>NC_072426.2:127323750-127629318 GCF_028878055.3 Symphalangus syndactylus | reverse complement strand
CTTTGCAGTTCTGTCCTCATCTTTATTCTTTTCTATGCAAGCAGTCACTATGTTCTTTTGTAATTGGGCATATAATAAGCATTCTAACCCATGAAAAAAAGGCCGTCAGCAAAATTGTTTCTTTTGTTGGCAAAGCTGTTTCTTTTCTTACTGTCATCCTTAAGACTTATATGACAAGCCAGTTGAAATAAAATTTCCTGTGTTTAGGAAATAAATTGTACCCAGAAGCACAGAACTTTGAGCAGTGGGGATAAAACATATTGTACTACTGTAAAGGCATATTCCTACCAAAAATGTAAGACATTTTTATATTAACACTATGTCTCTCAAAATGCAATAAAATAAGCATCAGATTATAATGCAATTTGAAAGAGTTCTCAACATGTGTAGTAACCTGATTCCACCATGATTGATTATAATCCATTACTTTATCACTAAATGACTTCCTAAATGGCTTGAAAAGAATAACCATTTGGAAATCCTGATAAATGATTTTTAAACTTTGTTACAGTTTATGTTAAACAAACATAATGTTTGTAAAGAGAGTAATATATTCAGTTGGGTTTTCTTGCTCTTTTTCCTTAACAAATTCTGTTTCATCCCTTTTTTTTAACTGAGTTTTCACTGAAGTTTCAGTTTTGCAGGCAATATCACACTTATTTCCTTTGATATTTACAGTGATCACTGCATTTTTGAGTGTTAGGCATTGAAAAGCTTCTAGGGAAAACTACTATTTGTTCCAGAGCCTTTTCCTTTTTCTGTTCTTTTCAGTAAAATCCTTTTACATATCCAGAAAAAAAATAATAATTTGGCTTGGTTTAGGGGTCATTTTTGTTGTTACCTCTAGCAAGATGGGTTTCAAGCTGGGGTCTCTGGGGCTTGTGTGTGAGGGTTCAATGAGATGGCTCAGCAAAGATCTTGAGTAGCTGGTTTTTTGGTTGTTTTGTTTTTTCTTTTTTTTTTTCTTTTTTTTTATTATTATTATACTTTAGGTTTTAGGGTACATGTACACAATGTGCAGGTTTGTTACATATGTATCCATGTGCCATGTTGTTTTGCTGCACCCATTAACTCGTCATTTAGCATTAGGTATATATCCTAATGCTGTCCCTCCCCCCTCCCCGCACCCCACAACAGTCCCTGGAGTGTGATGTTCCCCTTCCTGTGTCCATGAGTTCTCATTGTTCAATTCCCACCTATGAGTGAGAACATGCAGTGTTTGGTTTTTTGTCCTTGTGATAGTTTACTGAGAATGATGTTTTCCAGTTTCATCCATGTCCCTACAAAGGACATGAATTCATCATTTTTTATGGCTGCATAGTATTCCATGGTGTATATGTGCCACATTTTCTGAATCCAGTCTATCGTTGTTGGACATTTGGGTTGGTTCCAAGTCTTTGCTATTGTGAATAGTGCTGCAATAAACATACGTGTGCATGTGTCTTTATAGCAGCATGATTTATAGTCCTTTGGGTATATACCCAGTAATGGGATGGCTGGGTCAAATGGTATTTCTAGTTCTAGATCCCTGAGGAATCGCCACACTGACTTCCACAATGGTTGAACTAGTTTACAGTCCCACCAACAGTGTAAAACTGTTCCTATTTCTCCACATCCTCTCCAGCACCTGTTGTTTCCTGACTTTTTAATGACGGCCATTCTAACTGGTGTGAGATGGTATCTCACTGTGGTTTTGATTTGCATTTCTCTGATGGCCAGTGATGATGAGCATTTTTTCATGTGTTTTTTGGCTGCATAAATGTCTTCTTTTGAGAAGTGTCTGTTCATGTCCTTTGCCCACTTTTTGATGGGGTTGTTTGTTATTTTCTTGTAAATTTGTTTGAGTTCATTGTAGATTCTGGATATTAGCCCTTTGTCAAATGAGTAGGTTGCAAACATTTTCTCCCATTGTGTAGGTTGCCTGTTCACTCTGATGGTAGTTTCTTTTGCTGTGCAGAAGCTCTTTAGTTTAATGAGATCCCATTTGTCAATTTTGGCTTTTGTTGCCATTGCTTTTGGTGTTTTAGACATGAAGTCCTTGCCCACCCCTATGTCCTGAATGGTATTGCCTAGGTTTTCTTGTAGGATTTTAATGGTTTTAGGTCTAACATGTAAGTCTTTAATCCATCTTGAATTAATTTTTATATAAGATGTAAGGAAGGGATCCAGTTTCAGCTTTCTACATATGGCTAGCCAGTTTTCCCAGCACCATTTATTAAATAGGGAATCCTTTCCCCATTTCTTGTTTTTGTCAGGTTTGTCAAAGATCAGATAGTTGTAGATAGGTGGCATTATTTCTGAGGGCTCTGTTCTGATCCATTGATCTATGTCTCTGTTGTGGTACCAGTACCATGCTGTTTTGGTTACTGTAGCCTTGTAGTATAGTTTGAAGTCAGGTAGCATGATGCCTCCAGCTTTGTTCTTTTGGCTTAGGATTGACTTGGCGATGCGGGCTCTTTTTTGGTTCCATATGAACTTTAAAGTAGTTTTTTCCAATTCTGTGAAGAAAGTCATTGGTAGCTTGATGGGGATGGCATTGAATCGATAAATTACCTTGGGCATTATGGCCATTTTGATGATATTGATTCTTCCAACCCATGAGCATGGAATGTTCTTCCATTTGTTTGTTTCCTCTTTTATTTCATTGAGCAGTGGTTTGTAGTTCTCCTTGAAGAGGTCCTTCACATCCCTTGTAAGCTGGATTCCTAGGTATTTTATTCTCTTTGAAGCAATTGTGAATGGGAGTTCACTCATGATTTGGCTCTCTGTTTGTCTGTTATTTGTGTATAAGAATGTTTGTGATTTTTGTACATTGATTTTGTATCCCGAGACTTTGCTGAAGTTGCTAATCAGCTTAAGGAGATTTTGGGCTGAGACAATGGGGTTTTCTAGATATACAATCATGTCATCTGCAAACAGGGACAATTTGACTTCCTCTTTTCCTAATTGAATACCCTTTATTTCCTTCTCTTTCCTGATTGCCCTGGCCAGAACTTCCAGCACTATGTTGAATAGGAGTGGTGAGAGAGGGCATCCCTGTCTTGTGCCAGTTTTCAAAGGGAATGCTTCCAGTTTTTGCCCATTCAGTATGATATTGGCTGTGGGTTTGTCATAGATAGCTCTTATTATTTTGAGATACGTCCCATCAATACCTAATTTATTGAGAGTTTTTAGCATGCAGGGTTGTTGAATTTTGTCAAAGGCCTTTTCTGCATCTATTGAGATAATCATGTGGTTTTTGTCTTTGGTTCTGTTTATATGCTGGATTACATTTATTGATTTGCGTATGTTGAATCAACCTTGCATCCCAGGGATGAAGCCCACTTGATCATGGTGTATAAGCTTTTTGATGTGCTGCTGGATTCGGTTTGCCAGTATTTTATTGAGGATTTTTGCATCAATATTCATCAAGGATATTGGTCTGAAATTCTCTTTTTTGGTTATGTCTCTGCCAGGCTTTGGTATCAGGATGATGCTGGCCTCATAAAATGTGTTAGGGAGGATTCCCTCTTTTTCTATCGATTGGAATAGTTTCAGAAGGAATGGTACCAGTTCCTCCTTGTACCTCTGGTAGAATTCAGCTGTGAATCCATCAGGTCCTGGACTCTTTTTGGTTGGTAAGCTATTGATTATTGCCACAATTTCAGAGCCTGTTATTGGTCTATTCAGAGACTCAACTTCTTCCTGGTTTAGTCTTGGGAGTGTGTATTTGTCGAGGAATTTATCCATTTCTTCTAGATTTTCTAGTTTATTTGCATAGAGGTGTTTGCAGTATTCTCTGATGGTAGATTGTATTGCTGTGGGATCGGTGGTGATATCCCCTTTTTCATTTTTTATTGCATCTATTTGATTCTTCTCTCTTCTTTATTAGTCTTGCTAGCGCAAATCTCACTATCAGACGTGGTATTATAGCAGTGAGTTATTTGAAAAAAAAATTAGTTAAAAAAAATTGCTGTTGGCTTACAGTGATCCTGTAGGTAGATACCAGGATTTTTCTAATCTCTCACAATAGAAAACGTCAATGTCCTTTCTCCTCTGCCTCCCTTTTTAACCTCCTTTCTTCCCGTACTCATTAAGCATCTACGACATACAAGGAAATAAACTTGATACACAAAATAACATGTTTTATTCTTGAAAAATTATACTGAGCAAAATATGCCAGATACTATGTGATACACAAGTATATGAAATTTTAAAGCAAAACTAATATAGAGTTATAAAACATATACAATATAAATATATAGAAAATCTCATCTGCTGTCATGGAACTTAGTCCAATTTAAGCAGGCAGATGAGATCAGTCTTCAACTATGTTCAGTACAAATTCTTAGATGACAAATTAGTAGCACAATCTAAGTGCCAAAAGGGTTAGTAACAAAAGAGGAGAGATTTGTCTTCTCTATCAGAGATGGTAAACAAGAAAACTCAGAACTGGAGTCAGACCAGAGCTGTGTTTTGTTCAACCCATATAGTGGGGTTTTCCCCATAAATTAAATTATTTTCCAACACTTAGAAATTGAGAGATTTCAAATAAAAATAAATATATAAAATTTTGAGCTTCTCTTGAAAAGCCCAGAATCTTCAGCATCCTGAAGCCTCCTTTCCCTGCTGACAGAAATAGGCTGACAGTGACTGTCTGAGACATTTTCTGGCCTCCTCCACCATTTGACCCCTTCATTTGTTCCTGCTTCTTGCTTTTACCAAAATGCATATGGGATGATGAGCCCTGCTCTGTACTCATCTCTGACACCATGTCAGCTCCTGTTCCTTTTCAATGTTTCCTCTTACTTTCCTCTTGTGACTTGTTACCACTGTCTTATACGTGGCCTCTGTTACTGTGCACCCAGCAGCAGGGTAGACTCCTATAGCCTTACCCCCCATCCATCTCTCCCCAGTCAGGACAGTGTGCATATTTTTACCAGTATGTGTAATCCTATGGGGCAGGATGACAGTAAGTGAAGAAGCAGAGTCATTGCAAGATTGGGAGTGTAAAATAGATGCCATAAGTTACAGGCCTAATATCAGAGGACTAATGCCAGTAAAGGAACTATGAGGAAGCTTCTTTCATTTATTTTTTAGAATATATATATAATATTTTTTCTATATATACATATTTATTTGCTTTTTTGTTTCTTTTAAGTTTTTATTTCGATAGGTTTTGGGGAAACAGATGGTCTTTTGTTACATGAATAAGTTATTTAGTGGTGATTTCTGAGATTTTGGTGCACCCATCACCCAAACAGTGTATACAGTATCTATTGTATAGTCTTTTATCCTTCACTTCCCCACCTTTTCCTCCAAGTCCCGAAAGTTCATTGTGTCATTCTTATGCCTTTGCGTCCTCATAGCTTAGCTTCCACATATGAATGAGAATATACAATGTTTGGTTTTCCATTCCTGAGTTACTTCACTTAGAATAATAGTCTCCAATTCCATCCAGGTTGCTGTGAATGCCATTATTTCATTCCTCTTTATGGCTAAGTAGTATTCCATGGTGTGTGTGTGTGTGTGTGTGTGTGTGTATCAGATTTTCTTAATCTACTCGATGATTGATGGGCATTTGGGCTCGTTCCATATTTTTGCAATTGTGAATTGTGCTGCCCTAAACATGCATACGCAGGTATCTTTTTTGTATAATGGCTTCTTTCCCACTGGGTAGATATCCAGAAGTGGGATTGCTGGACCAAATGGTAGATCTACTTTTAGTTCTTTAAGGAATCTGCACACTGTTTTTCATAGTAGTTGTACTAGTTTACATTTTCACCAACAGCATAGAAGTGGAACTATGAGGAAGTTTCTGAGAAATGGTAGGTGAATAGTAAACAGGAGGCCAAGGACCAAAGATGGATTAAAAAGAGGGGGAAGTGGCCAATAAGCGCATGAAAAGATGCTCAATATCACCAGACATCAGATAAATAAAATTAAAACCACTGTAAGATACTACTACATATCCACTAAGATGGCTACAATTTAAAAGACTGATAATACCAGTCAATGTGGATGTATCAGTCCGTTCTCACACTGCTATAAAGATACTACCCGTGACTGGGTAACTTACAAAGGGAAGAGGTTTAATTGACTCAGTTCTGCATGGCTGGGGAGGCCTCAGGAAACTTATAAACATGGTGGAAGGGGAAGAGGCATGTCTTACATGGCGGTAGGTGAGAGACAGCAAGCAAGAGCAGGGAAAACTGCCTTATAAAACCAGATAGATCTCATGAGAACTCACTCACTATCACGAGAATAGCATGGGGAAACTGCCCCCATGATCCCATCACCTCCCACCTGGTGCCTCCCTTGACACGTGAAGATTATGAGGATTACAATTTGAGATGAGATTTGGCTGGGGACACAAAGCCAAACCATATTAGTAGAGCAACTGCAATTCTCATATGTTGTTAGCAGAAATGTAAAATGATACAACTACTTTGGAAAAATAGTTTTGCATTTTCTTATAAAGTTAAATGTGTACTTACTATAGGTATTTACCCTTGATCAGTGAAAACATGGGTCCACACACACACTTGTGTATGAATGTTCATAGCAGTTTTTTTCATAATAGCCAAAAACTGGAAACAATTCAAATGCCCATCCCTAGGTAAATGAAAAATAAATTGTGATTTTCCATTTAATAGAATACTACTCTGCAATAACAATTGTATGAATTTTTATACATAAAATAACATGCTTGATTCTCAAAAAATGCTGAGCAAAAGAAATCCGGTATTGTGTAATTCACAAATGTATGAAATTTAAGAGGTAGAACTAATGTAGAGTTATAGACAGCAGATCAGTGATTTATTGGGGCCAAAAGTGAGAGAAAACTGAAATGGGCATAAGAAAGCATTTTGAGGTGTTGAATATATTCTATGATGATGATACTGATCATAGAAAATATTCTATGCTTATGATACTGATTACACAGGTGTATATAGTTTTGAAGATTCATAGAACCGTATATTTAAAATATGTACAGATTATTGTATGTAAATTTCACATAAATGAAATTGATTAAGTAAAAAAATACTTTTACAAAACAAGGCAGGCAATCCTAGGAGGGTGACACATAGACAACTGAGAAAGATGAGCAGCAAAGGACATAAAATATTACAAAGACATCAAAGTACTAACATGGGGACCAAATGAATCCTTGGGACCCTTCCAGCTGCTGTAGATGACTTTTTCCCTAGAGCTTCCCATACAGACAGCTGCCCTACCCAGTTTGCCTTAAAGGCACTCAGCATCTTCTCTTAGTATATCAGTCTCCTCAGGAACTTTGCATTTCTTCATTGCTTCCTGTCACATAAAGTGAGGATCTGCTCATCCACTTATTTTTGTAAATATCTATTGAAACACAGCCACACTCCCTTGGTTATGCATTGTCTGTGACTACTTTCATGCTACAATAGCAGGTTTGAGTATTTGCAACAGGACTATGTGACCTGTAAAGCCTAAAATAATTAATATCTGGCCCTTGACAGAAAAATTAGCTGATTCTTGACGTAAAGCCACACTTATCTCCCTGGCTCTCAAGCTCTCCCATTCTCTTGCCTACCTCTCTTACCCTTCTTCACACTGTATTTATACTTCCTATTTAAATGTATTCCCCACTCCTGCTTTATTTGGTTCTAGATCTAATTACAAGTATTGTCTTCTTGCCTCTATCAGTCCTTGCTAATTCTTCTTTCATGTTGGCATTTAGTCTGTTCCCATAACTTAAAATGACTTCCTTCTCTTTTGTCTTTCCAATTCCTATACCTAACTGAATTTCTGTTTCTTGCTTAGAGTTATCTCTTTGAGCCTGCTCTATCTGAACAAATCTTGAATTAATTCATGTCTTGCAGTTAAGGTGTTGGTTACTCTCTAGTTGGGTTGCTTTTACCTACAGCTATATCGGAAGCTGGTTGAGGGAATATTTCTTTTCTTTATGCTCCCATAGCCTCCTTTCCCACTCCCAAGCTCCAATGTTTTGGGGCAGTGTGTCAAATGTCTTTAATCTGTCCATGTCTTTCCATCTCCCATCCCACAGTCCTAGGTCATTGTCTTCTGCTTGGACTATTGCAGTATTATCTTAATTGGCCTCTCTGCTCCATTCTTACCCCTCTCTTCTCTGTTCTCACAGCATTTAGTACGATATTTTTAAAAAGCAAATCATATTTTACTCTAGTCCTTAAAATGCTTCCATGACTTCCCTTTGCACTTACAACAAAATCTAACCCTTGCTTATCCTGCCATCTCCACCTTCTGCCTCTTCCCCTACTCGTTGTGCTTTACCCAACCAAGCCCTTTCCTAGCCCACAGCCTTTGTGGTGGTGGCTCTTTTTCCCAAAATCCTCTTCTTCCAGCTGTTTCTATGGCTTCTCATCCTTCACTGTCCCCAGACCTCTCTAAAGTCTGGTGCTTCCCCTGAAAAAGAAGTACCTTATATCAAGTAACCTTATTCCTCTCTTTCTAGGGGCCTGGCACAATTTAAACTTTTCTATGATTATGTATGTTTTAATGGTTTATTGTCTGTCTCCTTACACAAGTTAATAACCACCATGAGGACAGAGATCTTTTTTATCTCGTTTGCTAGTATATCCTCAGCACCTAGCATGGGATCTGGCTCATTGAAGACAACAAGTTATTGTTGAATGAATGAACAAGTGAAAACATAGTAGGCAAATAATAAATAATCAGTATTTTCTCTTGTGTTTCCATGAAATTTTTTATCCTAATGGAGTTCTTTTTTTACCTAATTTTTACAGGTACTTCTATTGTGACTGTAAAAGCTTTTGCTCCTGACTCAATTCAGGACAGCATGAAATATTCAATTTTTAGTGGAAATGAAGATGGAGTTCTTTCCCTGTGCTCTAAGTCAGGTAATCTTTCTCTACCCTATACTAGCTTTATTTTCTGCTCCACTTAATGTTATTTCTGCAAAATTTGCAAAGTAGAAATTATTAGAGCTAAATAATTTAAAAGGTAAGCAAGAAAGAATTTTTTAAGCTAGCCTATGAAAAATTGTGGGAAATCAAGAACTATTTATTTGTATTCACTAAGAATTATATTCTTAATATTTCCAAATTAGACAATGTCTATCCTGCCCTTCAAACTTTTGAAGATAAATTAGCTTCCACTTACAATTTACCCATGTATTTGGGAAAATTGGAGATCGAGTAGTGAGACCATTGGCACTGAGTCCAAATTCAAAACAAGAACACATCTAGCTGTAAGGAATTTTCATCAGAGATTCTTGTAATTTGCTACTGAATGTCAACAACCCAACAAAAAAAAAGAACAGCTGCGAAGGTTTCTATACAGTGGTAAAGAAATTACTTCCAAATACAGCATGTATTAAATTTAGCTTCAGTAAGACCATTACTGTTTTAAGTGAATACCAATTGATTATTTCAAACATACTTTTTTTTTCACTAACAACTCTGTAGTAGATACACATCTACTGCTTTGTTGTCAAACTTCAAAAAGAATGTTTCTAATAATGTCTATGTTGCCACACAACTGCCTTATTTAATCTATACTACATACATCTGGGAAGAATTGAGAGAGGGTAATTCCTCAGGTAAATGTCCTGTCATCCAGGGTGGTGTTATGACTTTTTGGTCCACACAGCTTTGGTCAGCAACCTTTCTGAGGTAGCCTGCTAGAAGTCTTCATCTCTTCATCCCATTGTTGCATTAAAGGGTGGTGTAGGAAGCATGTTCACAAAAGGATCATTTGTGAACATCACTAGGTCTTAATTTTCTTGCAGTCCAGGTGTCTGAGGGTTCTGGGAAAGCAGCCCAGATTAAAATGCTTAGGAACAAAGAAGAGTAGCAGAGCTGGCATATTTTCCCAGGCTATCCAGACCCTCTGCCACTGTACTCCTAACATGGCCCAGACCTGGTCTTATTTCTTCTACAGTCCATCATTAAAATGCAGATAAAATCTTTCTAGGGTTAGTCCAAAGAGGTCATTCACAGGAACATCTTTTTTATTAGATAACTTATTTACATTGAGTTTTAAAATTTTGTTGTGAAATATCTGCCAGATGGTATGTTGAAACATATAAGACTGTTTAATGGACAATAGTAAAATAAAAACCCATACACATGCCACCCATCTCTGGAAATAGACGTTAAGGTAGTCCCCCCTTATCCTTAGTTTCTCTTTCTCCAGGCTCAGTTACCTGTGGCCAACGAAAATGTTAAATGGGAAGCTCTAGAAATAAACAAGTCATATGTTTTAAATTTCTCACTATTCTGAGTAGTGTGATGAAACCTCACATCATCCTACTCTGTCCCACCCAGAAGTAAATCCTCCTTTTGTCCAGGGTCTCCACACTGTACATGCTCCCTATGAGTCAGTAGCTGTCTCAATTCTCAGTTTCACTGTCACATATTGCAGTACTTATATTCATGTCACTCTTATGTAACTTAATAATGGCCCCAAAGCACAAGTGTAGTATTCTGGATTCTGGCAATTTGGATATGCCAAAGAGAAGTGGTAAAGTGTTATTCTTTTTTTTTTTTTTTTTGGAAGTGAAAGGTGAACGTTCTCAATTTAATAAGAAAAGAGAAAAGATTGTATGCTGAGGTTGCTAAGATCTATAGTAAGAATGAATATTCTACTTGTGAAATTGTGAAGAAAGAAAAAAAATTTGTGCTAGTTTTGCTACGGCACCTCACGATGCAAAAGTCATGGCCACAGGGCATGGTAAATGCTTAGTTAAGAATGGAAAAGGCATAAATCTGGGAGTGGAAGACCTGAATAGAAAAATGTGTTCAATTTGACCGTAACATGTTGCACCAGAAAGCATTGAGCCCTCTATGAAGGCTTCAGCAAGGAATCCCCTGAAATGAGTGATTCTAAGCCATTTACTGCAAGTAAGAGATGGTTACACAGATTCGGAAGTAGGTTTGGACTGAAAAATACAAAAACTACTGGAGAGGCTGCATCTGCCAACAAAGAAGGTGCTGCCACATTTCTGAAAATGTTGAATAAGGAGAAAGGAAACCATCTAAAGCAAATCTCTAATTGCCGTAAAACTAGGCTTTTCGGGAAGAAGATGCCCAATGGAACCTACATTCATAAATGTACACAGGAAGCACCAGGGCATAAAACATGGAGGGACAGATGAACTCTGGTGCTCTGTGGCAACACTGCAGGACATATGATGAAATCAAGTGTAGTATACAAAGTGAAGAACCCGCATGCCCTCTAAAACAAAAAATTATCTGCCTATGTTCTGGCAACATAATAAGAAAGCATGGGTGACACACATCTTGTTTATGGAATGGTTCCACCAGTGCTTCATTCCAGAAGTTAAAAAAAAAATACTTGGATGAGGAAAGGTTGGAATTCAAAGTTCTGTTAATATTAGACAATGCAACTGGCCATCTTGCTATGAAAATGAAAATGTTGTTGAGGTTGTATTTTTACCTCCAAATAAAACCTCATTGCTTCAGCTCCTTGAGCAGGCATCATTTGGTTTGTCAAGGTCACACACCTGCCTGGTATTTGATTAGCCATTAATTGATGCAGATCGTAATCTGGATGTAATGTAATGCTGGAAATCATTCACCGTTGCTGACGCAGTAACATTCATCAAAGCTGCCATGCATGAATTAAAACCAGAAACTGTAAATGCCTGCTGGAAGAACTTCTAGAGTGAAGTCATGAATGATTTTAATGGCTTCCTGGGGATTGATGGAAAAATTAGGAAAATAAATAATTCACACAGCAAGACAAGTTGGTGGAGAAGGGTTTGCCAACATGCTTGATGAAGAAGTAGAACATATTGAAGGCCATTGAGAATTGTTAATAAATGAGGAAGAACTTTTTGAGTCATCTACAGAGAAAGGGAAGACAAAGAAGAAACTAAAGCAGAACCAACAATGTAGATATTACTGAAATTTGCTCAAGTGTTTCAAATCACACAGATATGAAAAGACAAAATTATAGAATACAGTCCTCAGATAAAGTGCAGCATTGAAGTCACCCCCCATATGATCACAGGATTATAACCTCTGTACCAACACTTTGATTAAAAACTGACAAGCTTGCTTTTTTTTTTTTTTTTTTTTTTTTTTTGAGACGGAGTCTTGCTCTGTTGCCCAGGCTGGAGTGCAGTGGCATGATCTCGGTTCTCTGCCACCTCCACCTCCTGGGTTCAAGCGATTCTCCTGCCTCAGCCTCCCAAGTAGCTAGGACTACAGGCGTGCGCCACCACACCCAGGTAATTTTAGTAGAGACAGGGTTTCACTGTGTTAGCTAGGCTGGTCTCAATCTCCTGTCTTCGTGATCCGCCCACTTCACCCTCCCAAAGTTCTAGGATTACAGGCGAAGCTTTTATTACAATGATTTCCAAAAGGTTTTGGCAAAACAAACAAAAAACCTGCAACTCTCAAGTACTCCCAACCATCAACATCATCTGCTCCTGACATCCAACCGTCGCCATCATCGTGGCTCGGTGATCCAGGACCACTTGAAGCAGATGATGATCCTCCTCCTGACATACCATCAGAAGTTCAGTAGTAGCCTACTGCTACGTCACAGTGCCCACGTCACTCACCTCACTTTACCTTATCATGTGGGCATCTTGTCATCTCACATCATCACAAGAAGAAGAAGGATGAATACAGTACAATACGATATTTTGCAAGAGAGACCACATTCACGTAACTTTTATTACAGTATAATTGTTCAATTTTATTAGTTGTTGTTAATCTCTTACTGTGCCTAATTTAGAAATTAAACTTCTTCATAAGTATGCATATATAGAAAAAAGCATAGTATATATGGGGTTTCGTACCATCCACAGTTTCAAACATTCACTGGGGGTCTTAGAATATATCCCCCACAGGGAAGGGGGAACTACTGTAATAGAATTTTCGAATTTTCAAAAGCCTCTGTGTGCCCCTTCCTTTTTATATCTCTTTTTTCCTTTCTCTTTTTTTTGTTGTTGTTCAGAAATATGTGTACATTGTGGAATATCTAAATTGAGCCAATTAACATACACATCACTTTATGTCTCTCTTTGTCCCAGAGATAATTAGTAACTTGAATTTGTATCGATCACTGGCTTCTTTTTTTCTCATAAAGAAAGACAGGTTCTCACTATGTTGCCCAGGCTGGCCTCAAACTCCTGAACTCAAGCAATCTCCTTGCCTTGGCCTCCTGAAGTTCTGGAATTATAGGCATGAGCCACTGCACCCAACTGATCACTGACACTTTTGGTTATAATTTTTCCACTGCATTTGAATTTCTAAACAATATGTCATTTACTTTTACCTTGACGTAAGTATGATAATGGAATCATGCTACGTACACTTCTATGACTTTATTCCTTTGCTCAACATTTTTACTATGACTTACAGTGCATAAACCATTACGTGTTAAAGAGAAATAGCAAAGAATGAAATGTACAGGCTTGTATGTCTCTTCTTAGATTTCTCCTAAGTACATTATACTTTTTCTCACTATGGTAAATGAAAAAAAATGCTTTTCCTGATGGTGCTGGTGTATGTATTTGAAACTGATTTTTGTGTTTTGATTTTTTGTCTGGCAAATTTGCAAACTAGAGACTGACATTTTTCTGTATATTTGACACATAAAATCATATCTGAAAATGACCACTTCCCCCTGTCTGAAGTTATATAGTTATTTTTCTTATTTCAGTGGCTAGCCTAGTTATTTTAACATATATAAAGTCCAACATTAATCAATATTCTCTTCCTGAGTAATACAAGAGATTTGCAATTATTGATCTCAAAGTGCTCCTATTTCAATTTACATGCTTTTGTGACCACAATTTTGGTTCTTTCAAATTAGGCATTATTAGTATTTTTCAGTTGATTTAGCTGCATCCTTGCTGATGTCTCTGCTAACCATTCTTTCTTACATCTCAGCCTTTCTTCTAGTATTATTTTTTTTCTGCTTGAACTATCTCCTTTAGTGAGGGTTTGTATAGTAAGCTCTCTCAGATTTAGGGAGTTAAAAAATGTAGTTATTTAATCCATGCTTTTAAAATACTTTTGCTGGTCTTGTAATTCTAGATTCACAGTTATTTTATCTCATCATAGTAAGATATTATTCTACTGGCTTCTGGCATCCCATTGTTGCATTAAGAAGCCAGCTGTTGATCTAAACACCATTCATTTGTATCTTTTCTTGGAACTCCAATTAGACAAATGTTGGCCTATGTGACTATCTGCTACATCTCTTTTTTATATTTTTCATCTATCATCTTTCTCTTCATTCTGGGAAATTGCATTTTTCATTTCCAGAAGTTCTGTTGAGTTCTTTTTCAACTCTTCTTTGTCTTTTGAAAAATAGCCTCTTGTTCCTTGCTCATATTTCCAAGGGTTTTTAATGTATTTAAACATATATAATAATTCTGTGTCCAACAATTCCTGCATCTGAAGTCTTTGATGTTTGGTTCTGTTGTCTATGGGTTTGTTTGCTGTCATTTATGGTGCCTTGTTTCTCTATGATTTTAATGCTTGTAGACTATGAGCTACTCATTATCCTTGAAAGCTCTTTCTTTGACGATTCTTTGAAGCCTCAGTTGAATTTATGCCCTTAAAAGAGGATTTGCTTCCTTTTCTGCAATTCACCTGGAGAATCATCGGGGAGAAGCTAGTTTAAATTTAATTCCTAAGAGTTTTAAATATGTATAACTATGATAGTATAGCTACCATAAATTCAGGCTTAAACTAATACAGAAGATTTTTTTTCTCCCTTTCAATCAACACCAAGGTTAAAAAAAAAAAAGTCAAGCTTCTGGTGGTTTTTTGGCTAAAATCTTTTGGAATAACATTGTAATTAGAAGTTGTAGTCTCTTTCTTTCTTTTTAACTCATCACTGTCGCTGCAGATTGTAATCCTTCTGTGATCATATGGGTGACTTTGATGCTGCATTCCATCTGTGGATTGTATTCATTAGTTTGTTCTTTAATATCTACACAATTTGAAACACTTCAGCAAATTTCAGTTATGTCCACGTTGCTAATTCTACTTCAGTTTCATTCTTTTCTTTTTTCAATAATGGCCACTGATCTGGAATATATGTAGCCTTTAGGTTTCCAGCTTTATGCCAGTTTTTCCTGTTAGCCCCTTCACCTTTTGTGCGTTCTCACCTTATTTTCCACACTCCATGCAACTATCAGAAATAAATAGTAAGATAGAAGGTTGTGGTAGAAATCTCTGGGACAAAAATGAGCTGTTAGTACTTACTAACCTCTCAGGATTTCTGTCTTCATTTCTGTTTTTTCCTCTATAGAATTCTTACAACTGTACCAACTTAATAATACATTGTAATACATACACATATATGTCTATGCACATATATGTATTATATATATAATTTATCATGCATTTTAGTTGTTTTTATCATGAAGATTGGTCAAGTATATAATTTACCATACTGCTATCAAGAAAGCTTTTTTAAAACTTTAATTATGATATTAAATGCATCTTTTATGCTACCTTTGACAAATTATCATTAAAATTGTATCTAATTGTATAGGTTTTCTGAATGTATGTATTTTAAACATACACCACTTAAAATGTGAGACTGATATGTATAATAAATCAATAATGTTTATCTCTAAGATTATAGTAACTTAATAAAAGTGTGAGAAAACCATTTTATTAGTAATTAGTTTAATAAGTAAGTTGTCATTAGACAGATCTCCGATGAGAACTGTGTTTTCCGTCAGTTTGTGCCAGTTTACCCTCTGTCCCATAGTCACAAACCAAGTTGGCTCTGTATTTAAACTTCATGCCACTTTAGTGTAAAAACATGTATTTCTCACTGTCTAAACCAGCAGCAATTTTAGAGCTTGACTAAGGTTTTGTATGTAAGTAACAGCTGGCAGCATTCATTTTAGTATTTATTAGAGTGGCGCAAAACAAAACTGATCAAACTTTCAAAGACATTGTTTAAGTAGGAGAGGGTTTGAAAGCTACCGAATAACATAAATATTTATCACATTCTGCTTTGGTTTGTACAAATGCATGTACACAGTATATAACTGATGGAAGTAACCTGATTATGTTATCAAGCATGTAGCATTTGATGAATCTTAATCTCATTTGGATGTGTATTTCATAACTTTGTCAAAAGCTCTATAACATATGTATTTTTTAGAAGAAAATGTTACTGCCATTTTTTTCTCAAGTTATTACATACCTGGCACATTAACATATAAGCAAGAACATGAAGTTAGTATTTGTGAGGCTTCTTACTCTAAGGAAGGTGTTAGTTTCTGCGTATACCATCAGACAGAGTCCAGTAGTACTTTCCTCTCAATGATGACCGTACACGCTTGATGTCTTTGTGAAAACTACACATGTATTATTCAAGGAAAAATGTGGATCTAGTAGGTGTGCCAGCCTTGAATCATCCCACAGACTGGTTGTCTTTTCTACTTGCACGACTTTCACAGCATATGCCAGTTATTACCCCAAAAATAAAAACCATGCAAGGAAAGCATTAGAACCGTCGATCCATTCCAAGTGCAAAATTCCAATTATCAAAGCCTAAACACAAGACTTTTATTAAAAATCGACTTTGATCTGCACTGTAATTGGCACACTTTCTACTCAGTGACATGGGCAATTTAGTGTTGCATTTCTATTCTATTTTTCCTTTACAAACAGTAACAGAACATGATAGCCAGGCAAGTGCTCTGTGTGGTGGAGACAAGAGATCTGGATGAGAGCTGTGGACCCACCTCAGACTTGGGCTCTTGTGACATTTTGGGGTGTGGGAATCAGCCTTTGTTTCAGGGAGGTTTCTGAAGACCACCTAGTTTCATCACCAGCGTACCAAAAGGCATCTTAATTATTCTCCAGCTGCCCAAAGTTAGAGCTACTCTAAATTTTCTGCCAGGGGTGTTGGTCACAACAGACTGTGGTTTGTGAAGTAATTTGGTTCTAGTACTAAATTGATAACTAAATTTGATGTCAAAAAAATGATACTGAGTTTATGAAATTTTAAATTTGGTAGTATAGTGAGTTAATATATAATATATTGTTATTTTTTTCCTAACACCCAATAACAAAGATAGATAGGATATTTGAACAGGATATGCCTCCCACTAGAATTCAAGTGGGTGCCAGATGACCTAAAGCTTCTTGGACTAGGTTATCTGGGGAAGCTGATTCAGATAGAGCAATAAAAACTGCAGCTCCCAGGCCATAGTTCCAGAAACAGTACAGATTCTTTCACCAGAGGATCGAACTTCTAGTAGTTTACGGCTATTAAATGTTCTCTTTCTAAATTCAGAGTTCATAGAGATATTAAATCCATATGTGATGATGAGGCCAAACACGGGTAACACATCGTGGAATCTACATGTTACTACAAAGAGACATTCCAAATATGCATTATGTCACTTGCTCCTCACAGCCACTCTTTGAAGTCGTTGTTAACATCCCATTTTATAGAAAAGGAGACTCAGCTTTATGTCAACGGCATAATTTATCCAGGTCACAAAGTTAGGAGGTGGTGGAGCCAGGTAATTGACCTAAATTAAATTTCTAGGCCTGGGATGTATGCCTGGTTTCAGGTTTCTCTAACTCCAAATTAGTGTTCATTCAGCAATTCTCTATTTGATGGACTTGCTGACAGTGAAAGCCAAGTAAATAAAAATAATACATTGAGTCAGAAATTTTGTTGTAAATTGGAGGAAAAAACAGTAAAAACTAGACAAGGAAATTATGTTAACGGAGTAAGTTTCTTAATTTGCTGAGGGTGGGGGAAACTAGAGCATGGCATCACCCTACAAAATCTGCTTCCCTAACCTGGATCTGCCTTTTATATGAGGGCATAAAAGTATTACTGTGTGCCTTCTGGAGGCCAGACCCTGAGCTAAACATTGGAGATATGATGGTACGTAAGAGATGGTGTATGGAGCTTATAAACAAGAGGAATAATAGGACAAAAACAGGTGAAGGTGAACAAAGTGATGATGCAGCTGCTGGGAAGTGCAGAGGCTTTGTAAGAGACTTTTGGGAGGCTGATGGTACAGGGATGGTGAACTGGAAAAATCCCTGAGGAAGGATAGCTGTGGGAGCCATTCCAGGCTGATGGAACCGCGTGCGTGATGACTCTTTAATAAGCATTCAAGGAGCAGATGCATATTATGATCATGGAAGGGTTCCATGCAGAACAATGACAGCATCTTTTTTTTTTATTAAATTCAGAATGAAAACTGGATTAGGGAGAGACCAGTTTCGTGGCTAATGCAGGGGACAAGGTGGGAAGTGCTTGTGGCTTGAAGAAAGGCAGCAGTAATGGGGCTGGAGTGAAGATATATTTGAAAGATAGACTTCCCAGACATGGCCAGAGGGTAAATATGGAGAGAGATAGCTCCCAGGTCTTGGTATTTCATAATTTCTTTCTCTCTACATATTTGAACCTGCAAACATCTGCAAGATCCCACATCTTTTCACAATGACCCCGGTTGGTGGGGAAAGGAGGCCCGCCAATGGGAGGCTTTTGTGGGACAGGTGAGCTGTGAGCACATGAGGCAAAGATGCTTTGAGTCATTTTAAGAATAACTACAGCCAGGTGCTGTGGCTCACGCCTATAATCCGAGCACTTTCAGAGGCCAAGGCGGGTGAATCACAAGGTCAGGAGTTCGAGACCAGACTGGCCAACACGGTGAAACCCTGTCTCTACTAAAAATACAAAAAATTGGCTGGGCATGGTGGCAGGTGCCTGTAACTGCAACTACTCAGGAGGCTGAGGCAGGAGAATCGCTTGAACCCGGGAGGTAGAGGTTGCAGTGAGCCGAGATTTCACCACTGCACTCCAGTGCGGGCGACAGTGTGAGACTTTGTCTCAAAACTAAATAAATAAATAAAATAAAAAATAAAAGAATAACTATAACATCATTTTCTTTTTTTTCTCCTTGGAAATAAAAATAGGACAACTTACTGTGAAAGAACCCAAGTTTCTTGATTTTGAAGTCAGAAATGAGCTACAACTCATCGTTTTAGCTGAAAGTAGTGGGCATAGAGCCTATTGCAAAGTAGCAGTCTTGATACAGGATGAGAATGATAATTCACCATGCTTTGAACAAAGCGTTTACCAAGCAGCAGTGTCTGAAGGCCAACTCTACAATGCTCATGTCATACAGGTAACAGAAATATATTTGTGTGTGTGTGTGTGTGAGAGAGAGAGAGAATTACTACGAATCAATGTACATCAAAATTTCTAAGCCCTGTGGTCCAACAGTCTTTCCAGGGCATGTACATTTTATAGATGGGATGAAAGCTTAGGTTAAAGAAAATCTGAAATTCTTGCACTGTCTCTTCCTCTTTATTTATTCAGTGCTCAGTTACTGACATCTGCTTTCCCCAGGAGCACTGTTGAGCACTAGAAGTATGCATTTATTAATAAAACAAGTATGCATTTAGTGTAATGAGTGAAAAGAGGAGACACAGCCTCCTCCTGGAGGAAAAGTGTAAGACTTCACAGAATAGTGACATTTACACTAAGTCTTCAAGGTGAATAGGCATGTGGACAGATCTGCTTTCAGGACTAGCCACATCTCAGTAAAAGGCCCCAAGTCCTGGAGAAGCATCCATTCACAGGGCAGTTTTGTTCACGCTGTAAAACCCACCCATCCTTGATACTTTCTCCACCTGCCTCAGGACAACTGCTTGTTTCATCTTTCCCTCCACTATTGAATTAAGTTTTTGTAGTCATGAAGCTGGGCATTAGGAGATCTCTAACCTCCCGTGACTTTGGAAAGGAAATCAGTATAAATCCAACTTCCAGGCAAAGTTAGCCACAGGGAGGGTCATTCCTTTTGGCCCCTGGAATGTCATGGCTGTGGTCAGCACTTCATGCTTATTACACCCCTTTTTCTCTGGGCTAGGTGGGGTAAGGCGTTTACACAGCATGCTAGCATATTTTCTGGACAAAACCTGCAACAGTTCTTTACTGTGCAGACACCTTCACCTCATTATATAAAAAGACCCCGCAGTGGCTCACAACTGTAATCCCAGCACTTTGGGAGGCCAAGGCAGGTGGATCACCTGAGGTCACGAGTTCGAGACTAGTCTGACCAACATGGTGAAACCCCATCTCTACTAAAAATACAAAAACCAGCCTGGTGTGGTGGTGGGCACCTGTAGTCCCAGCTACGTGGGAGGCTGAGGCAGGATAATTGCTTGAACCCAGAAGGCAGAGGTTGCAGTGAGCTGAGATCACACCCTTGCACTCCAGCCTGGGCAGTAAGAGCAAAACTCAGTCTCAAAAAAAAAAAAAAAAAAAAAGGCTTTCTTTCACTGCAATTCCAGTTTCTGATGCACATATCCCTGCTGTTGGTGAAAACAAGACCAATGGAGTCTCAGCTGCCTTGGAGTTTTAGCTCTGTGCCCCTACACCCTGTCCAGGATATCTGGGATCCCCCAGGCTATGACTGCAGATGTATTTTGTACTATAGCAGCCTGATTGCTCTAGTCACCAGCCTGTTCCAGATGTGCTGTGTCTTTACCCTGGTTTCAGTCATGACTGAGATGTTTCAGAAGAAAGTGAGGACATCCACTTTTCCAGTCTTTATCATCCCTGCCCAGTGAGGCTGATCAGTGGGGATGGCAGATGCCTCCAATGCGACCTGGTCACAAGAGGATCCCCACAATGGGGCCCTGCATCGTTTCACTTCTCTGCCCCACATGCTAACTGGGATGGAGTTAAATTGCTCAGTGTGAAATAAGTGAAGGCAAAGACCCATATAAAGCCCAGGTGCACTGAATGAGAGAGAGCCTAACCCACCAGTGCTTCAAATTATGGCAGACTTGTAGAAGGCTGAGTCAGGGACAGATAGAATGAACTTTGTTCTTTCCAGTTTTTAATCATTGAGTTCCCAGGAAGCTAGCACTACCATTCTGCTGTGTCCTGTTCAGAAAATTAGAAATGGAGGAGGCTCTGGAGCTCATACCAATTGCGGTGGTTGCTTCATGGTTTTTGCCCCCACACTGCTCAATGCCCTCCTTTGGTTACAGCCTCACAAACTTCCTTTGAGGGTCTGACCCTCTGTCGATGCAGTCCTGGTGGGGTTGTCATCAACATATTGACCTGCCTCCCACTCCCACCCCGCCAAAGGTGTGGTGAACTGCCTTGCCTCTCTCAGTCACACAGACTTTCCCTCCCTGAAATTTGAATCTTGGGTGAAGGGACACCAAGACAGAGACAAATTACAGCCAATTCATCTTGATGACAACAACTCAAAGAAGCTGTGCTTTACATTCCCTAGAGCCGCTCAGGCTCTTGTATTCACTGGGCACTGTCTTTCTGATACATCTCTCCCCAGTTTGGTTAGCCCTAGTTAAGATGTGTTGCCAGTACCCTAGAACCGCAGCTGATAGACCACCCAGAGATAGTCTCTGTAACACTGTTTTTTTTTTGTTTTTTTTTTTGAGAGGAAGTCTCGCTCTGTCACCAGGCTGGAGTGTGGGGGCACGATCTCGGCTCACTGCAACCTCCGCCTCCCAGGTTCAAGCAATTCTCCTGCCTCAGCCTCCCGAGTAGCTGGGACTATGGGCATGTGCCACCACGCCCAGCTAATTTTTGTATTTTTAGTGGAGATGGGGTTTCACCATGTTGGCCAGGATGTTCTTGATCTCTTAACCTCGTAATCCACCCACCTCGGTCTCCCAAAGTGCTTCTGTAGCACTTTTAAATGTACGGCTCCAAGGGATATAGTGGACTTTGATGCAGACTGGTTTCTCTTCTTGGTGATCCCAAAGGAAACTGCATATTGCAGCCTTTCGGTCCCAAGAGCTGTCCCCTGCCTGATGAGCTCCTGGATACTGCACCTGGGTCACTCAGGGTCCCCTGAGAACTCTGGCAGCAAAGTGAAGGATAAATTGAGATGGTA
Organism: Symphalangus syndactylus; assembly: GCF_028878055.3. Classification (NCBI taxonomy): domain Eukaryota; kingdom Metazoa; phylum Chordata; class Mammalia; order Primates; family Hylobatidae; genus Symphalangus; species Symphalangus syndactylus. The sequence goes on along the minus strand of NC_072426.2, from coordinate 127,607,441 downwards.
GGAAAGTAGACTGAAAACCCACTAGGACATTCATCAGTATAGTAACCCAGGAGAGATGACAGGGGACATGAGCTAAGACTGAGGCTCAGGGGCATAGAAGATATAAACAAGTAAAAAGTAATTAATTAATTTGTCAACTTGTTCTTAATCAAGATATCGAATCCACTAACATAATTGGTTTAGTGATTACAGCTTATTGCAAAATGATGGAGAATGATGTAAAACTTCTGTTTTATCCTCAACACAACTTTGATAACTCATCAAATACATCATCAGGATCTACATTTCTCAGCACTAAATCTAGATTTTGTTTCACTTATTTAATGATCCCTTTAAAATGAAACTTTAGGGCCAGCCACAGTGGCTCACACCTGTTATCCCAGCACTTTGGGAGGCTGACGCAGGTGGATCGCTTGAGTCCAGGAGTTCAAGAACAGCCTGGGTAAAATGGGAAAACCCCATCTCTACAAAAAAATACAAAAATTAGCTGGGCGTGGTGGCGCATGCTACTTGGGAGGCTAAAGTGGGAGGATCACTTAAGCCCAGCAGGCCGAGGCTGCAGTGAACCATGAATCACATCACTGCACTCCACCCTGGGTGACAGAGCCAGACTCTATCTCAAAAATAAAGTAAAATAAAATGAAACTTTAAATACAATATAAAAAAAATTCACACCTGGCCAATTTTATAGGTAATTCTTTAAGCAAAAAAAAAGAGCAAATGAAAAAAATTGTCACTCACTATGTGGAGATTTCTCATAACATTTTTTTCCTTGACTTGTGCTAGCATTAATTCATATACACTATTGGAACTCTCCTATTCAAGCAACTTAGATGTTTTTAAAAATATTTCTTCTCATTGCACAAAATTATACCTCAAAAACATGTACCATGTCTACTGAGAGCTATTTGGAAATTCTTTGGATGAAGAATTTCCCCATCACTCAGTTTATCATAATGTTAAATGTAAGCTTCAGTTGTCTGTTGGTATTTCATTTAATCATTGTTTTTAAAATGTTTGACAAGCTGTGATTCTTTCTTAATGCATGTCTCTGAAAAACAGACTGAACACATATTGCAGAATAAATCTTATCTAATGAAACAGTCGGTTCCTCACAGGTTTTTGCTACCGACCTGGACAGTGGTTTGAACGGCCTGATTGAGTATTCCATTCTCTCTGGCAACCAAGAAGAAGCATTCCAGATTGATGCACTGAGTGGTGTGATAACAACAAAAGCGATGCTAGATTATGAGCTCACCAGCACCTACAGGTTGGTCCAGGGTTCAGATCCATAGGCTCCATTTATTCTGCCTGCTAACTGACAACATTGCTGTTTGTTCATAACTTCCTGTTACGTAAGCTTAGTCGTAAAATGTGTTATCCCTTTGATCCAACTTGTTGATATTCTCTTTGATCCACTCTTTTTGATATTAAAAATATCAAAATTATTTGTATCTGGAAAAAGTGATTAAAATAGCAAAACTTTAAGGTCCCTTCTAGTTCTAAGATTTTATGAATTTGTGATGCTATTAAGCACTAAATGGGGGACACTAAAAAGATAATGTTTGTGAGATGTCTAATGAACTAGAGAGCCCTCTGCAGGTGTTTGTTGTTATTGTTTTTTAAAAAACGTGAAGACTAAGGGATACCTTGCTTTTTGATTCTTTATTCTTGCGTGTGAAAGTACAACGCTGTCTTCAAGGTCCTGTTGCAGTTCTGTGTTCTAGTAGAAATGATATTATTAAAAGCATATATTTAATATTAAAACTTTCTGCCTAGAATCTAAGATATGCCAGCCTTATACAGAATTCAACAAACGAAAGAATAATAGTGTTTAAGTTTTCTTGGTGTTTAAAAAAGTCAGTGCTACAAAAGACTAGACTTATACAGAGAGATAGTGATGGCATCACAATTTGTGGAAGCAAAAGGCTTTTTTTTTTTTTTTTTTTTTTTCCTTTTCTGAGACAGAGTCTTATTCTGTCGCCCAGACTGGAGTATAGTGGCACAATCTCAGTTCACTGCAGCCTCTGTCTCCTGGATTCAAGCAATTCTCCTGCCTCAGCCTCCCAAGTGGCTGGGATTACAGCCGCCTGCCACCATGCATGGTTAATTTTTATATTTTTAGTAGAGATGGGGTTCCACCATATTGGCCAGGCTGGTCTCAAACTCCTGACCTCAAGTGATCCACCTGTCTTGGCCTCCCAAAGTGCTGGGATTACAAGCATGAGCCACTGCACCCGGCCAGCAAAAGACTCTTAAGAATTCTAAAATATCCATGAGTGGGGACTGCTTAAAGAATTAGCAAAACCCTGGAATAGAATACTATGGAATACCACGAAGCTGATTTTACAAAAGAAAGAGGCATAACTCTATGTGCCGATGAGGATGGAGCTCTAGGGTATGCGACTAAGTGAAGGCAGTAACGAGACCCACTACCGTGCTTATCCAGCATGCCTGTTTGAGTAAAAGCACATCCACATATTGAGAATGCTTCTGGAAGAAAATATAAGAAACTGTTCACCTTATTTGTCTCTGGAGAAGCAGTCAGGCAGCCTGTGGTCCAAGAAAGCCTTAGCTCTCTTACTGAACATTTTGGTATGCTTTAGCTAGATGTTGTATTTTGGGGTTTTTCCAAAAGGCCTTGCTCATACTGTATTCTATTTAATCCTCGCAAGCACCTCATGAGGATGTTAAGGTGGGCATTTTCTTATTTGCTGATAAGGCAACAGAAATACAGTGGCTTGCTCAGGGTCATAGGATAATTTGAGGTTCAAACGTGAACTTGCACTTAAGTATTCTGCTTCTAAGTCACATTCTTTCCACTGTAGAGCTCCAGAGCAGACGCCCTATTTAAGGAAAACACAGGTACAGTATACCAAAGGCAGTGAGTGTCAGTATGCTTCCACATCAGACTACTTTTATATTTTATGAAAAAGTTATAATATGTGCATGTGGTTGAGCAATGAGAGCTGATTAAACTGGAATATCTTACTGGATATATTGGATTAATTACCCTCTGAAGAACCTCCCAATACTAAAAATTTAAATGTTTAGTTTTTTAATATACTTCAAAAGTATTTTAAAAGTTTAAGACTTTGTCCTGTATTAACTCTTATAAATTTTAAAATAATATTTTAGCATAATAGTTATTGGTACTTACTGTTTAGATATATTAAAACCTACTCCCTGCTACATTGTTTCTATAGTAATTGCTCAAGCATGAAACTTTTCTCCTCTTCCATGGATGACTGCAGATAAATCTCAATCTAATTGAGTGATTACAAATTCAGGAATTATTAAAGGTCTGCCATGTTCTAAGAACTAAGCATTTTCTGATTTTAAGGACTTTCTGTTACAGTGTTCTTACTCAATGGAACCTAATTAACAATGAAATCTAATTTATTTCAACTTTTTCCTATTTGCATCATGGTTTCTATGTTCACAATATTAAATTGGTCCCAATATTAAAAAGTGACTCTCTCCCATCCCCATGAAGAATTTAACTCTAGGCTTGAAGAAGCAAGAACTGAGAAAAGTTGAACCCCCTACACACTGCCACAGAGAGATACACACAGGTAACAACACACACACACTCTCTCACTGTCTCTCTCCAGCATCACCAAGGCAAGGAATTATTTTAAACCTCCTGCCTTCCTGGGCTCTCCCCACACCCTCCGCCAACAACACCTGCTGTGGCGTGGCTTCTATCCTTTAGTGCTTTTCTTGATATTTAAGGCAATAAGAAACAAAGGAGGATTTTCCCTAGTCTGCTACACCTTTAGTGAATGTTTTGGAAACAGTCTCATTTAGCTTTCAGCTTTTTACTTTTGAAGTATTGCTATTTTGTCTGATCGAGGAAAGTATCCCAATTCTAGCCCTTTGTTTTAAAATATAAAACGTTTCCTCAAAAAAATCGAGCTACCATACAATCTAGCATTCCTGCTCCTAGGTGTATACCCACCAAAAAGAAATCACTATATCGACAATTTATTGCAGTAATATTCACAATAGCCAAGATTTGGAAGCAACCTAAGTGTCCATTAACAAGTGAATGGATAAAGAAAATGGGATACATATACATGATGGAGTATTATTTAGCCATTTAAAAAAAAAGAGGAATGAGATCCAGTCATCTGCAACAACATGGATGGAACTGGAAGTCATTATGTTAAGTGAAACACAAACATCACATGTTCTCACTTATTTGTGGGAGCTAAAAATTACAACAAAGGAACTCAAGCAGATAGGGAGTAGAAGGATGGTTACCAGAGTCTGGGAAGGGTCAGGGAGGATTGAGGGGAAGTGGGGATGGTTAACAGTTACAAAATATAGTTGGAATGAATGAATAAGACCCAGTATTTGCTGGTACAAAAGGGTAACTCTAGTCAAAAATTTAATTATACATTTAAAAATAAAAAGATTATAACTAAAAGGAACTAAAACATTTGGATTGTTTGTAACACAAAGGATAAATGCTTCAGGTGATGGATACTCAATTTACCCTGATGTAATTATTACACATTGTATGCCTGTATCAAAATATCTCATGTAACCCATAAATGTATATACCTACTATGTACCCACAAAAATTAAAAATTGAGAAAGAAAAGATTTCCTATTCTTCAATTTCCAAGACTTGGGCAATTTAACCTTTAATTAGTGATGCATTTTTTAAAATAATAATAAATTAAAACATAAAATGGAAAAAGGGAGATAGTGTCAGTCATGATTCTACTAAATATGAATGTATTAAATAATTTTTAGTTTTCATATTAAGCCATATAGAAGAAAATTCAGTGGAAATTCGATGACAGATTATAAAATAGGCATTAATTTCTGTCTGATGTTTATGAATATATAAAAAGCTATTTATCAAGCATGAAGCTGGGGACACAAAGACAATGTAATAGCCCTTGTTCTCAAGGAGTTTGAAAATCGAGTCCTGGCCGGGTGCAGTGGCTCATGCTTGTAATCCTAGCACTTTGGGAGGCTGAGGCGGGCAGATCACCTGAGGTCAGACGTTCGAGACCAGCCTGGCCAACATGGCAAAACCCCGTCTCAACTAAAAGTTCAAAAATTAGCCGGGCATGGTGGCGGGCTCCTGTAATCCCAGCTACTCGGGAGGCTGAGGCAGGAGAATCGCTTGAACCTGGAAGGTGGAGATTGCAGTGAACTGAGATCGCACAACTGCACTCCAGCCTGGGCACCAAGAATGAGACTTTGTCTCAAAAAAAGAAAAAGAAAATCAAGTCCTAGTAAAATATATGGCAGAAGGCACATTAATAATCACAATAGTTGCCATTTATGGAACTCCTGCTTCACATTTATTATCTAATTGAATTCTTGTAATAGACATGATTTATAAAATAAAGAAATGGGAACTCAGAGAGATAAAGTGGTTTGGCCAAGAATCCGAAGCTAGTACATGGTAGAACATGATTCTAGCCGATGTGAATGACTGCAGGGCTTATTTTATGATGTGAATGAATCTTAAAAGTATATGCATGTACATTTAGAAAATAAATAAATACTCAAGGCAAGCAGTTATTTTCAGGAGCAATGCTAAACTCAGTGTATTCTCCATTGAATGCTCATTATGACTGTGGGAGAAAGCAATTTTACAGGCAATGTAGGAAATGGCCTGAGATGTTAATTATCTTTTTCAAAATACACAATTCATGAAAAGCAAAGCTGGGATTGGAATCTCAGTCTATTGATGCCCTGAGAAAAAGGGAATAAAAAGGATTTGGGGCCAAAGGCACGGGAACGTGAAAGTGTTTGGTATGTATGTTTGGAAGTAGCAAGTAGTACAGCACACCAAAGGAGCAACTAAGTGTGGGGTAATAAAAGACGCAGCAGGCAAGTTTTGAAAGACTTTCTGTGTCTCGTAGTGGACACTAAACATTATTCTGTGAACTACATACAACTATAAGCAGTTGAACGAATGTTTGTATCTTTATTTCTAAAGACACCTCGTAATGGATGCACTGCAAGAGAGAGAACTAGCTTAGGCCAACAAGCTGAGCTAGATCTCAGCAATGAAAAGTCTGTTACATGGATGGTGCAGTGGGGACAGAAGGAAGGTACATACTAAAATGTTGATTCAAATATGGAATCCATAGGAACTTGATCACCAATTGAATTTACTGGGCAAGAAAAGAGATAGAATAGTTCTGAAATTTCTGCGTAGGAAAGGAAGGGAGAGGAATAAACGGACATTATGATTTTTTTATTCTGGGTATTTTGAGGTGGAAGGACCAATACAAGGACAAAAGTGAAGATACCCTTTTGGCAATTGAAAATAATAATCTGTAGCTCAGGGTAGGGGTCTTCACTCAAGATACGGATTTGAGATTCATCCAGGGAAAATGTGTAAAATGAATTACCTAGGGAGAATATGTAAAATGAGAATTGAGGAGTGGTGACTTATCACCACCTCAAGATTCAGCCGATAAATAGGAAGTGCAATATATATTTAGGGAATAGAAAGATCTAGAGAGGGTGGAGCCAAGATGGCCAAATAGGAACAGCTCCAGTCTACAGCTCCCAGCGTGAGCGACGCAGAAGACGGGTGATTTCTGCATTTCCATCTGAGGTACCAGGTTCATCTCACTAGGGAGTGCCAAACAGTGGGTGCAGGACAGTAGGCGCAGTGCACCGTGTGCGAGCCGAAGCAGGGTGAGGCATTGCCTCACTCGGGAAGCGCAAGGGGTCAGGGAGTTCCCTTTCCTAGTCAAAGAAAGGGGTAACAGACGGCACCTGGAAAATGGGGTCACTCCCACCCTAATACTGCGCTTTTCCAATGGGCTTGGAAAACGGAACACCAGGAGATTGTGTCCCGCACCTAGCTTGGAGGGTCCTATGCCCACGCAGTCTTGCTGATTGCTAGCACAGCAGTCTGAGATCAAACTACAAGGTGGCAGTAAGGCTGGGGGAGGGGGGCCCGCCATTGCCCAGGCTTGCTTAGGTAAACAAAGCAGCCAGGAAGCTCGAACTGGGTGGAGCCCACCACAGCTCAAGGAGGCCTGCCTGCCTCTGTAGGCTCCACCTCTGGGGGCAGGGCACAGACAAACAAAAAGACAGCAGGAACCTCTGCAGACTTAAATGTCCCTGTCTGACAGCTTTGAAGAGAGTAGTGGTTCTCCCAGCACACAGCTGGAGATCTGAGAACGGGCAGCCTGCCTCCTAAAGTGGGTCCCTGACCCCCAAGCAGCCTAACTGGGAGGCACCCCCAAGTAGGGAGAGACTGACACCTCACTCGGCCAGGTACTCCTCTGAGACAAAACTTCCAGAGGAACAATCAGACAGCTGAATTTGCAGTCCACAAAAGTCAGCTGTTCTGCAGCCACTGCTGCTGACACCCAGCAAAACAGGGTCTGGAGTGGACCTCTAGCAAACTCCAACAGACCTGCAGCTGAGGGTCCTGTCTGGTAGAAGGAAAACTAACAAACAGAAAGGACACCCACACCAAAAACCCATCTGTACATCACCATCATCAAAGACCAAAAGTAGAAAAAACCACAAAGATGGGGAAAAAACAGAGCAGAAAAACTGGAAATTCTAAAAAGCAGAGCAACTCTCCTACTCCAAAGGAATGCAGTTCCACACCAGCAATGGAACAAAGCTGGACAGAGAATAACTTTGAAGAGTTGAGAGAAGAAGGCTTCAGACGATCAAGCTACTCCGAGCTATGAGAGGAAATTCAAACCAATGGCAAAGAAGTTAAAAACTTTGAAAAAAAAATAGATTAATGTATAATTAAGATAACCAATGCAGAGAAGGGCTTAAAGGAGCTGATGAAGCTGAAAGCCAAGATTCGAGAACTACGTGAAGATTGCAGAAGCCTTGGTAGCCAGTGCGATCAACTGGAAGAAAGGGTATCAGTGATGGAAGATGAAATGAATGAAATGAAGCAAGAAGAGAAGTTTAGAGAAAAAAGAATAAAAAGAAACGAACAAAGCCTCCAAGAAATATGGGACTATGTGAAAAGACCAAATCTACGTCTGATTGGTGTACCTGAAAGTGACGGGGAGAATGGAACCAAGTTGGAAAACCCTCTGCAAGATATTATTCAGGAGAATTTCCCCAATCTAACAAGGCAGGCCAACATTCAGATTCAGGAAATACAGAGAATGCCACAAAGACACTCCTTGAGAAGAGCAACTCCATGACACATAATTGTCAGATTCACCAAAGTTGAAATGAAGGAAAAAATGTTAAGGGCGGCCAGAGAGAAAGGTTGGGTTACCCACAAAGGGAAGCCCATCAGACTAACAGCTGATCTCTTTGCAGAAATTCTACAAGCCAGAAGAGAGTGGGGGCCGATATTCAACATTCTTAAAGAAAAGAATTTTCAACCCAGAATCTCATATCCAGCCAAACTAAGCTTTATAAGTGAAGGAGAAATAAAATACAGACAAGCAAATGCTAAGTGATTTTGTCACCGCCAGGCCTGCCCTAAAAGAGCTCCTGAAGGAAGCACTAAACATGGAAAGGAACAACCGGTACCAGCCACTACAAAAACATGCCAAATTGTAAAGACCATCGAGGCTAGGAAGAAACTGCATCAACTAACGAGCAAAATAAGCAACCAATATCATAATGACAGGATCAAATTCACACATAACAGTATTAACTTTAAATGTAAATGGGCTAAATGCTCCAATTAAAAGACACAGACTGGCAAATTGGATAAGGAGTCAAGACCCATCAGTGTGCTGTATTCAGGAAACCCATCTCAGGTGCAGAGACACACATAGACTCAAAATAAAAGGATGGAGGAAGATCTACCAAGCAAATGGAAAACAAAAAAAGGCAAAGGTTGCAATCCTAGTCTCTGATAAAACAGACTTTAATCCAACAAAGATCAAAAGAGACAAAGAAGGCCATTACATAATGGTAAAGGGATCAATTCAACAAGAAGAGCTAACTATCCTAAATATATATGCACCCAACACAGGAGCACCCAGATTCATAAAGCAAGTCCTGAATGACCTACAAAGAGACTTAAACTACCACACAATAATAATGGGAGATTTTAACACCCCACTGTCAACATTAGACAGATCAACGAGACAGAAAGTTAACAAGGATATCCAGGAATTGAACTCAGCTCTGCACCAAGCAGACCTAATACACATGTACAGAACTCTCCACCCCCAAATCAACAGAATATACATTCTTCTCAGCACCACACCACACCTATTCCAAAATTGACCACATAGTTGGAAGTTAAGCTCTCCTCAGCAAATGTAAAAGAATAGAAATTATAATAAACTGTCTCTCAGACCACAGTGCAATCAAACTAGAACTCAGGATTAAGAAACTCACTCAAAACCGCTCAACTACATGGAAACTGAACAACCTGCTCCTGAATGACTACTGGGTACATAACGAAATGAAGGCAGAAATAAAGATGTTCTTTGAAAACAACAAGAATAAAGACACAACATACCAGAACTCTGGGACACATTCAAAGCAGTGTGTAGAGGGAAATTTATAGCACTAAATGCCCACAAGAGAAAGCAGGAAAGATCCAAAATTAACACCCTAACATCACAATTAAAAGAACTAGAAAAGCAAGAGCAAACACATTCAAAAGCTAGCAGAAGGCAAGCAATAACTAAAATCAGAGCAGAACTGAAGGAAATAGAGACACAAAAAACCCTTCAAAAAATCAATGAGTCCAGGAGCTGGTTTTTTGAAAAGATCAACAAAATTGATAGACTGCTAGCAAGACTAATAAAGAAGAAAAGAGAGAAGAATCAAATAGATGCAATAAAAAATGATAAAGGGGATATCACCACCAATCCCACAGAAATACAATCTACCATCAGACAATACTACAAACACCTCTATGCAAATAAACTAGAAAATCTAGAAGAAATGGATAATTTCCCGACAAATACACCCTCCCAAGACCAAACCAGGAAGAAGTTGAATCTCTGAATAGACCAATAACAGGCTCTGAAATTGAGGCAATAATCAATAGCTTACCAACCAAAAAGAGTCCAGGACCTGATGGATTCACAGCTGAATTCTACCAGAAGTACAAGGAGGAACTGCTACCATTCCTTCTGAAACTATTCCAATCAATAGAAGAAGAGGATCCTCCCTAACACATTTTATGAAGCCAGCATCATCCTGATACCAGAGCCTGGCAGAGACACAACAAAAAAAGAGAATTTCAGACCAATATCCTTGATGAACATCAATGCAAAAATCCTCAATAATATACTGGCAAACCAAATCCAGCAGCACATCAAAAAGCCTATCAACCATGATCAAGTGGGCTTCATCCCTGGGATGCAAGCCTGGTTCAACATAGGCAAATCAATAAATGTAATCCAGCATATAAACAGAATCAAAGACAAAAACCACATGATTATCTCAATAGATGCAGAAAAGGCCTTTGACAAAATTCAACAACCCTTCATGATAAAAACTCTCAATAAATTAGGCATTGATGGGACGTATCTCAAAATAATAAGAGCTATCTATGACAAACCCACAGCCAATATCATACTGAATGGGCAAAAACTGGAAGCATTCCCTTTGAAAACTGGCACAAGACAGGGATGCCCTCTCTCACCACTCCTATTCAACATAGTGCTGGAAGTTCAGGCCAGGGCAATCAGGCAGGAGAAGGAAATAAAGGATATTCAATTAGGAAAAGAGGAAGTCAAATTGTCCCTGTTTGCAGATGACATGATTGTATATCTAGAAAACCCCATTGTCTCAGCCCAAAATCTCCTTAAGCTGATAAGCAACTTCAGCAAAGTCTCAGGATACAAAATCAATGCACAAAAATCACAAGCATTCTTGTACACCAATCACAGACAAACAGAGAGACAAATCATGAGTGAACTCCCATTCACAATTGCTTCAAAGAGAATAAAATACCTAGGAATCCAACTTACAAGGGATGTGAAGGACCTCTTCAAGGAGAACTACAAACCACTTCTTAATGAAATAAAAGAGGATACAAACAAATGGAAGAACATTCCATGCTCATGGGTTGGAAGAATCAATATCATCAAAATGGCCATACTGCCCAAGGTTATTTATAGATTCAATGCCATCCCCATCAAGCTACCAATGACTTTCTTCACAGAATTGGAAAAAACTACTTTAAAGTTCATATGGAACCAAAAAAGAGCCCGCATCGCCAAGTCAATCCTAAGCCAAAAGAACAAAGCTGGAGGCATCACGCTACCTGACTTCAAACTATACTACAAGGCTACAGTAACCAAAACAGCATGGTACTGGTACCACAACAGAGACGTAGATCAATGGATCAGAACAGAGCCCTCAGAAATAATGCCACCTATCTACAACTATCTGATCTTTGACAAACCTGACAAAAACAAGCAATGGGGAAAGGATTCCCTATTTAATAAATGGTGCTGGGAAAACTGGCTAGCCATGTAGAAAGCTGAAACTGGATCCCTTCCTTACACCTTATACAAAAATTAATTCAAGATGGATTAAAGACTTACATGTTAGACTTAAACCATAAAAACCCTAGAAGAAAACCTAGGCAATACCATTCAGGACATAGGCATGGGCAAGGACTTCATGTCTAAAACACCAAAAGCAATGGCAACAAAAGCCAAAATTGACAAATGGGATCTAATTAAACTAAAGAGCTTCTGCACAGCAAAAGAAACTACCATCAGAGTGAACAGGCAACCTACACAATGGGAGAAAATGTTTGCAATCTACTCATCTGACAAAGGGCTAATATCCAGAATCTACAATGAACTCAAACAGATTTACAAGAAAAAACAACCCCATCAAAAAGTGGGCAAAGGATATGAACAGACACTTCTCAAAAGAAGACATTTATGCAGCCAAAAAACACATGAAAAAATGCTCATCATCACTGGCCATCAGAGAAATGCAAATCAAAACCACAATGAGATACCATCTCACACCAGTTAGAATGGCCATCATTAAAAAGTCAGGAAACAACGGGTGCTGGAGAGGATGTGGAGAAATAGGAACACTTTTACACTGTTGGTGGGACTGTAAACTAGTTCAACCATTGTGGAAGTCAGTGTGGCGATTCCTCAGGGATCTAGAACTAGAAATACCATTTGACCCAGCCATCCCATTACTGGGTATATACCCAAAGGACTATAAATCATGCTGCTATAAAGACACATGCACCCATATGTTTATTGCGGCACTAGAACCAACCCAAATGTCCAACAACGATAGACTGGATTCAGAAAATGTGGCACATATACACCATGGAATACTATGCAGCCATAAAAAATGATGAGTTCATGTCCTTTGTAGGGACATGGATGAAACATGAAACTGGAAACCATCATTCTCAGTAAACTATCGCAAGGACAAAAAACCAAACACTGCATGTTCTCACTCATAGGTGGGAATTGAACAATGAGAACACATGGACACAGGAAGGGGAATATCACACTGTGGGGACTGTTGTGGGGTGGGGGTAGGGGGGAGGGACAGCATTAGGAGATATACTTAATGCTAAATGACGAGTTAATGGGTGCAGCACACCAACATGGCACATGGATATATATGTAACAAACCTGCACATTGTGCACATGTACCCTAAAACTTAAAGTATAATAATAATAATAAAAAGAAAGATCTAGAAAAAGATAATGTCATGGAGACCAAGGGGAGAGGTTGGTCTGAATAAAAGAAGACTTCAAAATATGTTTGCATTAGAATCACTAAAAATACAGTCATCTCTCGGTATCCATGAGGTATTGGTTGTGGACTCTCCACTGCATCCCTCCCACTCCCCCATACAAAAATCCGTGGATGCTCACATTTCTTATATAAAATGGCATAGTATTTGCATATTACCTATGCAATCCTCTTGTATAGTTTATTTTTATTTATTTATTTTTAATTTCAAATTTTATTTTAGATACAGGAGACGTGTGCAGGTTTGTTACATAGGTGTATTGCACCATGTAGTGAGCACAGTACTCAGGTAGTTTTTCAACCCATGCCCTCTCCCTCCCTCCCCCTCAGCAGTTCACAGTGTCCATTATTCCCATGTTTATGTCCATGTGTGCTCAATGTTTAGCTTCCATTTGTAAGTGAGAACATGAGCTGTTTTGGTTTTTTATGTGTTAATTTGTTTAGGATTATAGCCTCCAGCTCTATCCATGTTTCTGCAAAAGACATGATTTCATTCTTTTTTATGGCTGCATAGATCACATTTTCCTTATCCAATCCACCATTAACAGGCACCTAGGTTGCCTTTTTGCTATTGTGAATAGCATGGTGATGAACATATAAATGTATGTATCTTTTTGCTATAATGATCTACCTTCTTTTGGGAATATACCCAGCAATAGGATTGCTGGGTCCGATGGTACTTTGTGGTAAGTTCTTTGAGAAATCTCCAAACTGCTTTCCACAATGGCTGAACTATTTTACATTCTCAACAATGTATTAATGTTCCCTTTTCTTCACAATCTCACCAGTATCTGTTGTTTTTTGACTTTTTAATAATAGCCATTCTGACTGGTATCTCATTATGTTTTGATTTGTATTTCTCTGATGATTAGTGATGATGAGCATGTTTTATATGTTTGTTGGCTGCTTCTATTTCTTTCTTTGAAAAGTGTCTGTTCATGTCCTTTGCCCATTTTTTGATGGGATTATTTGGTTTTTGCTTGTTGATTTAAGTTCCTTGTAGATTCTGGATATTAGACCTTTGCCAGATGCATAGTTAGTGAATATTTTCTCTCATTCTGTAGGTTGTCTGTTTACTCTGTTGATTATTTCTTTTATTGTGCAGAAGCTCTTTAGTTTAATTAGATCCCATTTGTCAATTTTTGTTTTTTGTTACAATTGCTTTTGAGGACTTAGTCAAAAATTTCTTGCCAGGGCCAATTTCAAGAAGGGTATTTCTTAGGTTTTCTTCTAGGATTTCTATAGCTTGAGGTCTTATATTTAAATCTTCAATTCATCTTCAGTCAATTTTTGTATATGGTAAAAGGTAAGGATCTAGTTTCATTCTTCTGCATCTGGTTAGCCAGTTATCCCAGTAACATTTATTGAATAGGGAGTGCTTTCCTCATTGCTTGTTTTTGCTGCCTTTGTCAAAGATTGAATGGTTGCAGGTGTGTGGTTCTATTTCTAAGTTTTCTATTCTGTTCCTAGTACCATGCTGTTTTGATTACTGTAGCCTTATAGTATAGTTTGAAGTCAGGTAATATGGTGCCTCCGGCTTTCTTCTTTTTGTTTAGAATTGAGCCTGTTTAGGCAGAAAAGAAGTATTCAATAGATACATAAAGATTAAAGATTTTGATCTAAGCACATTTTCTTAATTTGATTATTATTATCAAAGTAATATATACATTTTTAAAAAAATCAAATAGTATATAGAGTGTAGATGAAAGTCAGCAACCACTGCCTCACCTCTCCCAAGGCTAAAGCCCTCCAGAAGCAGACACTATTAACTGATTTTCTCTGATATTATAAATACAACTATGTAATAATTTATAACTTTAAACATTATCTCTTAACTTCCTGTTATAATAGATATAGGTGTAAAATCCTTACTTTCTAACACTCCAACTCTTTCTATATTCATATCACTGTTTTTCATTTAATCAGTAATTAGTGTTTATATTATATGAATATATTCATGTTTACTTCATAGTCAGATCATAATATATGATTTTTTTTCCTTTTATCACTACTCCTCAAGCCCCCAGAGTTCCTTTCTTGATTGCCCAATTGGCTATATCTATGCACTTAATTCCTTGTAAATATCCCATAAGCTCTGTTATCTGCATCTAATTTTTCCTCTAACTGCCTTTCATCAAATATTCTATCAAGCCCTCTTTTTTCATGAAGACCTGGTTCCTACTGCTTTATGCCCTCTCCATCTAGCATGAACAGTCTGGGTTAATAAACCTATTGCAAGCTGAGATCCCATAACTTTGGTTTATAGCTCTCCTAGGTCAGGCCAGCACTTCCAGATCCCATGTCTTTCTCTTCCAATAGGTTTGCAGGAAAAGGTGCCAGGGAAGTAAATTATCTGAGCCCTTGCATGTCTGAAGATGTCTTTATTCTACTCTTTCATGTAATATATACAATGGACAATACAGAAGTTGAAAGTATGTTTTAGAATTTTGAAGGCATTGCTGTGTTATTCTCTGAAACCCAGTGTTGCTATTAACAAGTCTGGTGCCATTCTAATTCTTTTTTTTTTTTTTTTTTTTTTTGAGATGGAGTCTTGCTCTTTGCCCAGGCTGGAGTGGTGTGATCTTGGCTCAGTGCAACCTCTGCCTCCCCGGTTCAAGCGATTCTCCTGCCTCAGCCTCCCAAGTAGCTGGGACTACAGGCGCCCGCTACCACGCCCAGCTAATTTTTATATTTTTAGTAGAGATGGGGGGTTCACCAAATTGGCCAGGCTGGTCTCGAACTCCTGACCTTATGATCCACCCGCCTCAGCCTCTCAAAGTGCTGGGATTAAAGGCATGAGCCACTGTGCCTGGCCGCCATTCTGATTCTTTTACTTTGTATAATTTTTCCTTCTCTCTAGAAATTTATAGGTTATACTTATCCATAATATTTTAAAATATGATTACATATTTTGATGTGGGTTTCTCCTTGTGCTGTGTATTCAGTGTTCCCTTTTAGTAAAAAGACATGTTTCTTTTAATTTTCTTGTATTATTAAAAAGGGGAGGAAATTCATTGAAAATTTCCTCCCCTTTTTTTAGTTTTGTTTTGTTGTTTTGCCCTGTTTCATTTTCCTGAATCCTATTCAATTAGGTATTGGATTGCCTAGATGGATTCTTTGTTAGTTATATTTTATTTCCTACTTTCCATTTATTGTTTGTGTGTGGGTTTGGTTTTTGTTGTTTTATTTTGGGAAGATATTTCCTGAATTTTAATCTTCTAACATTTTTTTCTTATTTTCTAATTAAAAATTGAGACAATGTTATATATTTGTTTTTACTTCTAAAAGCTCTTCTTTGATGTTTGACTTTTTAAATAATATCCAACTCTTGTTTTATGCACATGTTGTCTTCTGATATCTCTCCAAGGTATTAATTAGAATTGTTTTAAATTTTCTTTTGTTCCTTTCAATATCTGTTTCCACTGGGTTCCTTTTTTTTATTTGTCTATATTGAGCTCTCTTTTTCATGCTGAAGGCTTTCTGTAAATAAGTGTTGATTCTTAGATACAAGTGAGGCAATGTGAAAGTCATTAGAACCTCTGAGTGGGCTAGAGGGACTTGACTAGCACACTTCACTTTCAAATGAACCACAGGGGAAGTCGACTATTTTTCAGGATGACATACAAACGGCAGTATGTGGAGTTCACTTTTCTTTGGGAGGGGACTTTCAGTTCTCCAGAGAAGGTCTTTCAATATTACTAACCCCAAGTATGAACCAAAGGCATTCTTTGGCTGAGAATCCAGAGTAATGGGCAAGAGGGACATAACTACCCTGTATTTAAAATAACATAAATTATCTTTCTATTTAAATAATCTGAATTTAAAATATTCTTCCTATTTTTATCTCAATACCTCACTGCAATTTTTGCCATGTCTTGAGCCTCTCCTTGGTGACCTGGGAGCAACTCTGCTCCTCATGTATCTTTATGCTCCTCTGAATGCATTTTAAAAGACTTTTAGAGTGGTTTTAGGTCCACAGCAAAATTGAGAGACGGTGCAGAGATTTCCTGTATATCCCTGCCCACACACATGCACAGCCTCCCCCGTTATCAAAATCCCCACCAGAGTGGTGCATTCGTTACATTTGATGAAGCTACACTGACACATCATTATCACTCAGATTTACAGTTTTCAGTGGGATCCACTCTTGGTGTTGTACATTCTGAGTGGATTTTAATCTCTGATTTCCTTTGGCCCACTCATCTGCAACCACTCTTCAATCTGCTTGTATCTTCCAGAAATTGTTGATATTTCTCATTCATTTCACTCACTAATATCTTCCCTCATTTTTTAGCTTTATGGACTTATAACTTATTATAAAAGGTTTTTGATATCATTTTAGAAGAATCTTGAGAGGAAGAGAAGATAAAACCTGTGTAGTCAGCTTGCTGTCTTTAACCAGAAATCATAGTTTTTCTTTTCATAGTTATTTCTGCTGGTGGCTGATATTCTAATTTTTTTCAGAATTTCAGAAGGAATAGAAAATTCCTGCTAGATGTTTAAGATATAAATGAGAGTTTTGAAAAATCCTCTACCAACAAGTTTAGTACTTGTTAAGACAATCAAAAAGATCCTTCCTGGTCAAAGGCCTTATTTAAAGTTTAACATGGTAAAAGAAGCTTCCCATGGTTGATAGAATAGGAAAAAAATGCTCTGAATTTAAAAGGCTTAGAATGAGCCTGTTCTAAATCTGGTCAGTTTCATTTATTGTCTCTAGCGATAATAGTAACCAGCGCAACAGTTGTGGAACATGGAGTGAGTTGGACTGGCTACAACCAACAGTTTCACAACTGCGAAAGAGCCATCATAGATGGCTTGAAGTCTTGCAGGGGTTGTGTACAGAATATCTGCACATCTACCTTCGTATTTTTTTGTTTGTTCTTCAGGTCATTGAGAAACCTTTTCCTTTCCCATTTATTTTGATGCTAAACAACATATTTCTCTCCGTATCAAAGAATCTCACTTCTTTTTAATCTGACAAGATAATATTTAGGATGCCTGAAATTGTAACATTGTGAAAATAATGGTAATTATGGCTACAGTAGAAGAGTTGATAGAAACTTAACTTTGATGTCTTGGCTGAGACTTTAGATGACATTGGAAGGGGCAAGCAGCACGGGAGAAAGCAGTATGAGTTGATTATCTTTGGTAAAATATTTCCATATGTATCTGACTGACATTCACACTAACAAAATAAACTTTCCGCATATAATTATTCCAGAAGTTAGGCTCCAGAAATGTGAAATTCAGGTTGTTGTTCTACTAATATTCCAACTCTGATAATGCAGAAGGCAGCCTGTGTTCTTCATGAATAGTAGATACGCCCTGATTATTTAATATTAAGAGGAATTCAAACCAAGGAGTTGATGTTTATTTCATGTCACTTTTAAATTTAGGACTGGAAAGAGAAAGAACATTCATCAAGTGAGCTAACAATGAAAACAAAGTGAAAGTGTATCAACTTTCAAGACATAGTTTCTTAAAACGTGGTTCCCACAACTAGCTGAGACTAATTCCACTTCTGAAATAAAGAGCATCTTCTAATTAATAACTCATTTTACTACTCAGCCGCCCTCCTAGCCTTCATCGTGTTTAGAGGGGAGTGAAAAATAAGCCAATAATTATACATTAGAATGTGATATATACACAATAAGAGAGGTATGTTCAACAAGTATCATGAAGCACAGGTTTCCAGCTGACAAAACGTGAGCCTGAATCCCAGCTCTGTCATACGTGTATAACCTTGGGGAAATCTTGAGAAACCAACATTCAATACTTACTAAAGAAAAGCAAATAAGGCAGCTCCCTGCCCATAAGAAACTTACAGAAGAGGCAGACAAATATGTTATTAAGAAAAAAGAGTGATGATTGCTATGGTAGAAGAATGTACAGGGTGCTATGGGAATACATAAAGGTGCATTTAAATCAAATGAAAGGTCCATGACAACTTCACAGAGATGTGAGCTTTGAAAAACCAAGAAGGTGTAAGGGCTGGGATTCCATGTAAAAGCAAGAACAAAAAAGTTTATGTGAACATGTTCGGGGGTTGGATAACCTCTTAGAGACATGGAGAACCAAAGAAGGGTTTTAAATAGGGAGGTCAGGTTTTCAAACTAGGATCTTAGAGCAATTGAGCGCAATATGGAGGGTGGATGGAACAAGAGGAGACTCACAGTAGGGAGGTTGGTAATTTATCAGTTACTCCTGGTGAGAAAAGGTACAATACATATAGAGCATTTCAGGTAAAAATGGTGAGGGGCTGAGGCTACAGGGGACTGGCTTGACCAGGTTTGCTTGGGACGTTAGTGGATATAGCACTGAAAGTCCCACGTCCAGTTTGCCTGGAGTATCTTGGTTTTAAAAACACTGCAAGTCTTATGTCCCAGGAGATTCTTCACTCCCAAACAAAGCAAAATGTGCTGATTACCATCCATGAGGGCTCTGAAGGTAGGAGTGAAATGGCTGGGGACACTAATCCAAGTGACATCCAGGAGGTAATACCAATAAGATACATAATTAGTTGAACATTGGAAGGGTGGTGAGAGAAAGGGAGAAGTTGAAGAAAGTAACAAGATTTGTAGTTTGTTTGATGGAGAAGCTCATTGTAGCATCATCCAAGAGAGATTAAATTAGTCTATGTAAATTCTTTCAGATCATGGACTTTCACCTCTACTTCACAATCCTAGCCAATCACGCATCTTCTGTAAGTGTGTTCATCATAGCAGTGTCCTGTCTTAATTCTAGCATTTCGATTGATTTGCTATTTGGATCCAAAAATATCAGTACAAAGCAATCTTTTAGTGCCTACATCTTTTGTTGGTTCAGTAAGATGGAAATATGTAGCAATATCCAGACCATGGCATGGCAAGGTGGAGACAGTCTACTTATCCAAAGTACAGGTATCGGTGTTTCTATTTTTTAAGATTATTCTTCACAGGACAGGATTGAATTTTACAGTCTGGCTCTCCGAAATGGTCCATTTTGACATTAATGCCTCATGATCCCTGGCAGCTTGCTGGATTTGGTTCTCTGAACATGCCAAAAATAAATAAATTTCAGAGTGCCATTCTTATGAAATACATTTTAAATGATTCCATTTAGAAAATCCAAGAGAGGAATAAAAGTATCTAGTCAGCTCATTTAAAAATTTTCAACTAGATATTTGATATTTATGTTGTTTTTCTAATTCCTGGATGATGAATCACATTCTTTGATTATTTTTCTAAACCAGCTTGATTGTCCAAGCCACAGATAAAGGGATACCCAGGCTTTCTAATACGACTATAATCAAGGTACAGGTGACTGATGTAAACGACAATGCCCCAGCTTTTCTCCCCTCTGAAGCAGTGGAAATTGCAGAAGGTAAGTGTGACAATTTGGCATCGTGGTTTTGATTAACTTGTATAAGATCATTTACTATTTTCTTTAGCCAGACACTGTATTAACATGAGTGCTAATCCTCAACAACCATGCAAACTAGATCATTTTTCTCTTCATTTTGCAGAATAAAAAATGGATGATCATAAGTTAAATATTAAATGTCAAAGGAGTAAAATGTTAAAGCTGAGATTTGCACTCAGATCAGCTGGAGGCCAAGTCCCCATGCTCCAACCATCATCCCTTATAGTATCTGTTTATAATGCAGACATTTCTTACAAATTATATCTACTCTATGAAGAAGCATATTTTGTTGACTGTGATAACCATCGTGAACCTCCTCTAAGAAGAATCAACATTCATAACTCTGTCAGTCTTTTCAGGATACGAATAACAACTAATTAGTGAAGTAAATTAGATGTTTATTGTACAAACCCATCATTTTCCCCAGAATAACCTTATCTTCAACGTTTGTACCACACTAATGGTAGAGGTTGAAGCTAGAAATTTTTAAGTGAGATGCTGGTTAATCTTCATTATTTGGGTCTATGGGTTATACAGTGGTCCCGTAGTCTGTGGACCCAAAGTTGTCCATGGTCAATGGCTGCATTGGTGAAACATAACCTAAGTCTTCATAGTTGAAGATGAAAGTAATGGTGACCCCTCGCTTGCCTCTCTACTTCACTCGTAATACTACATTCATTCCTAAAATGTTTCTAACATTTTATTATGTTCACTTTCTAAACAAATTACAACCATAACCTCTCACAGAGGGAAATATTCCAGACATGTCTATGCATAGAGATATCTACAAATATTACAGCCTACAAATAAAATAAATTCTCCAGTTTTGCCTTTTGCATATTTGATATATTTTCATTTGATTTTATTGAAGGTTCTATTTTTCAGCACTTGCAATTAGTGTTAAAATATAGCAATGGGCCTAATATAAATATATCACAAGAAGAAACTACATAAATCAAAACATACTGAATAGGGTACGGTGTGGTTGGTGCACATCAAGAGTGTTCAAGCTTGAAAATGGAAAATTATGGGTTTCATATACAATGGAACTATTCTGAGCATCTTGGCATATTCTTTCTAGCTGTACCGTATCTGTAAGCTTAAAAACAAAGTCCCTTTCACGGGCTGTTTAGGCTAGAGAACATATGTGGTGAGTGAGGCACTGAACATTTCATCTATTTTGTAATTTTTTGGTGAATAATATTTGAGATTTGCTTTCCTCACTAGTACTATGTAGACTTTGTTTTTCTATAGTCTTAATAATTTTGAGAGTCAGATTTAAGAAAAGGAAGCAGTGTGTGCACCACTCCAAAATAAATAATTGTACAAAAATAAATATAAGGAAATAAGTATCTAATTCGAACATCAGTGCCCAAATATTTAAACCTGGCCTATTTTTGAAAATGCCATGTTTTGTATTAATGTCCTGAGTAATACCCTTCATCCCATTCATATCCCCCATGAATATATTATTTTGATACTGAAACTGTATATTATAAATAAGTGGCTTAGAATGCTTCTTGGTACTGGAATTGTGTTGTAAGCATATAATGAAAATAATGTAATATAAAAATTGAATATACCCTACCTCCTCAATTCCCTACTCAGTGGTAAATTTTCACTTTTATTGGTCTCATAAATTCTTCAGAGTTTTTGTTCAGTGCATAGTGAGCTTTGTATGAGAAATCAAGCCAAGAAAAAGCAAATCATATTGGACTTAGAATAAAAATACTTGGATGGAACTACTAAAGAAATGTATTTCAAAGGATGAATTTTAATGGAGACTGACACTGGTCATGACTATTTCAGATTCTTTGCCTGGTGTAATTGTGACTCATGTGTCAGTTCATGATGTGGATTTGAATTCAGCTTTCATATTCAGTTTTGCCAAAGAGAGTAATCCTGGAACCAAGTTTGCTATTGATCAGAACACTGGAGTGGTGGTGTTGGTGAAAACATTGGATTTTGAAGAAATGACTGAATATGAGCTGCTCATCCGAATTTCTGATTCGGTGCACCACACAGAGGGAGCACTCGTAGTCCGTGTGCTGGATGTCAATGATAATCCACCAGTGTTTTCTCAAGATTTCTATCAGGTAAAGGGCTTAAAGAGATGCTGAAACCAAAGCCAAAACTAGAAAGAATAGAGAATAATGTAAGTCTTCCATCACCGATAGACTAATTCAGATAGACAGCATTCACTGTTTTTAGTGCCTAAGTTAACGCTGCGGGTTTTACACTTAATATCACAGAGTCTATAAGTACATATGGAAATGAATGTCTCATTCAGTTTAGTTTACTACATATGTATTTTTTTTTTTTTTAGTTTTTAGAGGTTGTAGTCCAGTTTGTCATGACAATTGGAACCTGCCTAATATTTGCAAAACCACTGATAAGATTGTTTGCATTATCTGCAGTTAATTTGGGAAAATTCTTTCCTTCATAGGCATATTTTTGGAATGCATTGATTAAAATTTTACAGAAAAAAATCATGAACAAAACTATAAAGTGGAAATTTTAGCTTTTAGAGCATAGTATGTGTTTATAGAAGTAAGGGCCAGGATAGCATTCAACTCAATACTTGCAAATGGACTCCAGAACTTTTGAATGTAGCAAATGCAAGATTTAAGTGTAAACACAAGGGGAAGCTAACCTAAGTAATGATCCCCTGTGAAGGCTTGCTTGAATTATGCCATGTATGTAATGGAATAATATATTAGTGAATGTATTAACTATTTTCTGCCACATAGAAATAGTTTAGAAGAACTTTTCTTCATAGTAAAAAAAAAAAACTGAATAAAATTACTTTTAAAACTTATATTTTTCTGGCCAGGCATGGTGGCTCACGCCTGTAATCCCGGCACTTTGGGAGGCTGAGGTGGGCGGATCACCTGAGATCAGGAGTTCAAGACCAGCCTGGCCAACGTGGTGAAACCCCATCTCTACTAAAAATACAAAAATTAGCCTGGTGTGGTGACAGGCACCTGTAGTCCCAGCTACTCGGGAGGCTGAGGCAGGAGAATCACTTGAACCTGGGAGGCAGAGGATGCAATGAGCTAAGACCACGCCACTGCACTCCAGCCTGGGCAACAGAGCAAGACTGCATCTCAAACAAAACAAAACAACACCTTTTTTTTCTGAATCCAGGGACTATTCACACAATCTTTTAAATATGTCAGTTCCATAAATTAGTATGTCTAACAAAGTCAGGTTGTATTGTATGGTTTCCATAATCAAAATGAATAAAATGACCTCATGTTCTGTCCCTGTTTGTGAAAATACCTTCAGCCTTTAAGCACAATGTCCCTATTTTTCTTTTTCCCTCAGGTCACAGTTCCTGAATCAATACCTGTGGGGTATTCAGTGCTGACTCTGTCAGCCACAGACTTAGAAAGCAATGAGAACATTTCTTACAGAATTCTATCCTCTTCTAAGGAATTCTCCATTGATCCTAAGAATGGTGAGTTATTTATAGTTGCATTAGTGCTCATAGGTTTGGGTTTCAAAGTAGAAACCTGAAATAACCCTTTCTAAATGCCTCTATAAAAGTTCCCCACCTCCCCACACCCCACAGAATTATAAGCACGACTGTTTCATTACTCTTCACATCAAGTGCTGCAGTAGCAAATGCCAGTGTTATTTCTCTTCTCCAACATCTCAGTTGCTGGAAAGCAAATGTCACTGTTTAAATGCTGGTAAATGCTCACAAATTCAGAGACCCCAGTATAATAAACACCCAGTTACATCCATCCAACCAAGCACAGTTCAGGCAATTATCCCAGGAGTCAGCAAGAATCAAAATGATGTTGAAGGGATTAAGTTAGTGCTGAAGACTTCATATTACTATAGTTTGGTGCTTTTTTCCCGAGCCAAGTTAAAAAAAAATCAGTAATAGCATTATATGTTCAATAAGCACAAGAATAATTTTAAAAGGAAAATTATTTAAGCATCTCTACCAACTAGAAACCACTGTGGTGTTTTGGTTTACTTGATGCTTCCCAAGGCTTTTTGTCTTTTTATCAGAGACCAAGACATTCGTGGTTGTGAAATGCCTTCAGGCAAGTGATTCTACATTCAATTAAACAGTATATAGAGAAAGTTGAACAGTGAGTGGATATTTAATTTAATTTAAAAGCTAAATTTTATAAAGATGAATAATTAGCAAAACAATGTCCCTAGCAGAGCATACTAGAAAATAACAGGGCCTGGGAGACATCACACTCTGTTCCCCATCTCTATCCACCATTGCATCATTTCACAAGTGAGAGTTCATTTAAAAATTAACCTTGGGATTACCTGAAAGGGGAATTTAGTCCCAAAATACCAGCATGAAGCCCACCGGGTATTGTAAATGGAGAAGTACGTCCTGTATCATTCTGCTTGTGGATGAACAATTACTGCATGATTACAAATATATCAGGAATTTGGCTTTTCTATTCTTCTCTCTGTATCCCCACCCCACCATCTTTTCTCTCTCTCTCTCTCTCTCTCTCTCTCTCTTTCTCTAGTCCCAGATGATGGCAACTGCCACCCTGTCCACAGCAAATCACAGTGTGCAAGGCAGTTCTTCTGAGCACTCAATCCTTAGCAACACTTTTACTTGACATGTGCTATTGACAAATTTTGCACTGAGCTATTGATTCAAATATTTTTAAAACATTAAATGTTTAATTTAAAACATTAAATGCAATATTTAAAACATTAAAGGCAATGTTAAAAACATTAAATGCAACGTTAAAAACATTAAATGCAATGTTTAAAACATTAAACACACTAAGCTATTGATTCAAATATTTTTAAAATATTAAATGATGGCCGATTTAGTTCATGGTGGGACTCTAACTGAAACATGGCATTTAAATGTCAGCATTCTGTGTTCTTTCTTAGTGACCATCCTTAAGACATATTTATCTTAAAAATGTTTTAGCACACATATTTATAAAAATTATATATTTCTATATTTAGTACAATAAACTTTATTAACTACATTTCAGCAATCAGGGAAAAATCGACTTGCATGATCTGTAGGAAAGCCCATCTCTCTAATTAAGCAATAGTATAATAGTAACTCAGCATTATCATTTTTACTGCTTTCATTTGGCTTGAATATCAACAAGTATCTCCAGAATAAGTATCTTTATGCCAGAATATCTCTATACATGTGTTTGTGGGTAGTAGAATGGGGTATAAATTTTACAAACAAAAATATTTTTTAAGAATAGTGGAACAACTTACTATACAAAAATAAAATTCAGAGCAATTTGTGGCAAAAGCAACCTCAAGCAGCACACATGTTTCACAGAGTGAATGTCATGAATATTATTTCTGTATCTTACATGTTATAAACAAATAAATACAATAATTTATATTTCTATTTGGAGTCATTGTTCATTGTGACTTAACAAATCTAACAAAGAATTAAACACATATTAGTAGACATTGGATAGTCAACTGCTGATTAAATGGATCATCAAAACTGCATCTCACAGTGTTGAAATACTATGTCTTATTTTTCAGGCACAATATTTACTATCAGTCCCGTATTACTTCTGGATACAATATCAACAACTCAATTTCTTGTTGAAGCCAGTGATGGTGGAAATCCTGACCTGAGAGCTCTTACTTTAGTGGAGATAGGAATACAAGATATGAACAATTATGCCCCTGAATTCACAGTCAAATCCTATAATCTTAGCCTAAGTGAGGATGCTCTGGTTGGAAGCACGCTTGTTACGTTTTCAAACATCGACCATGACTGGACCCGTGAAAACACATATGTTGAATATTCCATCATCAGTGGTAATTTACAGAACAATTTTCATGTGGAAACTAAATTCTTTCATTCAGAATATCCTTATAAGCAAGTCGGTTATCTTGTGTTGCTTCACAGTATGGACAGAGAAGCAAGTGCTAGCCATGAGCTTGTCATTCTGGCATCTGACAGTGGCTGCCCTCCATTGAGTTCCACAGCTGTCATATCAATACAAGTACTTGATGTCAATGACAATCCTCCAAACTTCAGCAGCCTGAGCTATCACACCCATGTCAAGGAAAGCACCCCTCTAGGGAGTCACATCACTGTGGTCTCAGCAAATGACCGTGACACAGGGTCACATGCAGAAATCATCTACAACATCATCTCTGGAAATGAGAAGGGACATTTTTACTTAGAAGAAAACACTGGAGTCCTTTATTTGATTAAACCTCTGGATTATGAAGAAATGACAAAATTCACCTTAACTGTTCAAGCTTCAGATGCAGAAAAGAAACACTTTTCTTTCGCGGTTGTGTTTGTCAATGTCCTGGACGATAACGACCATGCACCTCAGTTTATGTTCTCAAGCTACAGCTGTATTGTTCCAGAAAATCTGCCTATTTCCTCTACCATATGCTCTATAAATGCTCTGGATTTTGACGCAGGTCCGTATGGAGAATTGACCTATTCTATTGTATCACCCTGTTTTCTCACTCATGGAATGTCTTATGATCACGATCTCT
Source organism: Symphalangus syndactylus (assembly GCF_028878055.3). NCBI lineage: Eukaryota > Metazoa > Chordata > Mammalia > Primates > Hylobatidae > Symphalangus > Symphalangus syndactylus. The sequence continues at coordinate 127,580,849 of NC_072426.2, read as the reverse complement.
TCCTCATTGACCCTTTGACAGGGGATATTCATGCTAATCAAATCCTTGACTATGAAAATGGCAATAAATACTGCCTCACCATCCAAGCCAAAGACAAAGGTGATGCAACAGCCTCCTTAGTGGTCTGGGTGGATATTGAAGGAATAGATGAATTTGAGCCCATTTTTACTCAAGATCAGTATTTTTTCACCCTCCCAGAAAAGAATAAAGACAGACAGTTGATTGGCAGAGTGGAAGCCTCAGATGCAGATGCTGGTATTGATGGAGTCATTCTTTACTCCCTTGGAACCTCATCTCCTTTCTTTTCAGTAAATAAAACCAATGGAAATATTTATTTGATTAGAGCCCTTCCCCTAATAAAAAGTCAACTCAACAAAGAAGACACCATGGAAATGAAAATAATCGCTCATAGTCCCAAATCAGACTCCAAGTTTGCATCTTGCACTGTTTTTGTGAACGTGTCTTTCTCCTCTGAAGGAACACCCTTGGCAGTGTTCGCCAGCAGCTTTTCAGTCAGCCTGGTGGTCTCCTTTTTAGTGTTTCTGATACTCATCTGCACTCTAATTGTAATGATTTTAAGACATAAACAAAAAGACACAAGAAACAATTATGAGGAGAAGAAAACCTCATCTTTAGATATGGACTTGGGAGTGACCCGGGATGCCAGTGTGCTCAAAGCCTTCCAGAAAACTGACAACTGCAGTAACGAGGTGGTCCCTGTGGATGCCACGCCGGAATGGTTGAGTTTAATAAGTATCATGGAGAAGGACATTGTCAATCTGTACAGACACTCAAATTCCAGTGGCCACTGTTCTGTGGAAGGAGAAACTGCAGAAGATAAGGAAATCCAGAGGATAAATGAGCATCCCTACAGAAAGGGCTCAGACTCAGCTCTGAGTGACCACGAGTCCAGGGTGCCAGACTCGGGTATCCCGAGGGACTCAGACCAGCTCTCCTGCCTATCTGGGGAAACCGATGTGATGGTGACTGCTGAAACAGCAGTAGCCAGCCAAACATTTGGGGAAGGAGATGAAGGGGAAGGCTGCAGCACCACCTGTGCTCAAAATAATGTGTTACCCCAGACAGTTCAGAAGAGAGAGGCAAAAGAGGGCATCCTGGCTGATGTTAGAAAAGAGTCTGTCTTTATTTCAGGTGATCAGGAAGTAAGGTGTGCAGCTCTTTCAACTCAGACAACCTCTGATCATGATGGAAGAGGCAACTATCACTGGAATTATCTTCTCAGTTGGGAGCCCAAATTCCAACCTCTTGCCTCAGTATTTAATGATATTGCAAAACTAAAGGATGAACATTTGCATATGCCTGGCATTCCAAAAGAGAAGAAATCTTTTGTTTTTCCACCCCCTTTGATAACAGCAGTAGCCCAGCCTGGGATTAAAGCAGTCCCACCAAGAATGCCGGCAGTAACCCTGCGGCAGATGCCTCCGAAACACCCACGCTCTCCCATCCCCTACCATCTTGGTTCTCTGCCAGAAGCCATGACTCCCAATTTTTCTCCATCTCTTTCCCTATTGACGATGCAGCCTCCTGCCTTGTCTCCACTGTTGTCAGCAGGAGAATTATTAGGACCACACGTCAGTGGTACATGCCATGAACTTAAAGCGGAAGATGAAATTCAAATATGAAACCACTGGGATGCCAAGTACCTGCCCACCATTGGTCATGAATAAATGAACAAAACGTTTTCAAGCCAGCAACTCGAGATTGGGCTCATTTTTATCTAAAAGCAAGTGATATAATTTAATTAGAGTTTTTAAAACTTCCCCATTAAAGTTTCTCAAATTTCTTCCAGCCTTAATGAAAAGTTATTTCCTCTTTTAATCCTTATGTGTTGCTCTCAGGACTCACATTTGTATATATTAAGTAGTGTATATTCTGTCAGACCTGTTGTCTGTATGATTAGACTTCCAAAGGACACAGTCAACTTAACTGACTGCCAGAATGTTTATATGGAAACGAAATATAGTGTACTCTGGTCACATTGCTGCTGATCACACTGCTATATCGAAAACAAATTAGTAAAGGCTAAATAGGGAATAAGTTTAGGTCAGAACATATTATAACAGAGAGGGGAAGTCTAGAGGAATAAACTTTCATTTTAAGATAAAGCAACAGTCAGTGGATCTGATATATTTAGAGGAGTATTTCTCCATTTTTCCCCATATACCACACCTGTAGAGTTTAGCCATAATTGAATTTCAATGTGGAGTCTTTTGGAAAACTAATAAAAAATTCAGAAGGAAATTTGTCATAACTCTGTGCCAATAGGGAGAAACAAATAGGATTTATAATGATAGGTAATATAAATAATTATTCATGATTAAATAAACCAGAAATGCATATTCCTGATAGAGGGCCAGGATTGATACTCGCAATATTTATGTGGTTTGCTACCACCTGAGACATATTATCTTGGCCTTCTTTACAAACAGAATGGCTTTTTTTTTCAGGTCCTGTCTTATAAGTCGGTGTGAGTAAAGACATTAAACTTCAAAGGTTAATTTATAGCAATTTCTTCATTTTATTTTCTTCTAGATACAATAACTTTTGTGTGAAATAATTTGTCCACTCAATGTCAGTTTTTAAAGTTTGTGTAGATAAAAATCATGTTATTAGCTAATGATAAATCTCATAGACTAACTTAGCAATATATTTTTAAATGAAGTTTGTTTATGGAAATGTTTCTACTATAAAAGTTAAGAATAGAAGTCAGAAGTCTTTTTACCATTTGCTCACACACATGTGCAGCTTTCACTGTCATTAGACGGAGCAGTTTGGCACATGGTTAAAATGACTCTGTACAATTACTATTTTAGAAATATAGCAGTGCTAGATGGTGCTCATATACAATGCTCTAGCCTTCTTTCTGATGAGCCTGGGAATCATCGCAGATTCTCATCCCTTTCAGAAAGGTGGAGGGCATCCTGACGGTGGTGGTGCAGAAGTCCTCTTCCCGTGGTCGGCACCAGGGCCAGGTGTTAGGCTAACAGTTTAGGAATTCTAATGTGAAATCTAAAGGGTATCGTGTGGCTTTCTTAGTAGTTAGGATGGGCTTCTACTACAGAAATAGTTCCTTTGTGTTCTTCTTCCATAAGCCTCATCTGTGAAAATTTGTGACGTAATTTCTCTTTACTAAAAAATATTGCAGGGTGCAGTGTTTGGTATCTGGTTTTGTAGATAAATAATTCTACAGCTTCCTATGCTGATATTTACTATTACTTATCTATGCTGACTCAGATTGAGAACAAATGTATAAAGTTATATTACAAATTGTATGAAACATGAAGGTTTTTCAATAAGCCTGAATTCCTAGGAAAAATCCTTTAGGAGTAGAAAATTTAAATATTATGGGACTGATATATGTTTCTCCTTTTCTTCCTGGCATCTGGGGAAGAAGATTTCGTGACTTTTGTAAAAAAAAAAAAAAAAAAAAAAAAAACCCACACATATTTAATCATTTATGTGTTCCAGTATTTATTATCTCTGACTCTTTTGAAAACATTGCTTTGAGCATAGAAAGAAACCCTATACTATTTTTCCTAATTATATATGGAAGTTTTTTTTTCACAATAGAATTATTTCTGGAAACCAAGAACATTTTGTTGTTTTTAATTAAACAGGTTCTTCATTTACTTATGCTTAAAAAGAGTTATTCATCTACCTATTCCCTAGGTTATTTATTACTGTGACTTATTTACTCATTATGGATGTGATTCTGTATGTTTTCTAGCCATTTCATAAAAACAGAAGACATGTAATAGAGCTTTTTTATCAATATTTAATGGATTTTTAATTGATAGATTTATTTTTCTGTATCCAGTGCCACAATGCCACCAAACAAGTACTACAAGTGGGATTGGGGGTAAAAATGTGAGCACGCTGGTTAAGTGTTTGCAATAAATCGTATGTCAGCCCTTTCAACTAGAGTGCTTTTTTTCCTAAGTAAACAATATAATTTGTACATTTTTCCTTCAAGTTTAATATTAACTTGCCTCATATGTTCTGGGTTACTTTGCTGATCTATGCACTGGCTTTAGCACTCTGGAGGGGGTACAGAACTTGTTAGTGGAAAATCATATTAAGCCCTAAATTCATAAGCTATAAAATAAAAGACAGTTGTCTCTTGTGGAATTTTGGCTGCCTGAAATTCTGGACTTTCTTGTTGGCAGCCTTAAAAATACTGGTGTAAATCAGTACCAAATGAATATCAAAATTCCATGTCCTAGTAGTAATCATTGAATTGGCTTCCAAAACAGATTCCTGGGCAAAGAAAAAGAAAAATGCTGTATCTTTAGGGATTTGATCACTTAACTCTTTTAAAAATTATTAAAATGGACTCTACATTACTGGCTGCCTCCACGTGTTCATATTCAATCTATAATAGACATCCAGTTGAGACAGGATTTGTGTTTCTCGGGACCTTCACCTTTAGCCCTCCTTGCTGTGTTTTCTAGAAGTTATAGCAATGATAATTAATTGTAAATTTTAAAGTTATTTTCATCCAAACAGACACTTTGTTAGTTTTGTTCTGCCATTCTATACATACCTTAACTTTAAAAAGCAAGACATAACTAAGGATCTAAGATAATCCACTTCAAAGCAATAAAATATATGGCGTTAATATGGTCAGTGTATTCTCACGTGATATTCCGGATAAGCTAATTGAGTTTATTCTCACAGCATGTTTTACTTGAGCTCAAAGGCATAGAGCCATCTATTTGGCCATAACTGAAGGAAGTTAGAATGGAAGATGGTCCTGTACAGGAGGGATACTGGGATCCAGTGGAGTTGCAGAAGATTTGCTTAGGACCCAAATGAAGAATTTCAGTGGCAGTTTTTACCCATTATAAAGATGGAAGACGTAAACAAGAGGGTGGAGCCAAGATGGCTGAATAGGAACAGCTCCGGTCTACAGCACCCAGCGTGAGCGACGCAGAGGACGGGTGATTTCTGCATTTCCATCTGAGGTACCGGGTTCATCTCACTAGGGAGTGCCAGACAGTGGGCGCAGGACAGTGGGTGCAGTGCACCGTGCGCGAGCCGAAACAGAGCGAGGCTTGCCTCGCTCGGGAAGTGCAAGGGGTCGGGGAGTTCCCTTTCCTAGTCAAAGACAGGGGTGACAGACGCACCTGGAAGATCGGGTCACTCCCACCCTAATACTGCACTTTTCCCACGGGCTTAAAAAACGGCACACCAGGAGATTATATGCCGCACCTAGCTCGGAGAGTCCTACACCCATGGAGTCTCGCTGATTGCTAGCACATCAGTCTGAGATCAAACTGCAAAGTGGCAGCAAGGCTAGGGGAGGGGCACCCGCCATTGTCCAGGCTTGCTTAAGTAAGCAAAGCAGCCTGGAAGCTCGAACTGGGTGGAATCCAGCACAGCTTAAGGAGGCCTGCCTGCCTCTGTAGGCTCCACCTCTGGGGCAGGGCACACACAAACAAAAAGACAGCAGTAACCTCTGCAGACTTAAATGTCCCTGTCTGACAGCTTTGAAGAGAGTAGTGGTTCTCCCAGAATGCAGCTGGAGATCTGAGAACAGGCAGACTGCCTCCTAAAGTGGGTCCCTGACCCCCGAGCAGCCTAACTTAGAGGCAACCCCCAGTAGGGGCAGACTGACACCTCACATGGCCGGGTACTCCTCTGAGACAAAACTTTCAGAGGAACGATCAGGCAGGAGCATTCGTGGCTCATGAAAATCCACTGTTCTGCAGCCACCGCTGCTGATACCCAGGAAAACAGGGTCTGGAGTGGACCTCTAGCAAACTCCAACAGACGTGCAGCTGAGGGTCCTGTCTGTTAGAAGGAAAACTAAAAAAACAGAAAGGACATCCACACCAAAAACCTATCTATACGTCACCACCATCAAAGACCAAAGGTAGATAAAACCACAAAGATGGGAAAAAAACAGAACAGAAAAACTGGAAACTCTAAAAATCAGAGCGCCTCTCCTCCTCCAAAGGAATGCAGCTCCTCACCAGCAATGGAACAAAGCTGTACAGAGAATGACTTTGAAGAGTTGAGAGAAGAAGGCTTCAGACAATCAAATTACTACGAGCTACAGGAGGAAATTCAAACCAATGGCAAAGAAGTTAAAAGCTTTGAAAAAAAAAATTAGACAAATGGATAACTAGAATAACCAATGCAGAGAAGTACTTAAAGGACCTGATGGAGCTGAAAAACAAGGCACGAGAGCTACATGATGAATGCAGAAGACTCAGTAGCTGATGCGATCAACTGGAAGAAAGGGTATCAGCGATGGAAGATGAAATGAATGAAATGAAGTGAGAAGAGAAGTTTAGAGAAAAAAGAATAAAAAGAAATGAACAAAGCCTCCAATAAATATGGGACTATGTGAAAAGACCAAATCTACATCTGATTGGTGTACCTGAAAGTGACGGGGAGAATGGAACCAAGTTGGAAAACACTCTGCAGGATATTATTCAGGAGAACTTCCCCAATCTAACAAGGCAGGCCAACATTCAGATTCAGGAAATACGGAGAATGCCACAAAGATACTCCTCGAGAAGAGCAACTTCAAGACACATAATTGTCAGATTCACCAAAGTTGAAATGAAAGAAAAAATGTTAAGAGCAGCCAGAGAGAAAGGTCGGGTTACCCACAAAGGGAACCCCATCAGACTAACAATGGATCTCTTTGCAGAAACTCTACAAGCCAGAAGAGAGTGGGGGCCAATATTCAACATTCTTAAAGAAAAGAATTTTCAACCCAGAATTTCATATCCAGCCAAACTAAGGTTAATAAGTGAAGGGGAAATAAAATATTTTACAGACAAGCAAATGCTGAGAGATTTTGTCACCACCAGGCCTACCCTAAAAGAGCTCCTGAAGGAAGCACTAAACATGGGAAGGAACAACCGGTACCAGCCACTGCAAAATCATGCCAAATTGTAAAGACCATCGAGGCTAGGAAGAAACTGCATCAACTAACAAGCAAAATAACCAACTAACATCATAATGACAGGATCAAATTCACACATAACAATATTAACCTTAAATGTAAATGGACTAAATGCTCCAATTAAAAGACATAGACTGGCAAATTGCATAAAGAGCCAAGACCCATCAGTGTGCTGTATTCAGGAAACCCATCTCAGGTGCAGAGACACACATAGACTCAAAATAAAAGGATGCATGAAGATCTACCAAGCAAATGGAAAACAAAAAAAGGCAGGGGTTGCAATTCTAGTCTCTGATAAAACAGACTTTAATCCAACAAAGATCAAAAGAGACAAAGAAGGCCATTACATAATGGTGAAGGGGTCAATTAAACAAGAAGAGCTAACTATCCTAAATATATATGCACCCAATACAGGAGCACCCAGATTCATAAAGCAAGCCCTGAGTGACCTACAAAGAGACTTAGACTCCCACAGATAATAATGGGAGACTTTAACACCCCACTGTCAACATTAGACAGATCAACGAGACAGAAAGTTAACAAGGATATCCAGGAATTGAACTCAGCTCTGCACCAAGCAGACCTAATACACATGTACAGAACTCTCCACCCCAAATCAACAGAATATACATTTTTTTCAGCACCACACCACACCTATTCCAAAATTGACCACATAGTTGGAAGTAAAGCACTCCTCAGCAAATGTAAAAGAATAGAAATTATAACAAACTGTCTCTCAGACCACAGTGCAATCAAACTAGAACTCAGGATTAAGAAACTCACTCAAAACCGCTCAACTACATGGAAACTGAACAACCTGCTCCTGAATGACTACTGGGTACATAACGAAATGAAGGCAGAAATAAAGACGTTCTTTGAAAACAACAAGAATAAAGACACAACATACCAGAACTCTGGGACACATTCAAAGCAGTGTGTAGAGGGAAATTTATAGCACTAAATGCCCACAAGAGAAAGCAGGAAAGATCCAAATTTGACACCCTAACATCACAATTAAAAGAACTAGAAAAGCAAGAGCAAACACATTCAAAAACTAGCAGAAGGCAAGAAATAACTAAAATCAGAGCAGAACTGAAGGAAATAGAGACACAAAAAACCCTTCAAAAAATTAATGAATCCAGGAGCTGGTTTTTTGAAAAGATCAACAAAATTGATAGACTGTTAGCAAGACTAATAAAGAAGAAAAGAGAGAAGAATCAAATAGATGCAATAAAAAATGACAAAGGGGATATCACCACCGATCCCACAGAAATACAGACTACCATCAGAGATTACTACAAACACCTCTACGCAAATAAACTAGAAAATCTAGAAGAAATGGATAAATTCCTCAACACATACACCCTCCCAAGACTAAACCAGGAAGAAGTTGAATCTCTGAATAGACCAATAACAGGTTCTGAAATTGTGGCAATAATCAATAGCTTACCAACCAAAAAGAGTCCAGGACCAGATGGATTCGCAGCCAAATTCCACCAGAGGTACAAGGAGGAACTGGTACCATTCTTTCTGAAACTATTCCAATCAATAGAAAAAGAGGGAATCCTCCCTAACTCATTTTATGAGGCCAGCATCATCCTGATACCAAAGCCAGGCAGAGACACAACCAAAAAAGAGAATTTTAGACCAATATCCTTGATGAACATTGATGCGAAAATCCTCAATAAAATACTGGCAAACCAAATCCAGCAGCACATCAAAAAGCTTATCCACTGGCCGGGCACGGTGGCTCACGCTTGTAATCCCAGCACTTTGGGAGGCCGAGGCGGGTGGATCACGAGGTCAGGAGATTGAGACCACGGTGAAACCCCGTCTCTACTAAAAATACAAACAATTAGCTGGGCGTGGTGGCGGGTGCCTGTAGTCCCAGCTACTCGGAGAGGCTGAGGCAGGAGAATGGCGTGAACCCGGGAGGCGGAGCTTGCAGTGAGCCAAGATTGCGCCACTGCACTACAGCCTGGGCGACAGAGCGAGACTCTGTCTCAAAAAAAAAAAAAAAAAAAGCTTATCCACCATGATCAAGTGGGCTTCATCCCTGGGATGCAAGGCTGGTTCAACATATGCAAATCGATAAATGTAATCCAGCATATAAACAGAACCAAAGACAAAAACCACATGATTATCTCAATAGATGCAGAAAAGGCCTTTGACAAAATTCAACAACCCTTCATGCTAAAAACTCTCAGTAAATTAGGTATTGATGGGACGTATCTCAAAATCATAAGAGCTATGACAAACCCACAGCCAATATCATACTGAATGGGCAAAAACTGGAAGCATTCCCTTTGAGAATGGGCACAAGACAGGGATGCCCTCTCTCACCACTCCTATTCAAAATAGTGTTGGAAGTTCTGGCCAGGGCAATCAGGCAGGAGAGGGAAATAAAGGGTATTCAATTAGGAAAAGAGGAAGTCAAATTGTCCCTGTTTGCAGACGACATGATTGTATATCTAGAAAACCCCATTGTCTCAGCCCAAAATCTCCTTAAGCTGATAAGCAACTTCAACAAAGTCTCAGGATACAAAATCAATGTGCAAAAATCACAAGCATTCTTGTACACCAATCACAGACAAACAGAGAGACAAATCATGAGTGAACTCCCATTCACAATTGCTTCAAAGAGAATAAAATACCTAGGAATCCAACTTACAAGGGATGTGAAGGACCTCTTCAAGGAGAACTACAAACCACTGCTCAATGAAATAAAAGAGGATACAAACAAATGGAAGAACATTCCATGCTCATGGGTTGGAAGAATCAATATCATGAAAATGGCCATACTGCCCAAGGTAATTTATCGATTCAATGCCATCCCCATCAAGCTACCAATGACTTTCTTCACAGAATTGGAAAAAACTACTTTAAAGTTCATATGGAACCAAAAAAGAGCCCACATTGCCAAGTCAATCCTAAGCCAAAAGAACAAAGCTGGAGGCATCACGCTACCTAACTTCCAACTATACTACAAGGCTACAGTAACCAAAACAGCATGGTACTGGTACCAAAAGAGAGATATTGACCAATGGAACAGAACAGAGCCCTCAGAAATAATGCCGCATATCTACAACTATCTGATCTTTGACAAACCTGACAAAAACAAGCAATGGGGAAAGGATTCCCTATTTAATAAATGGTGCTGGGAAAACTGGCTAGCCATGTAGAAAGCTGAAACTGGATCCCTTCCTTACACCTTATGCAAAAATTAATTCAAGATGGATTAAAGACTTACATGTTAGACCTAAAACCATAAAAACCCTATAAGAAAACCTAGGCATTACCATTCAGGACATAGGCATGGGCAAGGACTTCATGTCTAAAACACCAAAAGCAATGCCAACAAAAGCCAAAATTGACATATGGGATCTAATTAAACTAAAGAGCTTCTGCACAGCAAAAGAAACTACCATCAGAGTGAACAGGCAACCTACAAAATGGGAGAAAATGTTTGCAATCTACTCATCTGACAAAGGGCTAATATCCAGAATCTACAATGAACTCAAACAAATTTACAAGAATAAAACAACCCCATCAAAAAGTGGGTGAAGGACATGAACAGACACTTCTCAAAAGAAGACATTTATGCAGCCAAAAAACACATGAAAAAATGCTCATCATCACTGGCCATCAGAGAAATGCAAATCAAAACCACAGTGAGATACCATCTCACACCAGTTAGAATGGCGATCATTTAAAAAGTCAGGAAACAACAGGTGCTGGAGAGGATGTGGAGAAGTAGGAACACTTTTACACTGTTGGTGGGACTGTAAACTAGTTCAACCATTGTGGAAGTCAGTGTGGCGATTCCTCAGGGATCTAGAACTAGAAATACCAGTTGACCCAGCCATCCCATTAATGGGTATATACCCAAAGGACTATAAATCATGCTGCTATAAAGACACATGCACATGTATGTTTATTGCGGCACTATTCACAATAGCAAAGACTTGGAACCAACCCAAATGTCCAACAACGATAAACTAGATTAAGAAAATGTGGCACATATACACCATGGAATACTATGCAGCCATAAAAAATGATGAGTTCATGTCCTTTGTAGGGACATGGATGAAACTGGAAATCATCATTCTCAGTAAACTGCTGCAAGGACAAAAAACCAAACACTGCATGTTCTTATTCATAGGTGGGAATTGAACAATGAGAACACATGGACACAGGAAGCGGAACATCACACTCCAGGGACTGTTGTGGGGTGGGGGGATGGGGCGGGATAGCATGAGGAGATATACCTAATGCTAAATGACGAGTTACTGGGTGCAGCACACCAACATGGCACATGGATACATATGTAACAAACCCGCACATTGTGCACATGTACCCTAAAACTTAAAGTATAATATAAAATAAAATAAATGTAAACAATAGAAAATATTTTAAAAAGTTGAAGGAGAAAAGTGAAAGAGGAAGGGAGGGGGAGAGGCAGCGAGGGACAGAAGAGAGATAGATAATTAAATCTTAAAATGAATAATTAGGACACAAGTAGAGAAATACAAGAAGGTAGATGGGTAAGGACTTTTAAAAAGTAATTTTTAATGTATGAAGATTTTTCTGAGTCATTAGCCCTTCACAGATTCATCCTTTTGAAGAATCTCTTTTCCTCCTTTCTTTGTGTTCCTCTCAAATCTCTCTCTCCATTGTCTGACAATTTAGAGGTATCAAGCTGTGAATTGAAAGCTAGATGATAATGAATGAGAATACATTTGACCATGAAAACTTGCATTTATTGGTTTTTTTGGGGGGTGAATTTCAGAACAAAAAGGTAGGAATGATTACCTTATTTCCCACTCTACATTGGCATTTAGAATGCCACAGTTTTAAGTAGTTGCTTTTATTCATATAAACAAGTAAATGGACATTCAGAAGACAGTGGGTCAGAATGTGGAATTTCATTACCTAATCTTTTTTCCTGATGGCCAGTCAGGAAATGAGTGCATGCTTGACAGTTGTGAGTTTATGTTAAAATATTACATTTTATATCACTTTTAAACCACAGTACAAAATAACACAAGGGCATGGTCAATAGTTTGTTCTCAAACATTGTCAATTTTATTTGAATTCTGGTGCATAAATTATTCATAAATTAAATTATTCCATATAGATCGAAGAAATTTGTCTATTAGAAACAGAATGTGGCCATCTTAGAAAGATCCAGCCTAAAATGGCTGGAGTATCAAACTATACCTTTCTCTTATAAACTCAGAACTTGGCTATTTGATGACAATTAACACTTCCTACTGTTTTGGTCTACATATCTTTATTCATTTCACCCAATGCATTTGCTAAACCAAAACTGTGAAGTGAGTAAGAGAGAGGGGGAAGGCATGGCAAATAAATAGCAGATGCACGAGTACATCTCTTGAATGAGAAAGCATTATTTTGGTTAGAAAACTAAATAAATGGATTTCATTGTTAGATAGTAAACCCTCAGGGCCTGTCTCCACTTGCATTATGAGGTACAGATGGTTTTTAGAATGAATGAGTACATATGTGAACGGGCACAGAGGATGCTAGTAATGCAAGGATGTGATACATAGCCTTGAACCCATTAGGTAAGAATGCTACAATAGTTCTGTGATTTTAGCCAGTCACAAAGCAGAGAGAAAGTAAGTTTAAACATTATATCAAAATATTATAGAATATCTTATAAAATGCCAAAGGAATAGTAATTTCTTCTGTAATCTGGTTTCGTTTTTTTCCTTCTCTCTGCCTTCCCCACAATATACATGTATATCTTGTGAAGTTTAGACATAAGAGAAACAAGCTATATATGACATTCAAAAGCATATTGTTTGAGACAGCAACATGACATGACCAAGCACATTGGTTTAATTTAATTTCTGATCTCATAATAAACTGTAACTGTCCTATAGCAGAATGGCAGAATGAAGTTCTATCAGTATGATAACAAAATGCAGTTCAGTAGATATGCCTAGAATGTTTACATCAAAATGTATCAATATTAAAGTACAAACAACATAAGGAATTTATGAGGGATATTCTATATGTGCATATACTTAGTGTGCGTCAAGGGTAACATTTTAAACAGATACAGATTATCTCACAAGTGTGTGCCAGGGTATTAGGGAAGGGAGTAAACGTGAAATTTCTCCTCACACCATAAACAAATAATTCTCAGAAAAACCAGCCTAGTGAGATAGGATAGAAAGACAGTGTAGTATGATGTCTCTCCAAAATTAAATAAAGAAAGTGATTTAGGTTTTAGTCAGGGCAACATGGCAGCATCAGTGCAGATTTTTAAACCATCCCAATTTCCCTTACAAAATGGTTAGAGCATCTAGAATAGTAAAAGTAAAACCTCATGGTCATCTTCAACAAAAACAAGGGTCATTCTTACAAATTCTAGAATATGGGTAGGCAAGAAAAATTACCAACTATTGGCAGTAACAGAGAGGAGAAAGGGGGAACTTCCAACTTTCTGTGAGCTGGAGTACCAAGAATCCACAAGTACTCACCTCCTAAAGCAGAAGTCTGCTCTTGGATGGAAACCTAGCAGGCAGGTCTGAGAATAATTGCCAAAACTAGAGAGAGGTTACAGAGCAGCAACTCTGTAGATGGGTGTAGAAAAACTAAAGTGAAATCAGATTATGCAGGGGCACTCAAGTCCCAGAGCCTCTGGAAATAGTCAACCAAAATTTCCTTCTGTAAGAAGAGAACCCCACACTAAGTAAAGTCTACTGAAAATAGAATTCAAATCCATATAAATAGAAAATGGAGAGAAGTCCTAGATGTAAAGGAGAGAAGGGACCAGAGAAAGCAGAAGGTACAAAGGGGTCCTATTTGTAAATATTTTGCAGAAACAAAAGAAGAAGGGGTCTTAAAGCCATGCATGAATCTAGGAAAGCTATTCTGGCCTGCTACCACCCCTACATTATAACCCCTAAAATATAATATAATCCATCTCAATAAAACATGAGCAACAGAAAATAATTCCAGAATAAAATGTCTTGTAAGCAAAGACATTTTATTTTGTACATGCACTGACAGACACAATAATGAACAGTGAAGATACACTAGAAAAATATAGCAAAAAGGCCAATAAAAGAAGTTTTTTTTACTTAATATTTCAAAACCAGCTAAAGAACATTAGGAAAATAATAAAAACTGTAAAGGTTGCATAATCAATCAGACAAGGTGGAAATTAAAAGGCTAACCAAGAGGAGGATACTAAAAGAAAGAAAACAGAGCTCAAGAAATAATTGAGGAACCTCCATACCGTTCTCCATAGTGGAGGTACCAATTTACATTCTCACCAACATTGTAGAGGGTTCCTCTTTCTCTGTTCCTCAAAAAACAAAAACATAGAACTACTATGTGATCCAGCAATCCTATTGCTAGGTATATATTCAAAACAAAGGAAATCAGTACATCAAAGAGATATATTCACTCCCATGTTTATTGCAGCACTACTCACAATAGCCAAGATATGGAATCAGCCCAAGTGTCCATCAGTGGATGAATGGATAAAGAAAATGTAGTACAGGTAGATGCACAATAGACTATTACTCAGCTATAAAAACAGAATGAAATTCTGTCATTTGCAGCAACATGGATGGAACTGGAGGACATTATGCTAAGTGACATAAGCCTGACACAGAAAGACAAATATTGAGGTTCTCACTAATATGTGGGAGCTAAAAATTACTAAACTCATGGAGATAGAGAGTAGAATGATGGTTACCAGAGGGCGGGAAGGGTAGTGGGGAGGGGGGATAAAGAGGGTATGGTGAATAGATACAAAAATACAGTTAGATAGAAGGAATAAGATTATTTCAAAATAACTGAAAGCATAAAATTGGAATGTTCCTAACATGAAGAAATGATAAATGCTTGAGGTGATGAATATCCCAGTTTCCCTGATTTGATCATTATGCATTATATGCTTTTATCAAAATATCACATGTACCCCATAAATATATACAACTATACAACTAGTATCTGTAATAATTAAAAATAAAAAAGTGTAAACAAAAAAATTTAAAATGAGAGAAAAAATTCAGAAGACTAAACTGGAAAGAACAAAAGTAAATAAACACCAATGAAAATACAGTAACAGAAATAGAAAATGGAAAGGAAAAAATATTAAAAATCAAACGGAATTGAAAATATAGTAAATTCATGCCATATGATAAATATGATAAATTATACCATATGTCATAGACATATGTGTATACATGTATATACACACACACATGACATAATATATATACATACGTCATAGGGAAGGCTATGAGTATGTAAGACCTCAAGGAACATTTTTCAAGAATCAAGTAGAAAATGAGTTTCAGACAACTGGGAAATACTGGGGCAGGTTCACCATAAGGCCACTAAAGATATTTAACTGTAGAGGTAATGGTGGATATAAAGATGATAGAATAGTATATGCTTAATATATGCCCTGATAATCTGAATAAATTTTAACTACAACAATGAAAGAAGAAAGGTAGAGTATATGGAAATAGAATGCTTTCTAATTGCCTAATAGGTAGTAACTGGGAGTAACAGCTATTGCCATAAATTAGAAAAATGAAGAAATTAGAAGAAAAGAGATATTAAAGATTAAAAAATTAACAAACAAAAAACTCACAGAATTTATGAACAAATAAATCTCGTTCCCTAAAAATCAATAAAATTAAATAAATTAAATGTGAGAAAGTAAAAAATAATAGCATACAAAATAAGAAAGAGCAAAGAGGGGATAATGAGAGCCACCAAAGAGAGGAATTAACATCAAAAGAGACTTTTCTGCACAACTATATAGAAATTTATTGAACTATTTAAAAATGCATTTTATAGGAAAATTTAATTTACTAAAATTGATGTCAGTAAACATAGAATCTAAATGGACCAAACTTAGAAGAAAAAAATAAAGATATAAAGAAGCACCCTCACAAAGTTTCAGAGTGACATCTTAAAAATCCTTTAAATCCTAGATCACTCAAATGCTATATAAACTACTCCAAAGCATGAAAAAATAAGCAAAATATTTTAAATCTTTTAATGAATTGAATGTAGAATTCATATCAAAATCTTAAAAATTGTACAAAATAGAAGACTATAGACTCTTCCCACTTATAAATAGGTATGCAAAATTCTAAAATAAAATGTTAGCAAGAAGAATTAATAGCATATTTTAAAATAATACCTCACAACATGTAGGATTTATTTCATAAACACAAAATGATTCAATATTAAGAAAACAGTCAATGTAATTCACATTAATAGAGCGGTGGAAAAAAAAAAAAAGAACATTTTCTTAAATGGCAAAAAGGCACTTAACAAAACCCAATACCCAGTGATGTAAAAAGCACTCAATAATCATCAATGATTAATCCTTAAAATCATTATTTTAAATATCATTTACATTTTAAAATCACTATCATCCTTAAAATGATATTTAATCCAAAATCCAGGATCTCCCCCAGTGGAGATACTCTAGATTCTTTCTGGTGAAAGGAAGAACAAGACAACATGCCTAGTCTCTCTGCCAAAATTTAATGTTGTATTGTAGAAATTAGTCCATACAAGCAGACAAGACAGCAATTAGAAACATCAGAGTTTGAAAGAATAAGGTGAAACTATCACGATTGGTACACTATGTTATTTTTCTGGAAAGCTCAAAATAATTGATGGAAAACTACCATAAACAAAAAAATTAGTAAAGTTGCAAGATATAAAATAAATATGCAAGAAATTACGTCACTACTCTTTACATATATGAATAACAATCAGAGGATGAATGAAAGAGAAGATTCCATTTACAATTAAAAAAATCTAAGCAAAAACTTAGCCCAAAAAATGTGTAACTTCTATGTGAGGAAAATTATATCTCCTGAAGTGCATAGAGTAAATTCGAGTAGATGTTTTTGAATAGAAATACTAAATGTTAGAAAAATGCCAGTTGTTCCTAAGTAAATTTACAAATTTAACCTTATCTTAATATACATATTATATTTTTTTCTGGAGTTAAAGAACTTGATTATACGGTTTATTTGGAAGCATAAACAGACAAGATAACTGGGAAACACTATAAAAAAAGCTGTGTGTGTGTACGCATGTGTACACAAACATGCACTCATGCACTAACCCTATCAGATAACAAATGTATTATTAAAGCCTCGATAATTAAAACAGGGTGGCACTGGAGCATGACTAGATAGACTAATGGAACAGAATAGAAAATACAAAAATGGATCCAAGTGCGT
Organism: Symphalangus syndactylus; assembly: GCF_028878055.3. Lineage (NCBI taxonomy): Eukaryota > Metazoa > Chordata > Mammalia > Primates > Hylobatidae > Symphalangus > Symphalangus syndactylus. The sequence continues at coordinate 127,563,647 of NC_072426.2, read as the reverse complement.
GGAAGGCTTCCTGTAATGATGAATTAGGTTGTTGTATACCAACCCCACCGCTGAGAATAAGTACAAAAAGCTGGATAATAAAAAGGAGGAGGGACAGAGGAGGAGTGGAAGCTAGACGCATAAGAGTAGAAGGGAAAGGAGAAGAAGAAAAAGAAACAGTTTTGTGTATATGTGTTTGTATGTGAAGCATCAGAGAACCACCAAGGCAGTTAAGACTTGAGATGCCATGCTCCTGGAAAGATGAGAAACACAGAGAGGTAAACCTAATAGTACACTGTGCCTCTAACCCCCTTGAGGTTGAGCAGCAGTGTCAACTGCAAGGTGAAGTAGCTAAACAGAACTATTGGCAATTTTATGGGGACAAAAATTAGAGTTAAGGGTTGTAAACCCAAACGTATCTGAGACAGGTATCAATCAATTTACAAAGTTTATTTTACCAAGGTTAAGGACATGCTCATGACACAGCCTTGAAAGATCCTGATGACATGTTCCCAAGGTGCTTGTGGTACAGCTCGCATTTTTATACGTTTTAGGGAAACATAATACATCAATCAATGCATGTAAGATATACATTGATACAATGTGGAAAGCAAGATAACTCAAAGTGGGGGTTCCCAGGTCATAGGAACAGTTAAAGATTTTGTGATTGGCAATTGCTTGAAAGAGTGAAATTATCTAAACACCTGGCATCAGTAGAAAGGAATGTCTGTGTTACAATAAGGGGTTGTGGAGACCAAAGTTCTATCATGCAGATGAAGACTCCAGGTAGCTGATTTCAGAGAGAATAGACTGTAAATGTTTCTTACCAGACTTAAAGCCTGTGTTGATGTGAATGTTGGTTGGCTTTTCCTGAATTCCAAAAGACAGGAGGTAAAATTAGGCATGTCCAACTCCCACTTCCTGTCATGGCCTGAACTAGTTATTCAGGTTAACTTTGGAATGCTGTTGGTTGAGAGGAGGAATTCATTCAGATAATTGGGGTCTTAGAATTTTATTTTTGATTTGCTTACCAAGGAGGCAGGCCTTTGATAAATACGCCAGCCTGTAAGTTGGAAATCCTAGAAAGCTACACCTCAGGAGCAGAGGTAAACCAGAAAAGACAAGCTCTCATAAAGTATATTGCCAAGTTTCAAATAAAATCAATCACATATCTGAGTCTGGTAATCTGTCACTACTCTAACTGCCTGCCAAAAATAATATTTAGACCTCTGTAGAAGATAAAATCATTCAGAACATTTGTGATTATTCACAACAATGTCCAGCATTCAATCCAAAATTGCTAAGAGATACTGAGGAAAAGGCCACATGACCAGAGCTAATATATATATATTATATAATATATATACAATATAAAATATATAATATAATTAAATAAAAATTAATTATACAATATTGTATAATATATATTATAAAATACATATTCTATTATAAATACCTAATAGAAAATTAATTATTATATATAATATATATTATAAAATACATATTCTATTATAAATACATAATAGAAACAGGCAACAGGAAGTTCATGTATTGCATTATCCCATGTGGACTTTCAAATAGCTGTTCAAGAAATTAGATGCCATAATAGAGAATATCAGGAGAGAACTGAAAACTATTTTTTTAATGAAAAAGAAATTCCAAATTATAAAATACAACTGCCACTTCACACCTACTAAGATAGCTGTAATATAAAGAAGGACAATAACACGTGAGAGTTAGTGATGATACGGAGAAATTGGAACTCTCATATTCTGCTGATAGGAATGTAAAATGGTACAGTCTGTATGGAAACTGTCCAGGAGGTTCTCAAAAAGTCAAATCATAATACTCTGCAATTCCATTCCTAGGTATATATCCAATAGAAATAAAAGTTATGTTCATATGAACATTTGTCCAGGAATGTTTATAGCAATATTATTTATAAAAGCCAAAAAGTGGAAACAACCCAAATGTCAATTAACTGATGAATATATAAACCAAATGTGGTATATTGATAAAATTGAATATTATTCAGCAAAAATAAATGAAGTACTGACGCATACTGTAAGACAGATGAACTTGAGAAAAATTATGCAAAGTGAAAAAATCCAGTCACAAAAGATCACATATTTTATGATTGTTTATGTGTAATTTCCAGAAAAAGCAAATATATAGAGAAACAGAAAGCAGATTAGTGGGGCTTAGAGGTTGGAGAGTTGGGAGAAGATAGTGAATGACTGCTAATGGGCATGGGGTTTCTTTTTTGATAATAAAAATGTTATAAAATTAATTGTAGTGGTGGTTATATGACTGTGAATATACTAAAATCTATTGATTGTAAACTTTAAATAGGTGAATTATTATATCATGTATGAATTATATTATATATGAATTATATATTAATAAATGAATAAAGATACAGTAACTGAAAATTAAGAACTCAATAGTTACATTAGATTAGACACAGATAAAGAGAGGATTAGTAAATTAGAAGATATATCTAATGAAAATATACAGACTGAAACACAGAGAGATGTTTGGAAAATACTGTAAAGAAAATAAGGGATGAGTGGAACAAAATAAAAAGATCTAACATAAACCTTAATTTATTACACACAGATTCTATGTGTAATTGGAACCTCAAAAAGAGAATGGAGATAATGGGCCAGCAGAAATATTTGATAAGATAGCAGCTGAGAATCTTTCAAAACTGACATTTAATCACAATTTTGTAAGTGCTACACACCAGAGACATGATAAATAAAAAGAAAATCATAACCAAACACATCACAGCAAAATTTCTATGAAACAAAATAAAAATATCTTAAAAGCATTCAGAGAGAAATGACACATTATCTTCAAAGAACTGGGTGCATATGGAAATACAACACATGATAAAGGCCATACATTTCAGAAAAGAGGAATTTTTAAATCAGTGTGGTTGATGTAACTGGAGAGTTTTATGAAAAAAGATCAAACTGATTCATACCACACACCAGGATAAACTATACAAATAAATATAAGTAAATACTAGAAGAAAACCCAAGTGCATAATTTAATAAACTGGGAATAGGAAAATATTTTCTTTTTTTTTTTTTTTTTGAGACAGAGTTTCACTCTTGTTGCCCAGGCTGGAGTGCAATGGCTGGAATTACAGGTATGTGCCACCATGTCTGGCTAATTTTGTATTTTTAGTAGATATGGGGTTTCTCCATGTTGGTCAGGCTGGTCTCGAACTCCTGACCTCAGGTGCTCCAACTGCCTCAGCTTCCAAAGTGCTGGGATTACAGGCATGAGCCACTGTGCCCAGCCAATATTTTCTAATAAACTCAAAATCCAGAAGTAATAACAAATTGGTGACAAATTTGACTAAAAAATATTTTGCATAGCAAAAACAAACTCTAAATCAATTACAATGTTCAGGAGGATGGGTTGTCTGGCCTCATGTCAATCTTGTGATGTGAAAGGTTGGGTCATGTGATTGGCAAGCACTTGGTGGAGAAAGGCCGGTTCCTCAAAGGAACATACTTCTGTCACTATAACACCATCAATTCGATACTATTTTTATGTTGCATGTTCACTTATAACACAGATTTGTAAGTATACCTGGCTAAACCATGAATTCACCAGTTTTAAGTGCTATTTCACAGAGCAGAGCAGGAGAGTAAAGCCTCATGTTAGTAACTGAATCTGCAGGTCATCTCTAAACTTGGCTTTTAATTTTTATTTCTCATTTCCTTATCTATCATTTTTAGTTTGTCATTCATTTTTCTCTTCAGCTAATATATTGGAAATAATTTGCCTATTATTAGAATATTAAAGTAATCTTCAGCAATGAGACACAAGCAAATAGACTTTGATTACTTTATGAAGTTCAACTTTTTCTGATTTAATTTATTTAAAGGTATAGCTTCTATCTTTATCTAAAAATTATGGAAAACCCCTATCCTAAATGTTAATTACAGGAAGCATATGTGGTTAATTTTATGAAATAGACAAATTGAAAGTAATGAAAATAAAGGCTTCAGATTATTGTCAGATTACGTGTCGCATAAAAGATAATATATTAACTTCTGTGAACTTAAATAAATAATAGCTAAATTTTATTGAGTGTTTGTTATGTGCCAAATCCGGTGCTAAATGTTTTAAGTGTAGTATATTTTGTTTAATCTTCAAAATAACCCTTCAGGGTAGATACTAATAGGGTCCTATTTTACTAATAAGGAAACTATGTCTAGTAATTGGTGGAACCTGGACTCCAACTCAGTGGTATGACTGGAAGCGCTTCTCTTAACCCCTTCACTACGTTGTCTTAAAGTGTGTCTTTTACACACTTGAAAGCACCGTAGGAAGGTCTAATTTTTAAAACAATAAACTTATAGTGGCCCTAAGTTATTCCATTTTGTGCTGATATAAAGAATACTTGAGAAGGAGCAATTTATAAAGAAAATAGATTTATTTGGCTCATGGTTCTGCAGGCTGTACAAAAAGTGTGGTGCCAGCATCTGCTTCTGGTGAGGGCTTCAAGGAGTACGTAATCATGGTGGAAGGGGAAGGGAAGTGGCATGTCACATGGTGAAAGAAGGATCAAGAGAGACAGGGAGGAGGTGCCATGCTTTTTTAAACAACCAGCTCTGTGTGTACTAACAGAGCAAGAACTCACAGGGAGGACACCAACCCATTCATGAGGGATCCACCCCCATGACCAAACAGCTCCCACTGGGCCCCGCCTCCAACATTAGGGATCACCTTTCAACATGAGCTTTGGACAAATATCCATTGTATGTCAGACCCTGTTTTAAAAATTCTTTAATATGCACAGATCATGTTCAACAAATGATAAATAAGCCATATGGCCATTGGGCAGATATTTTCCTTGTGTTGGAATCTATAGTCATAGTGAATTCATAATTGAGGGATTATTCTGCAGACACATAAATATAATTGTTCTGATTCCCACCTTTTCTTACATACAAAGAAAGTCATGTTTAAATAGAACTGATGACTTTTCTGGCCAAAATGGCTCCAAAAGTTCATATATTGCTTCAGTTTTCACTGCAGAAAAATAGCAACAAGAGATAAAATGCTTAAAGCACAAATAAAAGTAAAAATGGCATAGGCAAATTAAAACACAAGAAAATCATCTCCATGGCAGTATCTAGTAAAGTTGAAGATATCTTAGCAAGTGGGATAATTTCATTTCTTGGTATGTACTCTAGAGAAAAATCTCCCAAGATATTGAACAAGAAATGAGCAGTGTGCAAGGCTAAAGTTTGGGCCTGGTCTGCTCCAGAAAGTAGGCATTGCTAGACATGAACATTTTACATTTATGAAGGAAAGTGCTTAAAATGTTCTTTGCAAGATGGGGAACATAGCTAAGCTAAGTGCTTAAAACCAGAAGCAGGTTAGGGCTGCTGAGCTCCCTCCTCCAAAAAAGGATAGAACAAGATAAGTTGCTGACCACCTGGGAACTTGAGAACCTGGATAGACACTCGATCTCATGAATAAGAACTAAGTCAATCTGCCCATAACTTAAGGATCACTTCTATTACTATTTAAAAGTGTACCAATAGCTGTATATAATAGTACGAAAAAAAGAAAGGCAGGCAGGCAGGCAGGTAGTCAGGAAGGAAGGAAGGAAGGAAAGAAGGGTGGGAGGGAGGGAGGGAAGGAGGGAAATTTTGGGAAAAAAACTGTCAACAGTCCATATTTATAGACAATATCACTACCTAGACATCTATTCTATATGAAAACTATTAGAACTAACAGAGAACTCATAACATTTGTGAATACAAGATCAATATCAAATACCTTTTACACCTTTATATACAATCAAATGGAAAATGTAATAGAAGAAAAGCTCATAATCTCATTCACAATAACAAGGACTATAAGGTGTCTAAGAATAAATCTAACAACATTCTGAAGATCTTTTGGAAAAAAATTTTAAATTATTATTTTAGGAAATAAAATACCTAATTAAATGATGATATATAGTGGAAAATAATACTCAATAATTTAAATGTGATAATTCTCTATGAATTCATTTATAAACTCAATGCAATTTAATCAAAGGGCAAGTCTGGATTTTTGTGGAACTTGACAATACTATTTAAAAGTTAGTCCAGAAGAATAAAGGTACAAGAACAATGAAGACAACTTTGAAGAAAAAAGAAAGGATAGGCAGATCCTATGAGATAGAAAGAGATGAATAGATTAGAGTAGCCTAGAAATACATACCTGTGTGGAAATTTGATATGGAGATAGCTTAGTAAATAAAGAGAGAGTGTGTAATTTAATAAATGGTGCTGAATTATTGTTATTTTTATTAAAAAATGAAATTGGATCTCTTCATCACATATATGAAATTAAAATTAAATTTTAAACTTTGAGATTAAAATGTAGAATATCTTTATAGTCTTAGAGTAGGAAAGACTTTGTTAAACAAAATACAAAAACACAAGAAAAGATTGATAAATTACTTTAAAATTAAGAAGTAGTGTTGAAACAATCATGCTATACAAAGTTATGAAAGAATCCATAACCTAGAAGAAGGCATTTACAATATACATCGTGAAAAAAAAAGGCTTAATATCCATAACCTTTATTAGGTTGGTGCAAAAGTAATCACAGTTTTTGCCATTGAAAGTAGTGGCAATGACAGCGATTACTTTTGCAACAACCTAATATCAAATTAGTAAGAAAGTGCTAGCTTAATAGATAAATGAACAAAGAAAAATTACAGAAAAGGAAATTTGTACAGTCAATAAATATATACATGTTCAATGTGAGTGATACAAGTACACAATGGTGTTCACCATTGGAAAGACAGGAGCATGGGGTCTTCAAATGTGGTTGTAATATTTTATTACTTTTAAAGATCTGAAGCAAATCTGGCAACATAGTAAGCTTTCATAGAGCTGAGTAGTTGGTAGTATTTTTCAAATAAAAAATAACGATTACAAGTATCAATATCAAATAAAAAGATTTTACTTTAAAAACTTGGCTGCTTCTAAATTCATATTCATACTGCTTATTTAGGAAAACTAACTTGTCTTCTAAAAGAGTGGTTTTTCTATGCAAACTGTGGCAATGAATCTTTAAGCACTTAACTGCTGTGGAAAATTTTTTAGGCATATGCTTTAATCAGCATCCTCTGCCAATGAGTTTTCTTTTCTTTCACATTACAAAGAATGTCAGTAGTGAATGCAATCATGTAACTCTACATTACTAGGGCTGGACCACAGAACCTGAGAATTGTCGGGGTTTTTAAAATACACATTTTAACTTGGAGCAAAAGAGCCCCTTGTTTCTGTGATGAATGAGATGTGGCATTTTCTGATTGGCAAGTGACCCACAGAAAGCACACGGAGAATGATCATGTCACCATTCAACTTCATAATTAAGTATAGTTTTGTTTGTGGCCTTAATTGCATTTGTTGGAAGCTGAGTCCTTGATTTCTTAATCATGTCTACATTTTTACTTGCCTATGTAAAACTGAATAAGAGGAGGAGGTATGTCTCCAAAGAAGTATAAGTTTGGGAGATTTGTTTGGTATAGATAAGCAGGGTGTTTATCCTATTATTTAGCTGCCATAGTTCTCCCAGGGAAAAGCTGAGTCTTTGTATCATCCAGGCATTTAACGACGACTGAGAATTTGTCCTTCTAGCTAAATGCTGCTAATGTGGTATTTCTCCCTTAACTGCCTTGCCTCTATTAATAAATGGGCCAATTTAAGTGTCCAGGTCCTTGACATATCTTTACATATACAGATGTTGCATCCTAACACAATTATGACTGACATCTTCCTGCCAGAATAAAATAAATAATTTGGCACTTTGGGAGGCCGAGGCGGGTGGATCACGAGATCAGGAAATCGAGACCATCTTGGCTAACACAGTGAAACCCCATCTATACTAAAAATACAAAAAATTAGCCGGGCATAGTGGTGGGCGCCTGTAGTCCCAGCCACTCTGGAGGCTGAGGCAGGGACAATGGCATGAACCCGGGAGGCAGAGCTTGCAGTGAGCGGAGATCGCGCCACTGCACTCTAACCTGGGTGACAGAGCAAGACTCTGTCTAAAAAAAAAAAAAAAAAAAAATTGAAAAAAAAATGTACATGACAGCGCTTTGTATGCTGAAAACTGTTTTACAATGGTAACATAACAATCCTGGAAGTAGAGAAAAGACAAACACAGATTTAGAGTCATATTTTTGTAACTCCACGTCCCGTTCCTTTAAAGGAAAAGAGGTGTTTAGTAGCTACTGTCTCTTTGAGCATAAAGCTTCCTTCAAGGAGAGGTAGGCGGAAGGAAAGGGTATGGTATTCACTATGGGCAAGCAAGCCCCAGTTTTCTCAGGAGAGTGAAACTATTGCAAGCCCACAAGAAGTGTCTGGCAACAAGTGGGTTCCTGGCGTACCCATGGTCATTCCAAAAGCACAATCACACACTGATGACTACGTGGAACTGGGAAGAGGAAGAGCCTATCCCCAGCATCCTTTCCACCGACTGGAATATGCTAGTCTGTGTGCAGAGACACTTGGTTCCACGTTCAACAAATGCCTGCCAGCACCAATGGGTTTGTAGAGCCAAAGATCTCCACTTCAATCACTAAAATATCTCTGGACATATTAACCCGAAGCTATTCACAATACTGATATTATTGGTGGACTCATAAGCTGACCATGATTCATAGTGCAGGCATGGCTTTGATAAAAGGCACAAAGAAGCTGACTCTTGGCATTTCTGCTTCAATCTGAAGTGGTGATACTCATTTTTATGACCTTACACATTAAACAAGGCCACAAAAATTCATTTTATGTCAGGTTTTCTCTCAGTAGCCCCAAATGATCTCAGTCCCAGGATAGATTGAGGTAGTGCCCTATAGGTGAAATATGTTTTAGCTCTCAATTATTATTATTATTAATATTATTATTATTATTATTATTTTGAGATGGAGTTTCGCTCTTGCCCAGGCTGGAGTGCAATGGCGAAATCTTGGCTCATCACAACCTCCGCCTCCCAGGTTCAAGCAACTCTCCTGCCTCAGCCTCTTGAGTAGCCGGGATTACAGGCATGTACCACCACATCCGGCTAATTTTGTATCTTTAGTAGAGACAGGGTTTCTCCATGTTGGTCAGGCTGGTCTTGATCTCCCGACCTCAAGTGATCTGCCTGCTTCAGCCTCCCAAAGCGCTGGGATTACAGGTGTGAGCCACCGTGCCCAGCCTACCTCTCAATTATTATTTTTATTTTTGCTCTTAAAAATTATTTCTGTAAACCTAGAATGCACCCAAAACTATACAAAAACTTGAGCCAAAGTCTTAATACAGACTTTGTGTCAGCTTTCACAAGCAGCTCTACTGATTCATTTTCTTTTCCACCTCCACTTCACATCACCTCTACATCGGTCCTAACTCCCCGCCTCCTGAGAAACCCTTTTCTTAGAATACAGCAGATGGTTTTTAGATGAAAAGACAGGAAAACAAATGCTAAACAGCAGAATGTTCTACCTTCTCAGGAAAATAAAGAGGGTACCTAGAGGAAAATTGAATAATACTGGTCTAGGATTGTTACCTAAGGCAGAGGAGGAAAAGAGGAGTCTCAGAGGAAAATATTGCTCATTTCTGTGCACTGGAAAATGTGTTGTTTGCCATTTGACGAGTCCGTTTAATACTGTAAGTTTACTTACTGACCCCCTTGAAAGTGCCAATTCTCTAAAATGATGTCATTTTCCTTAATTGAGACATGAATGAATGCATCAGGATTCAGAGGAGGTTGACCCTTCTGGAGTGCTAGTGCCTAACAGAACTTAACCTTGAAGTCAAGTTTAGGACCATAGGAAACCTCCATAATGAAGGCTAGTTATTGTTGACGCAGTCAGTCTCAGCTTCTTCACAGGATAACACCTTTGGACAGCAATAATAGGGAAAATTGTCTCTTGTGCTCAGTACTATATATCTACCTTCCTACATAATTTAAGTACTAATTTCCACTTCTTCGAGGTTACTGTGGCCAAAGTAGGGCTATTAAATGTGTTGTGTCTCCTCCTCCCCATCCCACTGCCTCCACCTTGGCCAATCTTCTTCCCTAGAGCAGCTCTCCTGTTACATCCAATCGGCCTGTGGCCCCCACTCTTTCCTCTTCCTGAGGCCATTCTTCCAGGCGACATCTTTTCTGACTTCCCCAATTAAATTTGCTAAACTTGTGGGAGATGTACCAATGACATGTGCCATAGTGGGAAGACAGGCTTTTGGTGGACAAACAGACCTGGAGTCAAAATTACCCCCTGCAGAAAATATAATACCTCACCCACAACATTTTTCCCTCACCAGAGTGAATCATGACCACAGATCCTGGTATCTTTGGTCCCCAACCCAGAAATCTAAAAGCCAGTCTGACCTGCATAATCCTAAACAAGTCAGCCCTTTGGAATGTGATGGTTAATTCTGGGGGTCAACTTGACTAGATTAAGGGATACCCAGATAGCTGGTAAAGCATCAATTATTCTCAATGCACCAGTAGGTACTGAGCCTGTCTCTCTTCTGCTGAGAGGAAAACCCAGGTGGATTTGCTTTTGATTAGCATGATAGGGCTGTTCCAGGTGTGTCTGTGAGGGTGTTTCCAGAGGACATTGGTATATGAGCCAGTGGACTGAGTGGGAAGATCTGCCCTCAATGTGGACAGGTACCATCCAATTGGATGGAGGCCTGAATGGAACAAAAAGATGAAGAAAGGGCAAATTTAATCTCTCTTCCAGTGCCAAGACATTCTTCTTTTCCTGCCCTTGGGTATCAAAACACCAGGTTCTCTGGCCTTCGGACTCCAGGACTTACGTGACACCCACCTCCCCACCCTCATGCTGTTAGACCTTCAGCTTCTGACTGAGGGTTACACCATTGGCTTCCTTGGTCCTGAGGCCTTTAGACATGGGCCAAGCCACGCTATCCACTTTCCTGGTTCTCCAGCTTGCAGACAGCCTATCTTGAGACTTCCCAGCTTCCATAATCAAGGGAGCCAATTCCTCTAACAAATCCCTTTTTATGTATTACTGTCTATATTCTATAGTTTCTGTCTCTCTGGAGAAAGCTGACTAAAACGAGTCCCTTTCACATGACTGGAAAAGATCCTAAAATCCCATTTCTTTTTCAGAAATCTTCAAAACATGTTCCTATGGCAAAATATTCTGCTCATTTTGACATTCTAAATGGCATATACATTCATGTTACTACACATTAAAAGTGAGTTATTCTAGTTTTGGGGGAGTCAAGAGTCCTTTTAACACACTCCTTTTAGCTCCATGGAAAAGATCCTCCCTTCTTTACGTAAATAATTTACTGATTGATCAAATCACCAGCCAATCTGTCTCCTCTCACTTGTAACTTTCTCACTTTATGTTGACTTGGTTAAAGGTCAAACAGGAAACTTTAATTAGTTCCAACCTCACAAGTTTAAAGATAAATTTATGAGTTTGTTTTTCTCCCCCCAAATAGATGAAGTTCTGTCTCCTGGCTGCATTCTGCAGCTAGTAATTGATTTGCTTAGTTACATATAAAGAAGCTGAGCATTCTATATAACACATTGCTCTTCAATAGAACTCTCTATTATGATAGAAGTTTTTTATATCTATGGTAGCCACTATCCACCTGTGACTATTAAGGACTAAAAACATAGCTAGTATGACTGAGAACTACTTTTTAAATTGTACTTGCTATGGTTTGAATGTTTGTCCCCTTCAAAACTCATGTTGAAAGTTAATCTCCAATGTGGCAGAAATGACAGGCAGGGCCTTTAAGACGTGAGTGGGTCATGGGGGCTCTGCCCTCATGAATAGATTAATTCATTCATGAATTAATGGATTAATATGTTAATGGATTAGTGAGTGCATGGGAGTGGGATTTGTGGCTTTATAACAGGAGGAAGACAGACCCAAGCTAGCAAGCTTAGCTCCTAACCATGTGATGCCCTGAACTGCCTTGGGACTCTGCAGAGAGTCCTCACTTGCCAGAAGGCCCTCACCAGATGTAGCCCCTTGACCTTGGACTTACCAGCCTATATAACATAAGGAATAAATTATTTTTCTCTATAAATTACCCAGTTTCAGTTATTCTTTTAGCAGCAACAGAAAACAGAGTATGACAGTACTTAATTGTAATTAATTTCATTTTAAATAGCCACAGGAAACTAGTGCCTACTGTACTGTGCAGTGCAATGCCAGATTAATAATGGTGACAAGGTTCTATTTCCATTGGAAATAAAAACTTATTTTAAAAGTCCAAAATAATAATAATAGCCATCATTGCTATCACTGCTCATGTAGAGGGGACAATTAGAGATAATAAGTTAATTTAAGGATCCATATTTTCTTTATTTAGTAGAACCCTAGTGAATAATCTAAAATCATGCCCTATTAGGGACAATGATAACAATGTATGGAAATTTTTATTCATAGAAGGCAGTATCACCAGTTAGAATGGCGATCATTAAAAAGTCAGGAAACAACAGGTGCTGGAGAGGATGTGGAGAAATAGGAACACTTTTACACTGTTGGTGGGACTGTAAACTAGTTCAACCATTATGGAAGTCAGTGTGGCAATGCCTCAGGGGTCTAGAACTAGAAATACCATTTGACCCATCCATCCCATTACTGGGTATATACCCAAAGGATTATAAATCCTGCTGCTATGAAGACACATACACACGTGTGTTTATTGCGGCACTATTCACAATAGCAAAGACTTGGAACCAACCCAAATGTCCATCAATGACAGACTGGATTAAGAAAATGTGGCACATATACACCATGGAATACTATGCAGCCATAAAAAATGATGAGTTCATGTCCTTTGTAGGGACATGGATGAAGCTGGAAACCATCATTCTCAGCAAACTGTCACAAGGACTAAAAACCAAACACCGCATGTTCTCACTCATAGGTGGGAATTGAACAATGAGAACACATGGACACAGGAAGGGGAACATCACACACTGGGGCCTGTTGTGGGTTGGGGGAAGGGGGGAGGGATAGCATTAGGAGATATACCTAATGTTAAATGATGAGTTATTGGGTGCAGCACACCAACATGGAACATGTATACATATGTAACTAACCTGCACGTTGTGCACATGTACCCTAAAAGTTAAAGTATAATAATTAAAAAAAAAAAGAAACGTAGGAAGCAAACAGATCCAGAATTCAGGGAACACACCACATATAATAAATGATATCTAGCTGTCTTTCTCCACTAAAAAATACAATTATAGTAATTTAATAGCCTAAAAAAAAAAAAGAAGGCAGTATAACATAAAAGGGCATGGTCTCTGGACCTAGACTTTCTTATGAGCTGTGTATCTTAGCCAAGTTCATAACCTGTTGTGCCTTATTTCCCTCAACAGTAAGATTGGGACAATAATAATGCTGTTAATCCATATAAAATACTTAGAACAGAGACTTGCACATGATAAGTACTTCATAAATGTTAGCTGTCATCCTCCTTAAAGAATAAAGACAGCCCCAAATCTGTATTAACCCTGGCATCGGACATGACCGATTTCTTTCTCTCAAAGGATTCAAGTCACGTCAGAAACATATGATGTCTGTGGTCTAAGGAAGTTTGACATTTAATAAATGTCAAGTGGCATTCTATCAAAAGACTTCCCACGGTAATTGTCAATTAGTTATTCAAGGGCCTGTCGATAGAATTTTCCCACATCTGGTTGAACATGAGCACTCCATTAGCAAAAGCATTTACAGAGGAATCATGACGCACTGAACCCCTTCTTTCATCTAGGAAGAACATTTCCTTAGATTTAATCAGTCTTAACCAGAAACTACAGACATTCAAGTAGAGATGTAAGGAAAATTTTAATGGGGTTACAAATTCCTCAGAAAATATTATCAGAAATATTGTTTGTAATAAATCAAAAGCTAATTTTGCCACAATGTAAACTTCATTAATATATTATAATACTGCTTAAAATGGCTTTACTCTATAAAAAGTAATGCAATTTAAAAAGAAACACAAATTTTAAAATAATTTTGTTCACATTTTTCTCAGTTTTTGATCTCCTAGTTTTTTCCAACTCAAAAATATTACTTTCAAACCTTTATTTTCCTTAGAAAACAAGTAAAAATAATGCTATGGGAGTTAATAAATAAGGTTGTCATTAGAAACACCTAGAAATTCTAGAGAAGAAATCTGACTTGTGATGTCATATTTGTTAGGTAATTTTAAAATATGGTTTCTTCCTTATAGTTTCTCCACTGGACAAAATGACTTCTATATGGTGGACATTGAGAAGAAAGGAGTAATCTACACATCTCTCCTCCTGGTTCTTATCCCCACCCCATTTCCTCCAGCCAGGGAGATCTTCCGAAGGAGCATTGATTGGGATGAGAGGAAACAGATTCTATTCCTTTCCTCTAACTTCCTGGCCTTCAGCAACCCACTCCACCTTAAAACCTGGTTCCTCAATTGAAAATTAGTAATTGGCAATGTGGTAATTTCCAAGATCCCTTCTGATTCTAACAGTCTGTAAACTTAAAATTTATAGAAAATCTCTTAATTAGCTTCTATTTATCAGCTAATTTAGGTATCATTTCTATTTTCCCTTCAAATGAGTTCTGTTCTTATAACTGCATCTGCATGAGATGTAGCCCAGCCTAGTCAACTATGATGCCACTCTTCTGGATCTTCTCTTCCAAGCACTCCCTAGTCTTAGAATAATGGAGTATAATACCCCACAAGAGCAGCAGCGTTTTAGGAGCAGATGATTAAGTGTTGAGGTTACATGACGTCTGTTAGACTATACTATGTGGAAGGATGAATACGGGTAAACAACATTTTAATATCACCAACTGATTATTTTTACAACTGATTATTGTAAAAAATGTCTACTGTTTAATTTTTTCAGTACCATATGCTTGGCATAAGGTAGAAGCAATCGAAACTAAGAAGCTGTCTTGTATTTATGAACCTCTAAAAGTGGGCCTAAGAGTGCTTTGAGAACTTGCAAGCTCCATGGAACAACCTCAGAGAAGCCGAGTGATCTCTTCCAGTCCCAGGCACAGTCAAAGACACGGCCTCCTGCAATTATTTCCCTGACTCCTAGACCCTTCATTACCCTACACTAGGAAGCTGGGAATACCCATTCTCTATGATTCGCACCCATTTTCTGTAACTAGCCTCTGGTCTGGCTTGCCCTTAGTCACACCTCATCTTGTACCGTGGTTCCAATAACTGTATCAAGATCTTGTCCTCAGGTGTTCTCCTGAATTCTTAGCTGGCTGTTAGGACTGTCCCTGTCCACCACACCTTCATAGCTAGCTGAGAAGTGGAGTCACTTCTCAGCAGTTTGGATACCTGTGCTCTTGTCTTGCTTTTCAAACTCTTCAGCTATTGTTATCCTCCCTCTGAGTCCCTGGTCCAAAGCTGTCCTTCACACCTGTGCTTGTGTTAAAAGAGCATAAATAACAATGAGTCTAGCCCTGCCAATTCAGAGTGACATCTCTTAGATGCCTGGCACTGTGCTGGGATTTGGGGTACAATAACAAATAAAGCATTGTTCCTGTCTGGAGTTGCTAACAGTCTAGAGCCAGGGTTCCCTGTCTGTGGCTTCAGGGTCCTCAGAGGTTCCTGAAAAGTCACATGTGCTCTGGGCATTTTCAACCATAGTGTTGGTTCTGGGGTTTGAGGTTTTGTGTTTCTTAATCTGTGTGTGTGTGTAGTCTCTTTCTTGAGGACACAGCATACACTGTTTAATAAATATGATTCAATAATAATAATTGAGTTTAGAGTTCTTTCTTTTTCAGAGAACATTCTACTTTTAAATGAAGGCATTGTCATTTTCATTTCTTTTTAAATCTTCAACACTTTAAACACTCTTAACAGTAGACTTGTGTTACATGATTAAAATGTTGTAAGTCATTTGATACATTGTCCCCAGATGAAAGATGTAAAATAGGATGTTTGTCCACAAATCCTCTTCCAAAACTTAGCAAAGAAGTGGGTAGGAAGGAGCAGTACAGTTTGCCAGTTCTCTGGATGTATTTATTTAGTTCATCTGCTTGCAAAGCATTTCTGTATCTCATTTGTTTTTATTCCAGGAAAAGATTGACAAATGAGTTATAAAATTCCTGCTATATACATGAAGAAACTAAGGATTAGTGAGGTCAGAGAATCTCCCATAAATAACATATTTGTCAGTGGCAGTGTTGATTCCAGGGATTGAAAATCTAGCATGGGTGGGCCATGTGTGTGTGTGGGGGTCTTTCCAGTTCCACTTCCGGACACTGCCCATTCTTTGTCTATCCCGTGGGTGGGTTGGGTGGTCTCTATGGTCCTTCGGGCCCATCATCCAGATATCCAGATAGCCAGCCTCCTGTTCATTTGTTCTCCACTTTCTTCCCACTTCTATGTCTAGCACCAAGTACACTTTGATTGTTAGGCCTTCCCATGTCCCTGGGACATGGGCAATTAGACCCCCCAGGAGAGCTCCCCAAGATGCTCAGAATCCTACTCCTAAATCATTCTAAGGAACCTGAAAGGAGGAAGAGTCCAGGAACTCAGAGCTCATATCCCTTCCTATGCAGATAAACTCAGTAACACACATCTACATAAAGGTGGGACAAAATTCCCAGCAGCAGGGAGAAGACTCAGCAAGGCCCTGGTGGGGGCAATTCTAGGTGGACATGAGTCACTGACACCGATGCACTGACCTCACTGGGCAGCGCACCCCTGAGCACTCAGCCACACCCACAGCCCCTTTGCCTCTGCATCACAGAGGAGAAGCAGGTGGAGAGGAAAAGCACAGAAACATGTCTGGCCATGACCACAGGGCACAGCTTCCTGAAAGAAAAAAACTTGGATTGTTCATAGGAAATAATGGAACAAGCATTAGTTAATCTAATTATTGTATTTTAAACAAACAAACAAAAACAGAGGGTTTCCCAAATGATTTCTTTGCTGACTTCTCACTTGGGCTGAGAGACCCAGGAAGAAACAATAAGTATGTCACAGTCCAACAGGGTTTGGCCCACCATCTGATAAAAATGAGTGTCCATGCTTACAATAACAGCTAATATTTACTGTGTGTGTACTAGATGCCAGACACGTTCTAAGTGTATAATCTCATTTTGTCCTCAGATAACCCTAGAAATTGCCATTATTTCCAATTACAGATACAAATCTATTTGGGAATATTCTGGGTATTGACTACCATTTGGTCTAAGGCTTCTACATCTTTTTCAACTTAGAGAACATTTTGGAAATTTTTTTTCTCACTCTTCAAAACACAAGATGTCTTGGCCCATTATTTATGCTGGTTCTATAAGAGTAAAATAAGTTCTGCCCTGGGGAGAGGGACTTCTAAAAGTGTGAGAAATAGCAAAGACAGGAGGTTGTCACTCAAACAAGTAGATATGCTAAAGCTTCCAGCAGAGACAGACTAGCAGGTAGTGGAATAATAATTAATATTTTATTACTCTCAGAGCTTCATTCTTTCATTAATGTTTGAATAAGATAGGTCTGTTTTATAATGTTTTCTTATGTGTGTTTCTGGGTCTACTTACTTCTCCTGTATGTTTTGTCTTTTTTTCCCCCTTTCAGTTTTTTTCTTTCTTGTTTCTGTCATTCAGTTTGAGGTAGCCTTTTGGGTCTCTTTTTGCTTTGAAGATTATCTCTTTTTTTTTTTTTAATCCTTGCTTTTTGTTGGAAGAGTCTTTACTTCTGTCATTGTCATTTTTTAAAGTTATGTTATTTTTCCATTTCTCTCTTTTCATCCACTTAGCCAATTGTGATCTCTTTTCAGTCATTCTGTTTTTAATTACAAGCTTCCTCGCGTGGTGCTTTTTCTCTGCTCTCCTTCATAATTTTCCTTTATCTCTTCATAACTTATTTTTTTCTATAATTAAGGGGCAGCTTATCTAACTATTTGAGTATTTATGATTTCTCCCTAATTGGTCCTTCCTTCTCCTTTCCTTGGGATCTTCCTCCAGTACTCAATTTGGTACTGCACTGAGTTGAAACAGAAGGATCTCACAATTTTTCCATTACTCAGTCATTCTCTATTTTTCAGAAACAAGTTCATGAAATTACCTACTGTGCCTTTAGGCTATAATTCTCCCTTTAGCTTAGATTAAAATGTGACAGGTGTAGTTGGAAGTTACCTACATTAATCACAGACAGAATATAAGGAAAAAAGTGCATCAGGAGGTAAGGACTGGAGTGCAAGAGCTTCTAATTAGTGAAAGCAAGGTACTTGTGTGTGCAGAGAGTCAGAATATGGTCCTCTCAATCAATGATGTGGGGGATGAGCTGGAGTTTCCTTTGTCTCCCTGAAGTTGTAAATCTTTGAAAACAAAAGCAATTTTGAAAACTATAGTTAAAAATGTTTATGGGGGTCTCACTGCCTTTTTTTGGAGACAATTTTCCAGGCCACCTTGCATTTGTTTGGTTCTTACTTCCAAAAGGCATCGGCATTATCTCAATTCATCTTATTAATACTCTAGGAAAAAAAAAAAACACTGTACTGAAATTGCCCAGTTCACAGGTGAGCTTTCTCAGGGATGGAGTTTCACTTGTTCAATCTAATGTAAGATTTAATAACAAACAAGGTTTTCGGTCTGTGTCTGTTGAGTTCTGTGCTTTCTCAAGATTTAGTTCCCTGCCACTCTCCTTATCTTCCCTACACACTCCCTGCTTCTGTATTCCTGTTTTCTCTCCTTTTATAACTTTTGGAATCTTTCATATTTTATCACTAGAGAAACAGGATGATATGAACTAACTGAGGGAGAAGAAAATAGTCACCACTTTTCATGTGTTCAAATGAAGTTGACCATACTCGATATATCTAAACCTCGCCTAGCAATTATTCAGATACAAAGATACTATCTCTGAGGGGTTCATTAAAAATTCAATTGAGGCCGGGCGTGCTGGCTCACACCTGTAATCCCAGCACTTTGGGAGGCTGAGGCGGGCGGATCACGAGGTCAGGAGATCAAGACCATCCTGGCCAACATAGTGAAACCTCGTCTCTACTAAAAATACAAAAAATTAGCTGGGCGTGGTGGTGCACGCCTGTAGTCCCAGCTACTCAGGAGGCTGAGGCAGGAGACTCGCTTGAACCAGGGAGGCGGAGGTTGTAGTTAGCCGAGATTTTGCCACTCCAGCCTGGGTGACAGAGCGACACTGTCTCAAAAACAAACAAACAGAAAACAACAACAAAAACAAACAAAAATTCCATTGAAGACAACAGATAAATCAAGGATGAAAATGACAGTGAAGGCAGGTCTGGCCCACTGTTTGGTAGGGAGGAAGTCTAACAGCCTCGCCTAGTGAGAAGGCTGAGGAACAGAAGGCCAAATACTTATTTTAGGTTTTATTTTGTCTGCCTTTATTGCTCTTAACACCGCAGACTTCTGTAGCAACAGCAGCAGCTATGACCCTCCCCAGGTTCTGGAATACTCAGAAATCTAAACTCTGCCTCCTACTGCTTCTGTGTGGAGAGAAAAGCAACTGAACATTCCCCAGAAAGCTTCTTATCACAAGTGTCTAAAAATTCTTTGAGTGTGCTCTCAAGATATACTATCATGTGTCAGCTTCCCTGTTTACTTTCTCAGAGCCTCAAGGGACTGAAACCTGTGGTTTTGTGAAACACTTACAATTCGTTTCTTACTATCATTATCCATAAGCTTGTGCTCAAGGTCACCCGTTTCACTGTTCACGTTTACTTTCAGCTACGCCTGAAATGATACCAAAGAGATGGAAGGAAGCTTCTGGCTTTATCCCAAGTGAAGCAGGCACCTCCCTGTTTTAGCATATGATTCTGCTTAGCTTCCTATAGCTCGTCTTTCATCCGTTTGACTTGCTCGCTCACTCACTTGCAGTCGTAGGCATTTGCTTTATCATCCTTTGGTGAGGATGAGGGTGAAAGTGAGTGTGAGAGAGTATGGAAAATGGATAGGAATGGAGGAACAACTGAGCAGATATGCTCTCTGGCCACCTAGTCTTCATAAAAAATTTGATAGCCTCTACCCAGAAGAATATGAATTATTCTACTATAAAGACACATGCACACATATGTTTATTGCAGCACTATTTACAATAGTAAAGACATGGAACCAACCCAAATGTCCATCAATGACAGACTGGGTAAAGAAAATGTAGTACATATACACCATGGAACACTATGCAGCCATAAAAAGGAATGAGATCCTGTCCTTTGTAGGAACATGGATGAAGCCATCATCCTCAACAAACTAACACAGGAACAGAAAACCAAACACTGCATGTTCTTACTCATAAGTGGGAGTTGAACAATGAGAACACATGGACAGAGGGAGGGGAACATCACACACCAGAGCCTGTTGGTGGGTGGGGGTTGAAGGGAGGAAACTTAGAGGAGGGGTCAATAGGTGCAGCAAGCCACCATGGCATACGTATATCTATGTAATGGCTTATGTAACAAACCTGCATGTTCTACACATGTATTCCCCCTTTTTTTAGAAGAACTAGAGAAAAAATAATAAAAATAAAATAAAAAATTTGATAGCCCCATTGCACTACTTGATGGGAGAGGCCAGCTGGGATGGCAGAGGGTCTGTGGTCTGTGGTCATAATTCTTGGTCTAATCTAAGTTGATGAAAACTGCTCTTGGAAATATTTATTAATAGTTCTGAAGCTAACTTGAATAACAAATCTGGTGTGAAAATAGATCTTATCCTGTTTCCCTGTCATCAGTCACTTTTCTGATTTCATCCTGGAATACAAACATATCAGATAAATTTAGTCTGTCTAAGGAGAAGCATTATATGTTTTTAATGACCAATAACAATTTATCTTGAGAAATCTGTTTTCCACAAACTGATGTAACCCAGTAAATGGCTAAGGGAATTGTATTTTTTCATAACCAACAACTCTCTCGGTGATGCTTTTCCAAATAGGTGCACAAACCAAGAAAAATATTTCATAAATATTATTGAAAAATCTAGTTTTCTGAGACAATGAAAACATTTGATTTATTTAAATTAAAGCAGAATGGCAGTGGCTTGCGTTTAATTCATGTTGTGTATGAAATTGAAGCAATGTATTCGTCTTGATTTTTCATGCTCATTGTCCCTCTCTTTAAATGGTCAACTTCGGTTGCCTATTATTTGCTCAAGTTGTTTACCTTTGAGTATGTTTTTGACCAACAATCAAATAAGTGTATTGAAATGCCATAGTTTAACACATGGTTAGTAGTCTCCTTTAGAAAATCCATTTGTCCTCACGGAGTATTTACAGCCCCCAAAAGATGTTATTTTCTTTGATAATGAAACAATGTTGTGCTTAGGAATTTGGGAATGGGAATAGACTGTTTGCTAGCACCCAAAATGCTAAAATTGAAAGAATCCTCATAAATATTTAGAAGCTAGCATATGCAGTCACTTGAAGTGTGGTGTATAGGTACATTCCATGAATTTCAGAGTCAGCTTGGCAAAGGAAGATGACTGATTAACACATGTTCCAAGTAATTTTGTAAACTGATACTGATCACTTCTAAACTCCTCTTAAACTTCACAAATTTGAGACGTGTGGAAAGGTACATAGAAGTATCTTAATTTTGGAGATAAAAATCTTCATTTTTTTACAACAAACTCTGCAAGTAAAACTGATAGTTTATGTTAAAATGTCGTGTTTTGCAACTAGCACAAGACTAAAAAGTGTCTTAAATACCTCAAAACAGGTGACTATATAAGAAACCCTGTGCCTCAGAAATGAATATGTAGAAATGTGTTTTACCAAAATCAGGGTTATATGAATATATTTTCTTTTCTTCCTTTCTTTTTTTTTTTTTTTTTTGAGATGGAGTCTTGCACTGTCGCCTGGGCTGGAGTGCAGTGGTGTGATCTCAACTCACTGCAACCTCTGCCTCCCAGGTTCACACCATTCTCCTGCCTCAGCCTCCTGAGTAGCTGGGATTACAGGCACCCACTACCACGCCCAGCTAATTTTTTGTATTTTTAGTAGACACAGGGTTTCACCACATTGGCCAGGCTGGTCTGGAACCCCTGACCTCGTGATTCACCTCGGCCTCCCAAAGTCTCGGCCTCCCAAAGTGCTGGGATTACAGGCGTGAGCCACTGCGCTCAGCTATATGAATATATTTTCTAAGTGTGCCTTAAGTTGTACATGTCAACAACATTATTTATAATTAAGGCAGCATTTATATATGTTTTTCTTTTATAGAAAAAGGTCATCATCACACACAAGACTAAATTATAAGGAATTTCTAGAATAATTCTTAAGGAAATATTATTTTTTTCTTTTACATAGAACATGTAAAATAGTATTATTTATAAGTGAAATGAGGTGAAATAAATTATAGTTCTCAATAGGCTTGCACTAAAAACCCCAAAGACCTTTATATTACAGGAACCTGCTAGTCCTGAAAATGAAAGGCAAGCTAAAAGAATCTTTACTCTTTCAGCTCCCTTAGTTTGGAAAATGTAAAAACTGCTCTGAAAATAGAGTATTTTATTCTTAATAGCCCAAAACATTTTCAATGAGGAAATGATATTCAATATTCTATTAAACAGGAACATGGGAGGGATGTTTATGCAAAATTCTGGATTAGTAGAGTACAAATTAAACAGTAATTATAGTAAAACAGAAACAGATTGTCCAATCATAACTCTAGAGGTACTTTAAAAATTCAGCCACAAAGCAAGATTTGGGAATATGTTGTGATTATTGAGTGACTGTGTGGGTAGCAGCTATCTTCTGAGTTTGGAAGGGGCTAAATGTCTGAGTTTCCAAAGCTTTATTTGTCATAGGATGCCACATTGAAATGGCTTATCAATCTTTCCCCAGAATTTAGTTCAGGAGGAAGATGACTATGAACTTCAGAGTAAAAATGAGTAGCCAAGCTTTCATCATGGGAGAAAGAAAAGATTTATAACCAGACACATATGATAGTCATTTACTGTATTATTAATGCTTTTGAACCTAAGTAAATTTAGCATTGCAGATATCACACAAAGAAGGAATCCTTCTTTGGGCTGGAGTGAACTCAGAGAAAGGATCCATGGATTACCCTGGTGAACCTGATACTTTACTCTGGACAATTTTTCCTGTCACTCCCTATTTATTGCCACGTTGTCCTCCTTTATCCTTCCATTGTGAATCACACAAGCTCATATCATGGATATAAGAGGAAAATAACACCTCTGATCTCAGGCTAAGCTCTGAATTAACCAAGATATACAGCAGGACTCTTGTGGATAGAGATCAATAGGTCTGATTTAATAGTAACAAAGCTATTTGTTCAATACAGTTAGATGTAGCCAAAAATGGGCTTGATAACGTTATTCAAAATTAAATACCCCAGAACATAAATTTTCTGCAAGCAGACACCTCCCCCAAAAGAAAGCAGAAGCCCAGTCTGTCTACGGAACTCAGCAATCATCCTAAATGGTAAAGAGAACTCAAGGGTGTTACTCTAATTCACTGGTTCTCAAATGTGTTATGGGGCCAAGGGACCCATAAACCCTTTCCAGGAATCCACAAAGTCAGAACTACTTTTATAATGACACCATTGCCTTTTTCACTCCCATTTTCTTACAAATATATAGTTGGGTTTCCAGAGGCTATATGACACATAATATTGTAACAGATTGAATGTAAAATTCAGAATCCATCTGATTCCCACTAAAGACATTCATTAAATTGATTTTCAAAAATGTAAAACAATGCCACTTTTCTCACTAGGTTATTTCTTGAACTATTTTAAAAGCTTTTAGTTTGTGACATCATTTTAAGCTTACGGAATAGTTACAAAGATAGCGCAAACAGTTCCAGTATACCCTTCACCCAGTTTCCTCTGTCAACATTTCATATAATCATAATGCAGCTACCAAAACTAAGGAATCAACATTGATATAATACTACTAACTGAATTACAGAATTTATTTGGATTTCACAAGATTTTACATTAACATAGAAATTAAATATTTCCCAGATAAGCAATTGCTAAGAGAGTTCATTACCACTAGACAGGCCTTACAAGAGATGCTTAAGGGAGTTCTAAACATAGAAATGAAAAAAGGAGGCCAGGCGCGGTGGCTCACGCTTGTAATCCCAGCACTTTGGGGGGCCGAGGCGGGCAGATCATGAGGTCAGGCGATGGAGACCACGGTGAAACCCCGTCTCTACTAAAAATACAAAAAATTAGCCAGGCGCGGTGGCAGGCGCCTGTAGTCCCAGCTACTCGGAGAGGCTGAGGCAGGAGAATGGCGTGAACTCAGGAGGCGGAGCTTGCAGTGAGCCGAGATCGCGCCACTGCACTCCAGCCTGGGTGACAGAGCAAGACTCCGTCTCAAAAAAAAAAAAAAAAAAAAGAAATGAAAAAAGGGCACCTGTTACCACAAAAACTCACGTAAGTACACAGCCCACAGACCTTATAAAGCAACTACACAATCAAGTCTACAAAGCAACAAGGTGACAACACCATGACAGGAACAAAACCACACATATAAATATTACTCTTGAATATAAACAGTCTAAACATACCACTTAAGACACAAAGTGGCAAACTGGATTGAAATAAAGCAAGACAGAACCTTCTGCTGTCTACAAGAGACGCATCTCACATGCAATGACACCCAAAAGCTCAAAGTAAAGAGATTAAGAAAGATCTGTCATGAAAATGGAAAACAAAAAAGAGCAAGAGTCGGCCGGCGGCAGTGGCTCACGCCTGTAATCCCAGCACTTTGGGAGGTCGAGGGGGGCAGATCATGAGGTCAGGAGATTGAGACCATCCTGGCTAACACGGTGAAACCCCATCTCTACTAAAAATACAAAAAATTAGCCAGGCGTGGTTGCGGGCACCTGTAGTCCCAGCTATTCGGAAAGCTGAGGCAGGAGAATGGCATGAATGCGGGAGGGAGGTGTAGCTTGCAGTGAGCCGAGATCACGCCACTGCACTCCAGCCTGGGATACAGAGCAAGATCTCAAAAAATAAAAAATAAAAAAGAGCAAGAGTCACTGTTCTTGTATTAGATAAAACACACTGTAAACCAACAATGGTAAAAAAGGGAATTACACAATGATAAATAGTTCAATTCAACAAGAAGACTTACTTATCCTAAGTATATATGCACCCAACATTGGAGCTCCCAGGTTTATGAAACAATTACTTCTAAACCTAGGAAGAGACTTAGATAGCCACACAATAACAGTGAGGAACTTCAATACCCCACTGACAGCATTAGACAGATCATCAAGTTAGAAAACTAACAAAGTAATTCTGGACTTAAAAATTGAACACTTAACCAATAGGACCATATAAATATATAAAGAATATTCCACCCAACAACTACAGAATATAAATTATTCTAATCTGCAAATGAAACATACTCTAAGATCAACCACATATTCATTCATAAAAAAGTCTCAATAAATTCAAAAAAACTGGAATTATAACAAGCATATTCTGCAACCACAGTGGAATTAAAATAGAAACCAACAATAAAAGAATTCTCAAAGCCACACAATTACATGGAAACTAAACAACTTGCTCCTGAATGACTTTTGGATACACAAAAAATAAGGCAGAAATTTAAAAATTCTCTGAAATAAATGAAAATAGAGGCATTACATACCAAAACCTCTAGGATGTATCTAAAGCAATGCTAAGAGGAAAGTCTATAAAGTTAAAAACCTACATCAAGAAGATAGAAAGATCTCACATTAACAGTCTAATATCATATGTAAGGAACTAGAAGAGAAAGAATAATCCCAAAGCTAGCAGAAGAAAAGAAATAACTAAAATCAGAGTCAAACGAAACAAAATCAAGACTCAAAAAACCATACAAAGTATCAACAAAATAAAAAGTTAGTTATTTGAAAGGAAAAACAAGATTGATAGACCACTGGCTAGATTAACAAAGGAAAAAAAGAAAGAGAGAGAAGATCCAAAGGAGTACAAGCAGAAATGACAACGGATTACAAATGATCCCAGAGAAATTCAAAAGATCCTCAGAGACTATTATGAATACCTCTATGTGCGCAAACTAGAAAATCTAAAGAAAATGAATACAATCATGGAAACACACAGTCTCACATGATGGAATAGGAAAAAATTGAAACCTTAAACAGATTAAGAATGGTTATGAAATTGAATCAGTAATAAAAAACCTACCAAACATAAAAGCTCTAGATTAGATGGATTAATTGGCAAATTCTACCAGTGAAAAGCCGGTACCAAGCCTACTGAAACTATTCCAAAAAATCAAGGAGAAAGGATTCCTCTCTGTATTAGTCCATTTTCACACTGCTGATAAAGACATACCTGAGACTGGGTAATTTATAAAGAAAAAGAGGTTTAATGGACTCACAGTTCCATGTGGCTGGGGAGGCCTCACAATCATGGCAGAAGGCAAAATGCATGTCCTACATGGTGGCAGTCGAGAGAATGAGAAACCAAGCAAAAGAGGTTTCCCCTTATGAAACCATCAGATCTCATGAGACTTATTCACTACCAAGAGAACAGTATGGGGGAAACCACCGCCATGATTCAATTATCTTCCACTGGGTTCCTTCCACAACAGGTGGAAATTATGGAAGCTACAATTCAAGATGCAATTTGGGTGGGGACACAGCCAAACCATATCCCTAACCCATTCTATGAAACCAGTATCATCCTAATACCAAAATCAGTGAAAGAGACACAAAAAAAAGAAAACTGCAGGCCAATAATCCTAATAAAATCCTCCACAAAATATGAGCAAATCAAATCCAGCAGCATATCAAAAAGTTATTTCACTATGATCAAGTAGGCTTCATTCCTGGATTCAAAGTTAGCTCAACATACACAACTCAATAAATATGATTCACAACATAAACACAAATAAAAACAAAAAAGATATGATCAACTCAATAGATGCCAAAAAGCATTCAATAAAAATTCAATGGCCCTTCATGATAAAAAAAATCAACAAATTAGGCATTGAGGGAACATACCTCAAAATAATAAGTCATTGATGACAAACCCATAGTCAACATCATACTGACTGAGAAAAAGCTGGAAGCATTTCCCCTAAAAACTGGAACACAAAAAGAATGTCCACTCTCACCACTTGTATTCAACATAGTACTGGAAGTCCTAGCCAGAGCAATCAGGCAAGAGAAATAAATAAAAGCCATCTAAGTAGGAAAAGAGGAAGTCAAATTATCTCTCTTTGTTGATGATATGATTATTTACCTAGAAAACACTGAAGGCTCCACCAAAAGGCACCTAGACCTGATAAACAACTTTAGTAACATTTCAAGATACAAAATCAACATACAAAAATCGGCTTTTCTGTACACCAATAACATACAGGCTGTGAGCCAAATCAAGAACATAATCTCATTTACAATAGCCACAAAAAAATAAAATACCTTATATAGCTAACCAAGGAGTTGAAAGATCTTTACAAGCAGAACTACAAAACATGGCTGACAGAAATCATAGATGACACCAAAAAAATGGAAAAATATTCCATGCTCATAGATTGGAAGAATCAATATCCTTAAAATGACCATACTGCCCAGAGCGATCTACAGTTCCCATGCTACTTCTATCAAATTACCTAGGTCATTTTTTTCACAGACTTAAAAATAAAACTATTCTAAAATTCATATGGAACCAAAAAAGAGCATGAATAGACAAAGTAATCCTAAACAAAAAGAACAGAGCCAGAGGCTTCACATTATCAAATTTCAAACCATACTGTAAGGCTACAGTAACTAAAACAGCATGGCACTGATACGAAAATAGAGCAATGGAACAGACTAGAGAATCCCAAAATAAAGTCATGTGCCTACAGGCATCTGATCTTTGACAAAATCAACCCATAAAAAAACAACAGGAAAAGGATCCCCTAGTCAATAAATATTTCTGGGAAAACTGGCTAGCCATATACCGAAGACTGAAACTGAACCCCTACAAATGCAGAAATTAACTCAAAGTGGGATTAAACACTTAAATGTAAGACCTCAAACTATGAAAATCCTAGAACAAAACCTAGGAAGTATGTGTCTAGAAATTGGCCTTGGCAAAGAATTTATGACTTAGTCCTCAAAAGCAGTTGCAAAAAACCATATCCAGTGCCCTTCATTCCTGCATGTAGGTACATATTTCCCTCCGGTATTATTTTCCCACTGCCTGATGGACTTTATAATTTCCTGCAAATCAGGTATGCTAATAATGAATATTTTCAGTTTTTGAATGCCTGCAAAAGTATTAATTTTGTCTTCATTTTAAAAGATGTATTTTTTTCAGCATATAATTCTAAGTTGGATTATTTTTGATGAAAAATATACTGTCATTTTCAGTATGAATTATATCATACTGCTTCATTGTATGCCTAGTCACTTTTGATTAGATATAAACATTGTGAATCTTATCTTGTTGGGTGCTGGATATAATATATAACTTAAAATATTTTATATTATTTTTAATAAGTAGATTAGATAAATTTTATATTTTTATAATATTTTAAGTTATATTAATATATTTTTAAATAACTAATATAACTTAAAGTATTTTTAAGCTTTGTTCTGAGATGCAGTTGAGTTTCTCGTTAATAGCTTAACCCTTTTGAGGTGCAGTTTTCATCTTTTTTTAAGGGAGATCAAAGGAACTTTTAGTCTAGGGCTAATTTTTCCTTAGTACTGAAGCTATATACTTCTAAGTGCCCAGTGTCTACATATTACAGAATTATTTTTCCACTTTGACTCATGGGGACACTAACTACTGCCAGCCAGGTGTGAGTCTCATGAATGGTTCTGGATGTTCCTTTCAGATAGTTCTTTATCAGTGTTGTATTCTTTTTTATGTATGCTCATTAACACTCAGATGAAGACTTGAGGGAGCTGTCTGCACATTTCTGATACCCTGTCTCTGTATAAATGAACTTCTATTTATATTTTGTACTCTACCATATTAACTTGAAAATAGATCATAGACTTAATTATAAAACTTAGAAAGGTAAAATTCACTGTATTTAAATCATAATTTAAAAATCAAAAAAGAAAAATTTTATTATGGTAAATATTGTAGATTGAACCCACAATAACAAGAGTTCTTTCTGGTTTTAAGAATTGTTAAGAATGTAAAGGGCTCCTAAAAGCAAAAACAATTAAGTACCAGTGATCTACTGGAACTTCTTACACAGGCACAAATGAACAGTGGGGAGTATGTCCCTCTCAAATAGTTCTCTTCATTATTTATTCTCCAGGGCTTATGGATACTCTTTTCTAATAATAATGATTATCATTTTTTTTTTTTTTTGAGAAGGAGTTTCACTCTTGTTGCCCAGGCTGGAGTGCAATGGCACAATCTTAGCTCACCACAACCTCCACCTCCCAGGTTCAAGCAATTCTCCTGCTTCAGCCTCCTGAGTAGCTGGAATTACAGGCATGCACCACCACACCTGGCTAATTTGTTGTTGTTGTTTTTTTTTTTTAGTAGAGATGGGGTTTCTCCATGTTGGTCAGGTTGGTCTCGAACTTCCTGACCTCAGGTGATCCACCTATCTCAGCCTTCCAAAGTGCTGGGATTACAGGAGTGAGCCACCATGCCTGGCAATGATTATCATTTTTAAATGCTTCCGTGAGTCTCACAGGCACTGCATATAGTATCACATTTAATTCTTATGCAACCATATATATTAACCTCTTGCAAACAAGAAAAATGGGTGTCAAAATATTAATTAATCGCCCAAGGCCACATAAATCACAAAATTGGAATTCAGTCCAATCCTGTCCGATTCAAAAGCCCGTGTTTCTCCACTACATCAGGGACAGGGTAAAGTGATCAAATAATGCCCTTAGCTCAGGAGCATTACTGAAGTCAGGTCAGAGTTACCTCTTTTGCCTGTCCGTTGTGAGGGACTAGCTTCCAGAATAAGAAATGGATAGGGCGATACCAGGTGGTATTTGGGCCTAGAGTTGCCTGGGGTGTCCTGGGAAGATCCCACTGCATTATTTGAAGGATGAAGGAGGATAGAGGGGGAAGTTTAGGACTCTAAGATATCTCCCCTTTTGCCAAGGGTCTGAAGATCACAGATAAAGGAATAGGTGCACAATGACCACAGACTTTGTGAGGATCTTACACGCACAAAACAAAGAGAATGATATTATTACGTGTTGGGAATGTAACCGTAAGCTTTCCCATTCCCAAGACCCTTTCTGGGAGTCTGCAAGGTCAAAACGATTTTCATAATACTTAGTTATTGTTTCACTTTATTCATTCTTTATCTTATACAGTGGAGTTTTCCAGAGACTACATGATATGTGATATTGTAACACACAATCTGCAGAAGCAGATATGAGAATCTAGCTGCATTACAGAGATTTGCAAAAATGCAAACCAACATTACTCTTCTTGTTACCAGGTGGGTCTTTGTTCTTAGAGCTCCCAAGATGGTGGTGGGCCACTCCCAAGATGGTGGCAGCCACTCTCAAATGGCAGCAAGCCTTTTGTTCTCTGACCTGGGGTTCTTGGCCTTACAGATTCCAAGGAATGGAACCTTGGGCCATGCAGTGAGTGTTATAGCTCTATTAGAAGCTGTGGGTCACGGAAGAGAACCGTGGAACCCAGAAACTAGGGTTCAGCAGGATTAGGATGAACCCGGGCACTTAGCCATGCAGGAACAATGGTGAGCCTCTAGCCCGAACGGGAGCAGCAATGGGCAATGGGCGCCTTGCTGGATCAGAAACGCAGGGGACACCCTGTCGGATCTGGAGGGGTAGAAGTCAATGACGGGCCTGCCACAGTAGTGAACAGCAGTGGATGATGAGCGAAAACTCAGCTGGAGCTGGAACATTCACGGACCAGAGGAGTGTGCAGTTGCAAGATTTAATAGAGTGAAAACAGAGATCCCATACAATGGGAGGGAACCTAAAGGGGTTTGCCCACTCCCGGCTTGAATGCCTAGGGTTTATATCCCAATCATTGTCCCTCCCCCTGTGCTCTCAGATGATAGATGATTTGACTATTTCTTAATCTCCTGATTTTAGCCTAATTGGTATTCTAGTGAGCCCTCTTTACTACCTGATTGGTCAGGTGTGAGCTGAGTTACAAGCCCCATGTTTATAGGTGGGTGCGGTCACCTTCCCCAACTAGGCTTAGGAATTCTTAGTCGGCCTAGGAAATCCAGCTAGTCCTGTCTCTCATTTTCACCAAACTGTTTTTTGTTCTGGAAAATATAGTTAATTTTCTTCAATATATTTTTTGTTAATATGAAAAGAGCTTATTACTGTTATTATAAATAAATTAATACATATTTTTATTTAAATTCATCATTTTAATTTCTAATATAATTATCAACATATAGATTCCACATAAACAAAAACTCTTTGGAGTCTCAACAGTTTTTAAGAGTGTTAAGTCATCCTTAGATCAAAAAGTTTGAGAATCACTGGCTAATACTACCACTGAAAGATAACTAAGCTGTGACCCACAGAGTTGAAACGGATCACCCAAAGTAACTACAACCTGGCAGAGCTCAGACACAAAGCCAGGATTTCCCACTCCAAATGTTTTAAGAACACCGGTCTGACCCTCTCTCCATCCTAAGTGAAGCCTTTCTCTATTTCCCCACTCTGTCTGCCCAACTGTAGTCACTGTACCCAAAGGCACATTGTTTTTTGTTTGTATGCAAACTTATCTAATTTTAGTTATAAACAAGGATCACAACTTGCCATCAGCCATGCTGCCCCACTCCTCTTCAACACAGATGACCTCTCCATTCTCACCTGGTTTGGAACTACTTTAAATATAACTCATTCTCCCCCTAGAAGCTCATAATTGGAAACAGACTTTGGATCTTTTCTCCATCTCCAGGGTGGTCCTCATTGAGCTCTTCCCTTGCACTACTATTTCTAAATTCTGTTTCTCCTTTTTAATTCTTTTGCATGATACTGTGTTTGCATAAATCAAGGATTTCTATCAATGAGCTCTGGAAAGCTTAGCCTGTTTCAAGGTTATTTAGAGAGCAGAAGGAATGTGTCTTTATCTTTATGTGTGGGGGCAGGAAGGGTGCCACAACCCAGTCTGCTCCCTCACCATCAAAGAATGTGTACACTTTGGGAAGCAAGGACATCATTGCTGTGGATGCCAGTGGACAACTTCATCCACTGGAGACGTTTCTTTTGTCTTCAGTCGGTGCCTAGGGCAACAAGTGGAAACGGACTGGAAAACAATTTCAAAGACATATTTTTTTCCAGATAGCACCAAATCACCTTCCTCTAAGATAAATAAAGGTTCATGCAAATATTGAGACTAATTGCTTAAAACTTGCAAATATCTGCAGAGGAAAACCAATTATCTAATTCATAAAATCACTGCTGAATTAGGAAAGATAGAGGGCACGTCTAATAGAGGTCTTCTCTACATTCCACTGTCCCAGGTACAACGCAATGTACCTACTACTTTGAAGTCACTGCACACTTCGGCAATTTGGCCACCTCTGGCCTCAGGCTTTGTTGCAGGTGGCTGGGGTGGTACCTCAGCATTTCGAGCAGTCACAGCTATTGGACAAATGGAACTGATCAATAGGTTCTCTCTGCTAAGTCCTACTCCCCACACAGGTAATGCAACTTACTCACCAATAATACACCAAACATTCTTGATAATTCTTTGTAAATTTTTCCCTTGCTGATTTTCTTTAAGGTTTTTTATTTGTTATCTTTTATGTGAACATTTGATTAAAGGGAAATTCCTTGATAGGTTTGTGGGAGATCATGCCAGAAACGATAGAAACTTGAACCAGTCCCCTGTTTATCCCTTCCAGAGTCTTCAGGATGACTCGGGGACTGATTTCAGCAACAAAGTACCAACCTGGGGGATGTTTTCACTGTCTGCTATTAATTAATTTGTTTTCCCAATGTTTCGATTCTTCCTGGAGAATAAATTTTTAGCCAGGTGGTGAAGAGATTCTCATTATTTAACTCAGGACCTCGAAGATTGGGTGCACCTTAGCTGAGCTTCCACACTATCACCAAGACATGTGTAGAGAAACTTTTCTCTAGGGGCCACTTCTGCAGAGCACTGACGAATGGAATCAGGAAAAGAAAGGGAGGTTTGAGCTTCTGCACCTACCCTCTGCGAGAAAGGGTCATTTCCTCCTTCATACTTTGTTTTCCACTGGACTTTTCAGAGATGTTTTAAGAACCATTTATTGCTGTGAACATTGAACTAATGAAACAAAACATGAAACTAAATGTTTAGAAATGTTTTTAACTATTTTTACACTTCATATTCATCCATTGAGCCACAGATTGAGCAGCAATCAACTTGTGAACATAAGAAATTTCTAGGCAAACAATAAATTTCTGTGTACTCTATATCCTGATGCAAAAACAGGTGCCAGAAGAGGCACATATGAAAGCTGAATTACACAACACAGAGCTCCTTCTGCAGAAAAGGACAGAAGTAGGAACAACTGGTGCTGCGTTTTCAAACCCAATTCTCACTTATTGTCACAGAATCGTTGCGCTATCCTGAAACACAGAGTAACTCAAGACCATGTTCAGAAACAGATTTGACAGACAAAGGTAACTTGCCTTTGTTTTAAACATTTAATAAATGCCTCTGAGACTAACAAAGCTTCCCAGGCGGTCTATGAGGAACACATGAGCCATATTGCAGGCAACTCCAAGGCAGCTGGCACGACTGCTTGAGGACTTTCCAAATAGCAAAATGCTGCTGATGGAAAATGTGACTCTCAGCACATTGGCATGTGGCTGCTATGACTGTTATCCAAGGAGAGGAAATGAGACCAGAGTGGGGATGAGTTGGTTTCAGCAACCCTGCCTGGGACACCTGTCAGACTGAATGACAGAGACTCTAAAATAAAATATTAATACCCATCTCCTGAAAAATAAGCTCACGTGACTTGAATGAATTCATTTTGACTTCTCTTTATCTCATACGGGGATAAAAGCAGTTAGAAACAAAAAGTTTGATAATCCTGACAACAGGAAAAAGTAGCATTTTTCTCCCTTCAAACAAATCACTTTTTCTTTATGCATTTTCCTTCAAAATAATTCTATGCTTTCTTCACAAAGAATTACACATGACTTGAGATTCCAGTGTATTATTTGGGGTGGGAAAAGCTGGCAACTGAAGCATAAAGCACCATGTTTTTGCAATTATCTCTCATCTGCATCCACCTCATGTGTTCCCTAGTGAAGAGGCAGAGCTGAAATGTGGGGCTGGGTGTCTAAGGAAGAATGTAGTAGTGCTAATGGTGAAAATGTGCTGATTTTAAAAGGTAGTAAAGAGCATCCACGATACAGTTCTGTAGACTCACTTCTTAATTCTCACAAAAATACAGCTGTTTTGCTGTTGATTTTAATGCTTCTTAAGTCTATAAAAATATTTTATTCAGACTATAAATAGTTTTGCTCAAATTAGCTTTGGAGCTCAATTGCATTATGCTTCTGCCCTCAGAGGGCAACTTGGAAATAATGGTGAAAAGAATGTGACCTCCAAGATCATCTCATGGGAAAGATGGCATAGTCCAGGTGAGGCTTTCCTCTTCTTTTTCTCTTCTATTTTGATACATGAGAAAACAGATGGGGTTTTAAGAATACAGAATGTATCTTCATTCTTCTTTGCTAAGCTTGAATGAATTGGTTAAGAATTAAAGAATTTATCAACAAATGAAAATAGCGTAGAACACATGTGTTGTTTTCTAATTAAAATATCTTAAAAATTAATAAACACCAAATGTAGAGGTCTAGAGTCGTGCACTAGCATGAACACACACACATACTTAAGTGTGGAGGCGCAGGAGTAGTTTTCTGGGGTGTGTGTGCTTACTCATTACTGCCTCAGAACTACAACAGTTATGGTTATGCCAGTCAGGTGTGTAGATGCCTACATTTAACATGAGAGTCTAGTCCTTGAGATATTAAAGTATGGATAGGGAATACAATACCCTGTAGCCTTGTTTTCAAAGGGACATTGACCTTTTCCTTGGTGCTTTTGGGGTAGGAGTGAGGTTAGCAAGAGCTGCTAGCTAACTTCTGGGTCTTGGTCTTGGAAATAAGGCCTGGTGGGGAGTTGGAATGGTGGAAGGTGTTGCCAGAAAGGTCTGAGAGCAAGGAAGTCAAAGAGGTGCACAGGAACCACAGAGAATGGTGAAAGCCAGAAGTTAGTTCTTGGGATGAAGGTGAGGAAACGAGTTTGAGAAAGTAGTACACACTATATATTAAAATGGAAAACTGGGCCAAGGATCAGAAACCAAAGAGACTGGGTACAGATGAAAACCGTAGTATGACACAGATTAAAAATGGACTATGATTGTCGTAGTTTGCTTTTGCTGCTATCACAGAATCGTGAGACTGGGTAATTTACAAAGAATAGAAATTAATTTTTTGCATTTCTGGAGTCACTGGAGGCCATGATCAAGGTGCTGACATTTGGTGAGGGCCCTCTTGCAGCATCCTCACTCACATGGCAAAAGACAGAGGGCAGGAAAAGGGCACATTCTCTCCAAAGCCTCTTTTATAAGGGCATTAATCCATTCATGAGGGTGGAGTCTTTATTATTTAATTACTTCCCCAAGGCCCTACCTCTAAATACCATCACAATGGGGACTAAGTTTGAACATAAATTTTGGAGGTGACATCGTAATTTGAACCATGGCATTCTACCCCTAGCCCCCCAGAAATCCACAACCTTGTTACCTACAAAGTAGATTCATTCCATTCAAATTGCCCCCAAAGTCTTAACTGTTTCCAGCATCAACTCAAATGTCTAAACTCTAGCATCTCATCTAAATCAGATATGGGTGAGATTCAAGGTACTCTTCATCCTGAAGCAAATTACTCTCCAGCTGTGAACCTGTGAAATCAAAAAATATGTGCTTCAAAAATACAATGATGGGATAGGCATAGGACAGACATTCCCATTCCAAAAGGGAGAAATATGCAAAAAGAAAGGAGTAATAGCTTCCCAAGTAAGTCCAAAATCCAACAAGGCACACAACATTAAACTTTGAAGCTTGAGAACAATCTTTATTTACTCCAGACTGCACCGTCCAGACACACTAGGGTGAAGTTTGGGTCCCCCAGGCTTCAGGGACTCCACCTGCATGGTGTTACTGGGCACAGCCTATACTGCGGCTCTCATGTGCTGGCACTGAGTGTCTGTGGCTCTCCCCAGGGTGGGGAGTTGCATGATGGTTGCTTTACAGATCTAGCATCTCAGGAGCAGCCCTGTCCCATACAATTCCATGAGGCATTGCCCTTTTGGGGGATTGCTGCAGGGTCCCTAGCCCTGTTGTTGCAGGAAAGAGGTCCGGATCCAGACCCAGAGAGGGTTCTTTGATCTCACACAAGAAAGAATTCAGGGAGAGTCCATACAGTAAAGTGAAAGCAAGTTTATTAAGAAAGTAAAAGAATAAAAGAATGGCCACTCCATAGACAGAGCAGCCCCGAGAGCTGCTAGTTGCCCACTTTTATGGTTATTTCTTGATGATATGCTAAACAAAGTGTGAGTTATTCATGCCTCCCCTTTTTAGACCATATAGAGTAACTTCTTGACATTGCCATGGCATTTATAAATTGTCATGGCACTGGTGGAAGTGTAGCAGTGAGGACGACCAGAGGTCACCGTCATAGCCATCTTGGTTTGGTGACTTTTAGCCAGCTCCTTTACTGCAACCTGTATTATCAGCAAGGTCTTTATGACCTGTATCTTGTGATGACCTCCTGTCTCATTCTGTGACTTAGAATGCCTTCACCATTTGGGAATGCAGCCCAGTAAGTCTCAGCCTCATTTTACCCAGCTCTTATTCAAGATGGAGTTGCTCTGGTTCACATGCCTCTGACCCTGTGGCAATTCTCTGCCAGGGCCCTGCGACTCTCTGAAGCATCCTATGAAATCCAGGTACAGGTAGCCATGCCTGCACAGCTCATGCACTCTGAGCACCTGCAGAGTTAGCACCACGTGGACACTGCCAAGATTTGCAGATGTGCCCTCCAGGGGGACAGCCTGTGCTGCACCTCAGCTCACTGGAGCTCCAGCAGTGTGGTGAGAGGGTGGGGGGAGTGGACAGAGTGCTGCACTGGAATGCAGGAAGAAGAGACATGAGGAAGCCCTGGGTCCCTTCCTCCCTTGAAAGGGTCCTGTCTTTAAGGTCCTGGTGCTGTGGGCCTGTGATTAGAGTAGCAGCATTGATTATCTCTGAAATGCCTTTGGGGTTATTCTCCAATTTTCTTAATGAATAGCATCTGGCTTCCTTCTAGCCACACTTATCTCCTCATCAAAAGGTCACTTGGTCACATCCTTGGTTTTCTCTTCTAAGCAATTTTTTTATTCTTTACATGGCCAGAATTTTCCAGAATGTTTACGTTCACTTTTCCTTTTGATTATAAATTCCATCTTGAACTTGTTTTTCTCTTCTCACATTTTACTATAAGCAGTTAAGAGAAGTCACGCAGTGCCCTAAACACTGCTTAGAGATTACTTCTGTCAAATATCCTAGTTCATAGCTCTCAAATTCTGCATTTCATAAAGCAGTAGGACATGGACACAATTTAACCAAGTTCTTTGTCACTTTGTAACAAGGATGGCCTTCCCTCCAGCTTTCAATAATATATTCCGCATTTTGTCTAAGACTTCATCAAAATGGCTTTCACTGTCTACATTTCTACCAACATTTCTGTTCACATCTTAGATAATCTCCAAGATTTAGGCTCTCTCCATAGCTCTCTTCTTCTGAGACCTCACCAGAATTGCCCTTAATGCTCTATTAGTGGTAATATAGGTTTTTTTTCTGGCATTTATTTCAAAACCATTCTAGCTACCCATTACCGAGTTCCAAAACTGCTTCTGCATTTTCAGGTATTTGTTAAAGCAACAATCCACCTCTTTGGTACCAATTTCAGTCTTAGTTCATTTGTGCTGCTATGACAAAATACTTGAAACTAGGTAATTTATAAAGAGAAATTTATTTCTCACAGTCCTGGAGGCTGGGAAGTTCAGGATCAAGGTGTCGGCATTTGATATATGGTGAGGGCCTTCTTGTTGCATCCTCACATGGCAGAAGGCAGAGGGCCAGGAAAGGGCACATTCTCTCTGAAGCCTCTTCTGTAAGGGCATTAATCCATTCATGAGGCAAGAGCCCTCACAACTCAGTCACTTCCCAAAAGGCCCTGATATGGCTTGGCTCTGTGTCCCCATCCAAATCTCATGTTGAATTGTAATCCTTAATGTTGAGGGAGGAACCTGGTAGAGGTGATTGGATCATGGGGGTGGGTATCCTCCTTGCTGTTCTCATGATAGTGAGTGAGTTCTCATGAGATCTGGTTGTTTGAAAGTGTGTAGCTCCTCCTCCTCCTCCTCCTCCTTCTCCTCCTCCTCCTCCTCCTTCTCCCTCTCTCTCTCCTGCTGCCATGGGAAGATGTGCTTGCTTCCCCTCCACCCTTGTATTATGATTGTAAGTTTCCTAAGGCTTCCCCAGCCATGCCTCAGCCTGTGGAACTGTGAGTCAATTAAACCTCTTTTCTTTATATATCACTCAGTCTCCGCTAATTCTTTATAGCAGTGTGATAATAGATTAATACAGGCCCTACCTCTTAATACTGCCACAATGGGAATTAAGTTTCAATATAAATTTTGGAGGGGACACCATTTTTCAAACCATAGCAGTGATGCAAAACAATCAGGATATAGATGGTCATGAGGCAGAAAGGCAGTGAGATGGGAAGTTATAGAAAATTGTGACACTGGATGAGCACTGAAAGTCTCAGAATGCCTCATGCTGGAACCACAGATTTAACAGACAGAGAAATTGCAAAACTGTTTGCTCTGAGGGTCTAGCCTAGGGTTGTCTCCTTATCCTGCGGGGGAGTGAGGGAACTCCAGAAATAAAGACAAGGCCTGACCCACTTAACAAGCCTTTACCGTGTGTGAATTTATGTTTATTTTGTTTTGAATGGTGGTTTATTT
Organism: Symphalangus syndactylus; assembly: GCF_028878055.3. Classification (NCBI taxonomy): domain Eukaryota; kingdom Metazoa; phylum Chordata; class Mammalia; order Primates; family Hylobatidae; genus Symphalangus; species Symphalangus syndactylus. The sequence continues at coordinate 127,524,677 of NC_072426.2, read as the reverse complement.
ACCTTCGGTAATTTTTTTTAAACCTCAAGGAGAAAAATGGTGATAAAACATTTACCTAAATACATGTAACTATCTTACATTTTTACTCTTTTCTTATGCCAAACTCAATACACCAATGCATTCTGAAAAACAAACATACAAGTAAACCCAAATTGGACACTAAAAGCACTTAAAAGCAATGCAGGTCATCCCTGAAGGTGCCTTGCAGAGAGAACAAAGAGACTGTGTTGTGCATCTTTGGAAAGCAAAGTTTCCTAAAAATCCTCCCTGAACATCTCTTTCCCTCCAGGAATTCCACTCATTGAGGCAGTGCCCACTGCCTTCCCCCATCTCCACTTGCTTCTCCTATCTCCTCATCCTCCTTGCCCTCTTCTGCTTAGTTCCTCTTACCTCTCATCTTGGTTTTTGCTCTTAGCCTTCTCTCCTGTAGCACAATTTGGCCTTCTCAGCGCTTCCCACTCTCTCTACCTATTACCTCTTTCTTTAGCAGAACAAACTTCAGGTACCTAACTTGAAAAAATGTCCCTTCTCTTTAGAAGACATGAGAAAGGAAGGATTGAAAATACTTAAATTTTACTTTTATCTGTCACACAAGGAATTCAAATCATTGTTCTGAGTTCCTTGCTCAATATGATACAAATTTGAGTCAAACATCTCAATTTAGATGTTGGGGTGGAGTGGAAAAAAACTGGATACAGCCAGTAGTCCTGGGTTGCTGTCCCAGCCCAGCCACTAAACTGATTGACGTGTCCCTCATTAAGACTAGACCTTTCTTGAGCTCTGTGCAGCACGATGATGTGGGTCTGGACAATGGAAGCTTCAGGGGTAGCCACTACTTGTGCTGTGCATTACCGATTACAAAGCACATAAATCATCTCATTACATTTTTACACAGTCTGTGAGGCACTGGGGCCCCCATCCGACAATGATAATTGAGGGATTGGGTAATTTGTCCAAGGTCACACAGACAGTGGCCAAGGCTGTACCAAAACACAATTTTTTTTTTTTTTTGAGACAGGGTTTCTTACTGTCACCCAGGCTGGTGTGCAGTGGCATAGTCATAGGATCACAGCTCACTGCAATCTCAAGCTGCTGGACATCAGCAATCCTCCTCCCTCGGCCTCCTGAATAGCTGGGTCTACAGGCATGTGCCACTGTGCGTGGCTAATTTTTTTTATTTTTTGTAGAGATGAGGTTTAACTGTGTTATCCAGGCTGGTCTCAAACTCTGGTACTCAAGTGATCCTCTCACCTTGGCCTCCCAGGGCACTGAAATTACAGGTGTGAGCCATCATGCCTGGCCAAACATAGATTTTGACATGGAAGCATGAAATTTTAGTGCATGGAATTTGATGATGCAAATCCCCTTGAAGCCCTTTTTATTTATCAACCAAAACACACAGTCAAATACATTTATCATCAGTGAAACCCAACAGCTTCATGGACAATAGATATTTCTGTTGTATTTTAACTCTTTGTAAAAATTCATTCCCACCTATTAATTGTATTAGCATAGGACTCAATATTTCTTCCACTTCAATTTTCTTATATTTTGTATGAAATGATTGTATTAGTCTGTTCTCACACTGCTAATAAAAACATATCTGAGACTGGGTAATTTATGAAGGAAAGAGGTTTAATTGACTCAGTACAGCATGGCTAGGGAAGCCCTAGGAAATTTACAGTCATGGCAGAAGGGGAAGCAAATACATCCTTCTTCACATGATGGCAGGAAGGAGAAGTGCAGAGTGAAAGGTGGGAGGGAAAGCCCCTTATAAAACCATCAGATCTTGTAAGAATTCACTCACTGTCATAAGAACAGCATGGAGGTAGCCACCCCCATGATCCAATTACCTCCCACTGGGTCCCTCCCATGACACATGGGGATTATGGGAACTACAGTTCAAGATGTGATTTGAGTGGGGACACAGGCAGACCATATCACTGATATTATACAGAAAGCACTGCTGTCAGAGAGTTAACGTGCTGGTTCCAGACTTTTCAAAATGTGCTTGCATAAGCATCACTGGGCAGCTTATTAGAATGAAAATAACCAGGTCCCTATTTGAGACATTCAGGTGTCTGGAGTTGGAGCCCAGGTGACTGATGCAATGGCCCATGGCCCACATATTTTAAAATGCTGCTCTTATTCATACCGCATGTATATCCACAGCAACCGAGTTTTCTTGAAATAGTCAGAACAGACCATTTCTTTCATGAAGTGCCTTGAGGTTGAAGAGAGAGAGAAAATCCACATCACAACCTCTCTGATATTGGCCCTGTGATGGTATTGGAAATCAGTGTTCCATTTAAAACATTTTCCCTCCTTGGAGATCATTTTCCTTTAAAGAAAATATTAAGCTTTCGTGTTATTGTGAAATAGTTTATGCAGGGTAAAAAATTATTTTGGAGTTCAGGGAATTTTCCAGGCAGATCTGCAAGTGGGGGAACCCAATGAAGAACAAAGGAGGCATGGAAAAGGAAAAAAGAAATACTACCAAGGGCAAGGTTTGCAACAGGGGCCTCAGCATGGGCTCATGTTCGCATGGGAAGTTTTAAGAAAATATGAATGCCCTGGTCCCACCCTCAACGATTCTGCTGTAATTGGTCTGGGTGCAGCCTAAGCATCGGGATCCATAAAACTTCCCAGATGATTCCAGTGCAGCCAAGGTTGAGAACCATTGCTTTACAGTATTTTTTCCCTGCTAACTCTGCTTAGCAAAAAGATGTGAGGTTTGTATCGGGATGAAAACTGCAGTTGTAAAATGGAGCATCCAGTGAGCCCAAATGGGACTACAAAACCTTATTTTCCATGTTGCTACTCTCCTGGGGACATTGGAGATGTTGATCTGATCAAATGTAAAGTTTTTAATAAAATAGCTTTTTGTCTTGCACTTTGGTTTTTGATGGCATCAGTGAAAATTCAATAGATCTAGATAACAGTGAAATGGTTGCAAGACCTTTGGTGTTTAATATGCATGTAAAAGTTTATGATTTATTGAAATGTGAACTACCAAGGGTCTCCTACCCTACAAATTGAGTCTTTAACCGCGTGAGGGCCAGCTGCTTGTAGAAGAGAGGGCAGTTCTCTTTTCTCTTTGTGTTGCGCGAATTGGGTTTGTGAGTTTTCATGATTTCCACACACGTAAAATCTCAGTCATAAGGTTGCATTTCCATTAACTTAGTGGATTACAGTTGTGTGTTCTGGCATGACTTCCAGCAATAGTCCCCACACTGTTGAAGCCTTGCTGTTTGACGCCGACCTATAAAATGTGTTATAATGATCTAAAATAAGGGAAAGGAAGGAAAAATAAAACCAGCCACAAAGGCATTTCAAAACGAGGTAAGATTTGGAATGGCTTTGGCACGTGCGGTGTTCTATAAAGTCAAGTCCAAGAAGCAGCCTTTCTTTTATTTTGAAGATACTTGCAAATAAAGCAGTAATATTGATAAGATAAAAGACTGGAGATTGTGAGTCCATAGCAAAAGAAATCTTACACAGAAAGAACCAGGAGGCCATTTCGTTAGAGTTTACCTAGTACACACTACAGCCAGATGCAAGTAGTCACAGAAATCTCTAGGCTGTGTCTTCACCATGATCATGTAGTTATATAAAGACATATAAGACAGCAGTCAGGACACAATACAACAAAACACCTCATTGGCACATGCTTGGTAACCAGTTGAATGGCTAAAAATGGCATCATCAACATTCCTCCACAGAACAAGCTTACACATGCAAATTCAAAACTAAAATGTCCCAACCACCACCTCCTATCAAACCAGATCCCAGGGCCACCTGCAGAGAAGATGTCTGTTTCAAGTCCAACAAACATCTTCCAGACATGTATATGCCACAGACCTTGCCTTTTCAATAAGATGTATAGAGCCGTCATTAAGAGCTCAGCTTTAGAGTCAGGTAAAGATGATTTTGACTCCTTGCTCTGTTATTTACTAACTGTGCAACTACATTAGGTACTTATCCTCTTGAAGAATCAGTTTATTAATTAGAAAGTCAGGATAATAACATCTACTACTTAATAGGATTGTTGTAAAGTCCAAGTGAAATCATGAAGAGCCTAGTCAGTTGCATGGGACAGATTAGCTGCTCTAACTCAGCAGCTGCAATGGCCACATTCTCATGGCGTTACCTTAGAACTGCCATCCAGTGGATGTTGAATATAGGGGAAAAAGAGAAGCAAAAATCTTTCCAATTTTTTGCTTTATAGATGTATTTTCTCTTTTATATCATTATCTTTGTTGCCAGCATTCACTTGTGGGTTTCCTTGATGTTTTTTACCCAAAATTTTTATTTTGGGTAGTAAATTTTCTGACACTGGGTCATTTTCTGCATTTTACTAGTTACCTAGTAAACTAGAAAACTAATACTAGTTTCTCAACAAGAGAAATACTAAGTATAATAACACAGAGAGACAGAGAGAAAGAGGGAGAGAGAGAATGTTCTGGGTTAAATTTTAGTAAAGTGAAATCCTTGTAATTTCACAGCTCCCAAAACTAGGCTAGAAGCTGATGCCGGGATGGTGGGGGTGGGGCAGCTATGTCTTTTCTACTCTTGACTTCCTTGCATTTAACATGTGGTCAATACATATTTACAGAAGTAAATGAATGAATTTATTGTGCTGTCTTCTGTCCTTACAAATATTTGAGTGAACTGAAAATCTTGCTCTGAATAGTTCCATTCCTAAGGAAGTCACTAATATTTATCCCAAAAATGCTGGCTTCAAGGGCATCTGAAATATTCAGCACTTTCAAGGTAGTTTACCTGTGCATAATACCTTTGCCAATGTGTTGGCTGCAAACTTTATTATAAATAGGGTGGACAGTTATGAGCACTTTTTGGCTAATAAGCATTTGGGGCCCCTTCCCATACTGGGGAAATCTTCTACTATGTGAGTCATAATTGGAAGTGGAATGCCACTTCTCAGAATCCCTGAATATCCTTGTTCTCCCAGACCCTTAGCAACTGGTAGGGACCTAAACTCAGCTCCACAGATAATCACTGTGGGGTCCTAGAGTCTGGACTAAGTATGACCCAAGAAGAAGAGACAGTTGACAACATTCTCCTCAATCAGGGGAAGTACTGACCTCTGATGTCCTGTTTCTAGAGAGACATTAGAGTCAGTCATACAGCCAGGAGTTCATCTTCAGTGCTGTGACCCCCTGTGTGCTCTGACTAAATTCTCACCTGGTAGACTCCTCATGTCTCTACTTGTTTTCTGCCTGTGTATTAGTCCATTCTCACATTACTATAAAGAAATATCTGAGACCAGGTAATTTATAAAGAAAAGAGGTTTAATTGCTGACCATTCTGCAGGCTATACAGGAAGTATGGCTGGGGAGGCCTCAGGAAACTTATAATCATGGTAGAAGGCAAAAAAGAAGGAGGTACATCTTACACGGCCAAAGCAGAAGGAAGAGGGAGATGGAAGAGAGAGAAATGCCACACATTTTTAGACAACCTGATCTTGTGAAAACTCACTATCACAAGAACTGCAAGGGGAAAGTCCACTCCCATGATCCAGTCACCTCCAACCAAGCCCCTCCTCCAACACTGGGGATTACAATTCAACATGAGATTTTGGTAGGGACACAAATCCAAGTCATATCATCCGGTGTTCCAACTTTTGGTTGAGTCTGTAATCTATAATAAAGTCATTACACGAAGTTGGTTTATATTGTTTTCAACCCAAATCCTTGGCAACCACTATGAGGGTGGATGGGGTTTCATGAAAGATGAGTAAGGGCATGTGACCCTTTCAAAGCAACCAGTCTTCTAAAATCAATCAGTTATATCCTCATTTAATAACACTAGTCAGGGTCCTTGTTCACTTTTATATCCTACAATCCACCCAATCCCTAGCATGGAATGGGTGCTCAATATTTTTGTTGAATAAATAAATGAAGAATATGTAATAATTAAAACTAAGAACTCACTAAATGAGCTTGACACCAGATTGGACATGCAAAAGATAGGTGGGCTGGAAGAGAGTAGAAAATTTTCAGGCTGCACAAACTGCAAAGACATATAAGTTTGTGGCTTATGTCCCCATGAAACTTACAATCTAGCTAAGAAGAGGAGACTGACATCCAAGAAATGATTTACAAACAATAAAAGACAGAATTGCATATAAATAAGGGGTAAGCGGGGGAAAAGCGATGGAAGAATGTATGTATTATATAGGTTTGACATTCCTCCTTTAGTGTTTGTCAAATTATCCCTCATTTGCCAAGCATAAAGATGTGGGCAGGAAATGATCCGGAACAGAATACCCATGTTCTCCTTGTATTAGTTTGAAATGATGTCAGCTGAAGCATTCATTCTCTGGGATCTGTGTATCGACAGAGCCATAATACTAGGTTTGTCAGGCAAAATTGAGGTTTAGTTCATAAAAGATTATTGTACTGTCTAATTAGAGAGGATGAGGAACTAGAAATCCTGTTCAACAACATTCCTGATCCCAGTTAATCTCTGTGGAAACCACTGAGTCCCACCGAGAATACCATTGTTCCTATGTGTACCAGACAGGCAAACTAGGATAATTTAAGGAGGATTTCATGCAGAGCCTGTTTTCAAATGTTATGGGAAAATCAGAAGCATTATATAATACCCTGGGGGTGTTACCTTCTCAAGGGGAGAAGTGGATGGAATGACTACCAAGAGCAAGGAGAAGGTCAGGTAGAGATGGCCACCTAGGAGGAACTGTGACCTTGAATCAAGGAAGTCAGCCTTCCTGCTGACTGAAAACCCTGCTGAAAGGGAGCTTGGAAAATAAACACCTTGACCTGATCTCTCCCCTAACTCATTGAATAAACCTAACCAGAAGCCAGAGAGCAAGAAAGTCTGCTGGCATTCATTGAGATCAGCCTCCAGAGGCAGAGAGCAGGGTGGAAGAGGGCGAACAATTAATTTGGAAGGGAAAAAGAACATTATCTAACATATTATAAAACCGAGTTTTCAAAGTAATATACCCCTTACCTAATTTGGGGGATACATGAAGATTTTCCTAGGGGTATGCGGCAAGAACAGCTTTAAGTCTATCAAGTTCCAGATCCTCCAGCTGCATTTGTATTCTTTCCTAATATTAATCTGCCTGAGAATATGCCTTTGGTTGTGGCCACTTCTTTCCTACCATCTTTTACAAATGCCCTTATTCACCTTAAAAAAAAAAAAAAAGAAAGAAAAAAGAAAAAGAAAGAAAAGACAGCCGGGCACTGTGGCTCACGCCTGTAATCCCAGCACTTTGGGAGGCCGAGGCAGGTGAATCACCTGTCAGGAGTTCAAGACCAACCTGGGCAACATGATGAAACCCCATCTCTACTAGAAATATAAAAATTAGCTGGGTGCAGTGGAGTGTGCCTGTTAACCCAGCTACTAGGGAGCTTGAGGCAGGAGAACCGCTTGAGCCTGGGAGGTGGAGGTTGCAGTGAACCGAGATTGCACCATTGCACTCCAGCCTGGGCAACAGAGTGAGACCCCATCTCAAAAAAAAAGAAAAGAAAAGACGTATCTTACCTATCTGGAACAAAAGGCATGCCTCTTATCCATACTTATGTATTACCCTTACCTATGAAAACTTTTAAAGTGACAAAGGTACAATTTGAAAGAGAGTCTGTGAACTATCTTTTATCAAAATATATAATGTATTTCATTTATTGTGATTGTGTACCAACACATTTGCAATGGTTACTCAAACCAGAAGAACATTTTTTAGCAGTTACAGCAGTGATTCCCTTCACGTTATAACTACTTGAAGAGATTTAAAGACATCTCAGTGCCAAAGCTGCACCCCAGATCAATTAAGTTAGAATCTCTAGGGTTAGGACAAAAATTACATCAGCAATTTTTAAATGTTCTTAGGTAATTCAACTATGTAACATACAGAATTAGTGACTTAACGAATTAGAGACTATTGATAATAAGATGTTAAATGTTTTAAAAATATTGTATGTGTCCATTTTGTTTCAGAAAACTATTATAGGGTGATGCATAGACATTTTAGTAAAAAGTTATACCACATTAGGATCCTAAATCACATAGGATTCCTATGGAGGAAGCAGAATAAAATATGGACATAAACCAGTTCAAAGAACAAAAGGAACAATGTAAAATTTCCAACATTGTAGAGCTTTTTTTTTTTTTAAAAAAAAGGATAATGGTGTTTATCAAATCATTGTCACATTGTGCTACGATAGAGTAGCTTCCAGCAGACCATGTTTCTGATGAAGCAACTAAAAAAGCTAAATAAAAGACAAACAAAAATTCTCTTAGAGATATCAAAGATATACTAATGCAACCTAGACTTCATGGGCCATGATCTCAGAGGAAAGGAAGAAGAATGAGCTAACATTCACTGAAACAAATTTCCCATTGAGCCATCTGTTGATTCTAGTCCTGGACAGGAGGCTAAAAACCAAAGTAGAACAACATGGAGGGAGGCATAGAAGCCAGCAGAGTTTTAGGCAATCTGATGGGCTGCAGGGACAAAAGTAATACTAATGGGAGTGAAGACATCTAGGTCTTGAGGGGCCAAGATCTAGGAGGAAGAAAATACAAATAAATATGGCCAATACTTAGTGTTTTTTCCCTCAGAGGAATTTGCCAGAGTATAATTCTATGTAACTATGCAAAATGTTTCTGAAAAGCAGAGTGGTATGTTAGCTGTCTCAGAGAGCTGAAAGGAAAAACATTTAGAAACCTCCAAAGAAGCATCCCAAATTCTCGGTGAAGCTGCTATATGCTATACACTCCAGGGCAAAGATAAAAAGAATTGACTAGGCCTTACAAAACTGAAACTCAGCCTCAAGTCAGTTCAGTCATTGATTGGATTGAAATAATCTGTGTCATCCTGGCTGCCTATCAAAAAATAAAAATGATGCCCCTCCAGAAGAAGGCAACACCATCCAGAGCCTCTGTACTTCCTCTTAACATTCACTCAAAAATTCTTCCATTCACTCAAAAATTGCTAAGCAGGCTGGCAAAGCTGTAGAGACAATAAATAGATCAGATGGTGATTGCCAGAGGTAAGGAAGAAGGGAGAAACAAATAAATGGAGCACAGAGGACTTTTATAGTAGAGAGACTATTCTGTCTAATAGTATAGAGGTGGGTACAAGTCATTATATGTTTGTCAAACCCACAGAATAAACAACAAGAATGAACTCTAATGAAAACCATGGACTTTGGGTGATAAGGATGTGTCAGTGTATATTCAATGATTGTAACAAATGTACAACTCTGGGGTAGGATGTTAATAGTGGGGGACACTGTGCAAGTGTGTGTGTGGGCAAGCGGAAGATGGTAACTCACTGTTCTTTCTTTTCAATTTTGCTGTGACCCTAAAAGTTCTCTAAAAAGTAGTTTATTTTAAAAGATTGGCAAGCATATCAGGAAATGAAACCAAAAAGCAAATAAAAGAATTATAGATGGCCCATTTATTGAAACAGACTTTAAAATGTATGTGATGGACACGTTCAAGAAAATAGTTATTAAAGTGAAGAATTTCCGCTGGAAACTAAATTACATTTTAAAACATCAAATGGAAATTATGAAAGTGAAACATTTAATATTTTAAATAGGGAACTCAAGAGAAGATTTTGACAGCAGATTGGACATGCGAAAAAAAATTAGTGAACTAAAAGACAGAATAATAGATATTCTAGAGAGAAAGAGAAAAAAAGAGATATCTGGGGCATAATGAAATTGGTCTACAGATGTAAACACACCTCCAGGATGAAAATCCTCCCTCCAGAATGAAAAGTGCTACAAACTAGAGTTAATACAAAGAAAATGACATCTAGGCATATTAGAGAAAAAAACTGTTAAAACCAAAGAAAAAAGATAAAAATTTCAAAGCAAGCCAAAGAAAAAGGCATTATCTTCAAATGAGCTACAATAAGATGAACAGCTGACTTGTCTACAGAGAGCAACAGAAAAAACACCTTTAGAGTATGGAAAAAAACAACTGTCATCATAGAAATCTATGCCTGGTAACAATATCTGTCACAAAAACAAGGCAAAATGAGGATTTTTTTAGCCCTTCAAAAATAGACAATTCCTCACTAGCAGATGTTTACTGAAAGAAATGCTGAAAATTTTTACAGCAAAAGGAAAAATAATATAATATCCCCTCCTCCCCAACCAAAGGAAAAAAATAGAATGTAAGAAGGAATCAAAACCAAACAGATTGATAAATACAAAAAAACTGACTATATAGAACAATAATAACAACGAGTTGTGGTATCAAAAATATATGTAGAGTTAAAATCCCTGGGATAGTAACATAAAAGGCAGGAGGAAAGTAAATAGAGTTAAAGTGCTCCAAGGTCCTATCTGGGAATGGATAAATATACGAATTTATATTAAGACTATAAAGAATTCAAGATATATGCAATAATCTCTAGGATAATCACCAAAGAACAATATAAATGTACAATTACCAATATAATAAAGCAATGAAATGGAACAATAAAAATATTTGATTAATACAACCAAAGGCAAGGAAAGAGAGAAAGGGAACATAGAAAGTAAAAACTGAAGTGTATAAAAATTGCATTAAATATAAGAAACTAAATAAAATAAAGGACAAAAATTATCAGGCTAGATTTTTTAGAAAACAGATTCTTCTTCTAAAAGCCATGTATTAGGAATAAGGCCACAGAAAAGTTGTTAGTAAAAGAATGGAAAAGATAACATGGTAACAATAACCAAAAGAAAGCTGGTGTGGCTATACTTATATCATAGTAGCCTTTAAATAAAAAGGCAAGAAACATTACTAAAAATAGAGATAGTTTATAAGATATAAAAATTCTATATCTGTATACAATGAATAACATAGCTTCAAAATACAAAAAGCAAAAGTTGAAAGAACTAAACAGAGAAATAGAAGTGGATGACTAACATTCATCTCTCACCATTTGCAAATCAATCAACAACAAATTAATGACATAAATCTGAACAACACAATTAACAAACTTAACTGACATATATATAGAACAATGTACTTAAAAAAGAATTCACATTCCTTTCAAGTACATTTAAAATATTTACCCATATCAACTATATTTGGCTATAAAATAAGCCTCAATGCATTTAAAAGGATTAAAATCATTCAGAATATATTATCTGAAATTAAGCTAGCCATTAATAACTTAAAGTAATTATCCAAATACTAAGATTTTCTTTTTGAAAATTAAGCATCCAATTCTAAATAATCCAAAAGAGAAAATCACAATGAAATCAGAAAATATTTTGAAATTAATAACAAAACTATGGCATTATTTTTTAAACGGAATAAATATAAAAACATTATGTATATGAAGTTGTAGGATACACATAACAATGCTAAGAGATAAATTATATCTTTAAATACATATATTAGAAAACAAAAAGGAATGAAAGTCTATGATGTAATTATTATGTAAGGTTAGAGAAAGGACAAGTTAAACCCACAAAAATTAGTAGGAAGGCAAAAATAATTTTTTTAAGTAGAAATTAATAATATTGAAAATACCAGGAAGAAGTTGAATCTCTGAATAGACCAATAACAGGCTCTGAAATTGAAGCAATAATTAATAGCTTGCCAACCAAAAAAAGTCCAGGACAAGATGGATTCACAGCCGAATTCTACCAGAGGTACAAGGAGGAGCTGGTACCGTTCCTTCTGAAACTATTCCAATCAATAGAAAAAGAGGGAATCCTCCCTAACTCATTTAATGAGGCCAGCATCATCCTGATACCAAAGCCCGGCAGAGACACAACAAAAAAAGACAATTTTAGACCAATATCCCTGATGAACATCGATGCAAAAATCCTCAATAAAATACTGGCAAACTGAATCCAGCAGCACATCAAAAAGCTTATCCACCATGATCAAGTGGGCTTCATCCCTGGGATGCAAGGCTGGTTCAACATACACAAATCAATAAATGTAATCCAGCATATAAACAGAACCAAAGACAAAAACCACATGATTATCTCAATAGATGCAGAAAAGGCCTTTGACAAAATTCAGCAACTCTTCATGCTAAAAACTCTCAATAAATTAGGTATTGATGGGACGTATCTCAAAATAATAAGAGCTATCTATGACAAACCCACAGCCAATAGCATACTGAATGGGCAAAAACTGGAAGCATTCCCTTTGAAAACTGGCACAAGACAGGGATGCCCTCTCTCACCATTCCTATTCAACATAGTGTTGGAAGTTCTGGCCAGGGCAATTAGGCAGGAGAAGGAAATAAAGAGTATTCAATTAGGAAAAGAGGAAGTCAAATTGTCCCTGTTTGCAGATGACATGATTGTATATCTAGAAAACCCTATCGTCTCAACCCAAAATCTCCTTAAGCTGATAGGCAACTTCAGCAAAGTCTCAGGATACAAAATCAATGTGCAAAAATCACAAACATTCTTATACACAAATAACAGACAAACAGAGAGCCAAATCATGAGTGAACTCCCATTCACAATTGCTTCAAAGAGAATAAAACACCTAGGAATCCAACTTACAAGGGATGTGAAGGACCTCTTCAAGGAGAACTATAAACCACTGCTCAATGAAATAGAAGAGGATACAAACAAATGGAAGAACATTCCATGCTCATGGGTAGGAAGAATCAATATCATGAAAATGGCCATACTGCCCAAGGTAATTTGTAGATTCAATGCCATCCCCATCAAGCAACCAATGACTTCCTTCACAGAACTGGAAAAAACTACTTTAAAGTTCATATGGAACCAAAAAAAGAGCCCACATTGCCAAGTCAATCCTAAGCCAAAAGAACAAAGCTGGAGGCATCACGCTACCTGACTTCAAACTATACTACAAGGCTACAGTAACCAAAACAGCATGCTACTGGTATCAAAACAGAGATATAGACCAATGGAACAGAACACAGCCCTCAGAAGTAATACCACACATCTACAACCATCTGATCTTTGACAAACCTGACAAAAACAAGAAACAGGAAAAGGATTCCTTATTCAACAAATGGTGCTGGGAAAACTGGCCAGCCATATGTAGAAAGCTGAAACTGGATCCCTTCCTTACACCTTATACAAAAATTAATTCAAGATGGATTAAAGACTTACATGTTAGACCTGAAACCAAAAAAACCCTAGAAGAAAACCTAGGCAATACCATTCAGGACATAGGCATGGGCAAGGACTTCATGTCTAAAACACCAAAAGCAATGGCAACAAAAGCCAAAATTGACAAATGGGATCTAATTAAACTAAAGAGCTGCTGCACAGAAAAACAAATTACCATCAGAGTGAACAGGCAACCTACAGAATGGGAGAACATTTTTGCAATCTACTCATCTGACAAAGGGCTAATATCCAGAATCTACAATGAACTCAAACAAATTTACAAGAAAAAAAAAACAACATCATCACAAAGTGGGCAAAGGATATGAACAGACACTTCTCAAAAGAAGACATTTATGCAGCCAAAAGACACATGAAAAAATGTTCATCATCACTGGCCATCAGAGAAATGCAAATCAAAACCACAATGAGATACCATCTCACACCAGTTCAAATGGCCATCATTAAAAAGTCAGGAAACAACAGGTGCTGGAGAGGATGTGGAGAAATAGGAACACTTTTACACTGCTGGTGGGACTGTAAACTAGTTCAACCATTGTAGAAGTCAGTGTGGCGATTCCTCAGGGATCTAGAACCAGAAATACCATTTGACCAAGCCATCCCATTACTAGGTCTATACCCAAAGGATTATAAATCATGCTGCTATAAAGACACATGCACATGTATGTTTATTGCAGCACTATTCACAATAGCAAAGAGTTGGAACCAACCCAAATGTCCAACAATGATAGACTGGATTAAAAAAATGTGGCACATATACACCATGGAATACTATGCAGCCATAAAAAAGGATGAATTAATGACCTTTGTAGGGACAAAGATGAAACTGGAAACCATCATTCTCAGCTAACTATCGCAAGGACAAAAAATCAAACACCACATGTTCTCACTTACAGGTGGGAATTGAACAATGAGAACACATGAACACAGGAAGGGGAACATCACACACTGGGGCCTGTTGTTGGGTGGGGGGAGGGGGGAGAAAAAACATTAGGAGATATACCTAATGTTAAATGACGAGTTAATGGGTGCAGCACACCAACATGGCACATGTATACATATGTAACTAATCTGCACGTTGTGCACATGTACCCTAAAACTTAAAGTATAATTAAAAAAAAGAAAAAGAAAATACATATACAATAGAGTCAACAAAAGTACTTATTTTATAAGATTAATAAAATTAATAAACTTCTGACAAGAGCTATCAAGAAGAAAAAAAGGCTGAGTGGGTGGCTTACGCCTGTAATCCTAGCACTTTCAGAGGCTGAGGCGGGTGGATCATTTGAGGTCAGGAATTCAAACCCAGCCTGACCAACATGGTGAAACTCCGTCTCTACTAAAAATACAAGAAAATTAGCTGGGCGTGGTGGTATACGCCTGTAATCCCAGCTGCTCCGGAGGCTGAGGCAAGGGAATTGCTTGAACCCGGGAGGCGGAGGTTGCAGGGAGCTGAGATCGCGTCACTGCACTCCAGCCTGGGCAACAGAGCAAGACTCTGAAAAAAAAAAAAAAAAAAAAAACCAAAGTAAAAAGAAAAGAAAGAAAGAAAGAAGAAGGGAAGGGCAGGGAAGGGCGGGGAAGGGTGAGGAAGGGCGGAGAAGGGTGGGGAAGGGCGGGGAAGGGCGGAGAAGGGGAGGGGAGGAGTGGGGATGGGAGGCGAGGGGAGGGGAGGGGAGGGAAGAGAAGGGGAAAGTCATATATTACCAATATCACGAATAAAAAATGGGATATTACCACTGATTTTTTTAGACATTAAAAAGATAGGATGACTTCTTGTTTCAGATTCAACAAGAGCCTAGAAGTTGTCACTTCCATCCTTGCAACAACTACAAAAAAACACTAAACAAACTGAAAATAAATGACTTTTCTTAGATCCATCAAAAAAGTGAGGTTGCCAGACAAACTGCTACTATGAAATTTGAAGAGATAAGTGAATACAGAGAATCACAGATGAGATCAGCTCACCTTAAGCAGAAGCCACTTGGAGCCATAAATTGTAGGAACACTTAATTGTTGAGGAACTGCTGCAATATGCCTGTGGACTAGCTTAAGAGTGGATGAACTTCTGGGGACTCAGTTTTGTGGGTTTTACTGCCAGGGACCAAATCAAATTCTCATGGTGAAGAAATGAGAAAAATCTCTTCATGTTCCAGGCAGAGAGAGGGAAAAGTAACCACTTTGAAATGTTACTACATAGGTAATTGTTTGTTCAAGGTAATAATAGAGTAAGTGTATTGGATAATTACAGTATACAGATAACCTAAAATGAATGACAGGAATGTTGTAAAAGAAAAAAAGGGGCCGGGCACGGTGGCTCACGCCTGTAATCCCAGCATTTTGGGAGGCCAAGGCAGGTGGATCACGAGGTCAGGAGATCAAGACCATCTTGGCTAACACAGTGAAACCCCATCTCCACTAAAAATACACACACACAAAAAAAAATTAGCCGGGCGTGGTGGTGGGCACCTGTAGTCCCAGCTACTCAGGAGGCTGAGGCAGGAGAATGTGTGAAACCAGGAGGCAGAGCTTGCAGTGAGCCGAGATCGTGCCACTGCACTCCAGCCTGGGTGACAGAGCGAGACTCCGTTCCAGAAAAAAAAAAAAAAAAAGAGAGAGAGAGAAAGGGAGGTATTGGGGCTACTCTGTTATGAAATACCTGTACCACCTCTGAAGCAGTACAGTGGTATTTGAGAGTGGATTTAGATTAGTTATAAATTTATATTGTGAACTCTAGCTACTAACATTTTAAAAAATAATTATAGTTTGTATGGCATTAAAATAAAGAAAATAGAATCATTTAAATGCTTCATTAAAACCAGAAAAGGCAGAAAAAAGGAGAGAAAAAAAGAAACAACAAGGCAACAAACAGAAACAAGCTATATCTGCCACATTAAACCAGCTACATTATGGTAGATATTAACCCAGTTAAATCGATAATAACTTATAATGTGAATAGTCTAAATGTACCAGTTACCAAGCAGAGAGTATCAGAGTTGATTTTTTAAAAACCATTTTTAATCTAACCCTATGTTACCTGTAAGAATCCCACTTTAAATACAAATACACAGATAGGTTAAAAACAATATATCATGCTAATACTTAACAAAAAAAGCTGGATTAGCTACAATAATTTCAGACAAAGAATACTTCAAAACAAGCAAAATTATCAGGGATAAACGGGTTTATCTCTTAAAGAGATCAATTATTTAAGAAAACACAGCAATCCTTGATATGCACGCACCTAACAAGAGATCCTCAAAATATGTGAAGTGAAAACTGATAGTACCTCAAGGAGAAACAGACAAATATACTATCATGACTGGAGACTTCAACACTCCTATTTTAGTAATTGATAGGCCCAGTAAGCAGAAAATCGTTAAGGATATAGCTGAACTGAACAGTACCATCAACTGCACCTAATTGACATTTATAGAGTACTTTATCAAACAATTGCAGAATATGTACTCTTCTCAAATGTACATGGAACATTCACCAAGATAGACCACATTCTGGGCCATAAAGCACATCTTAATAAATTTAAAAGAATAGAAATTATACAAGGTATTATCTTATACCATGATAGAATTAAACTAGATAACTGGAAAAAACCCCAAATATTTGGATATTAAATAACTTCTGAATATAATAACATGTCTAATTAACACATGAATTCATGAAGTTTCAAGATAATTTTTTTAATGTTTCAGACTAAATGAAAATGAGATGAAAAAACACAAATCTGTGGAATGCAGCTAATGTTGTGCTTAGAAGGGTAATTATAGTATTAAATATGTGTATTAGAAAAGACTTAAAATCAATAATCTAAGCTTTCACCTTAGAAAACAAGAAAAAAAGAAATAAGTCCAGTTTAATTATGAGAAAAACATCAGAAAAATTCTAATAAAGTGGCATGCTATGATATATCTGACTAGTACTGCTCAAAACTGTCAAGGTGATCAAAAAACAAACAAGAAGTCTACAAAACTATCACAGCTAAGAGGAGCCTAAGGAGACATCACAACTAAGTGTACCGTGGTATCCTAGACAAGGTCTCAAAACACAAAATAAATGTTAGTTTAAAAACTAAGGAAGTTTGAATAAACTATGAGCTCTAGTTAATAATTCTGTATCAACATTAATTCGTTAATTATAGGAAACATACTATGCTAACATAAAATGATAATAAGAAAAACTATGTGTGAAGCTATATAGGAACTCTCTATAATCTACTCAATTTTTCTGTTAATCTAGAACTATTACAAAGTGTAAAGCCTACTAACAAAAAGAGATAAGAGAATATTATTAATAATTTTATTGTAAAATATTTAAAAGTTTAAATGAATCTATAAATACCTCAAAAAAACACAAATTACCAAAACTAACACAAGAAAAACATTTTCTTACATTCATTAAAGAAACTGAATCTGTATTTAAGAACCTTCTGACAAAGATATCTCTAGTCCCACCTGGCTTTGTAGATAAATTCTCCAAAATATTTAAGGAAAAAAAAGATACAAATCTTACACAAACTTTTAATGCCTTCATTAAATAAGCAATTATGAAAGTAATTGTTTATTTACTGAGGGCATTAAAACTGTGATTTCAAAATATGACAAGGCCATAGAGAGCAAAATTACAAGCCAATCCCTTAAGGACATAAAATTTTAAAATCTGTGAAAATATTAACAAATTAAATCTAGATACATATCATACACATCTACACATATAATGACAAGGTAATTTACTATATTAACAGAAAAAAGCAGGAAAATTATATAATTAACTCAATAAATGCAGAAAATAATATTTAATTGAATTTGGTGCTAATTCATGATTTTAAAAAACTTTTAGTAAACTAAGAATAGATACAAATTTTCTTATTTGACAAAGAATAATTAGAAAAACTATAGCAGACACCATATTTAATCATTTCATATTGAAAGCTATCACCATGAGATTAGAATAAGTCAAAGATACTATCACCTTTTCTTTTCAACTGTTTTGAGGTCTTACCCATTTTGATAAGAAAAATAGTTTTAATAAATGGAAAGAGAGAAATAAAACTGACATTAGGAGATTATATGATTGCACGCATATAACCCCCTTCAAAATTTAAACATTAAAATTAAAAAGTAAAAAATTTACAAGGTGGCTGGATGTAAGATTAATATAGAAAAATTTAAGCATGTCTCTATATTTCAACAATAAGGATAAGTTAAATCTTAAAAAGATACAATTAGTTAGAAGATTACAGAAATATATCTACACATATTCCTCTACATTAAAAACTACAAAACATTATTGAAAAAAATTAAACAAGATTTAAGTAAATGGTGGACATACCATGTTCATGAGTTAGAAGATACAATAGTATAAAGATATTCCCAAATTAATCTAATATATAATGTATATGTCACAATATATAATCTCAATAAAAATTCCAGATGGGGTGTGGATGTGTGTGTTTACAGTGACCACAAGATTCTAAATTTTATATAGAAATTTAAAGGGTAGAGAATAGCCAAAGCAATACTGAAAAAGTATTATAAATACAAGAATCACCAGATCACATTATAAATCTATAGTGATTAAGATGACATTGTATCTGCACAACAATAGCCAAATAGAAACATAGCGACAAATATAAGGTTGCCTAATTTATGACAAAGATGGCCTTGCAGTGTTGTGGAAATAAATGCCATTTTAGTAAATATTCCTGGGTCAATTGGCTATGAAGCAGGGGAGAATTACTTTTACTTCTGCCTCACACAATACATAAAAGTCAATTCAAATTGATTTTTACCTAATTAATTATGTAATACAGTTAGTAATTTTATATTTTATCATATGAGATTATACTTATATTTATGTGAATGCTGAAATAATATAACTTCTAGAGGAATACTTTCAAGAACATTTTCATAATCTTGAGTTGGCAGAAATTTCTTATACAGGATATAAAAGGTACTAACCATACAGGAAAACAGTTAAAAATTGGTACACATTAAAATTAATAACTTGTGGATAAAAGACACTACTAGTAAAATTGAAAGCCAAAGAAAGAAATAGGATATTTGCAATATGTAATCAAAGAGCTTATATAGAGACTCTATAGAGAGTACCAACAGATCAATAAGAAAAAGAATAACCCAATAGAAAAATGGAAAGAGACTTACAAAAAGAGGATATCCAAAGAACCAAAAAAAATTTGAAAAGTACTCAAATTTTATACTCACTAGAATAGGTAAAAGGAAAATAAACAGAGACTATCAAATGATGCAGAGCAGCTAAAACTCTCACATACTTCTAATAAAAAGATAATTTGCTACAAATACTCTAAAAAATGTCTGGTAATAGCTGATAAAGCTGAATATATACATGACCCTATCTTCCAACAGTTTCACTGTTAGACATATAACTAACATAAACATTTACATATATCACAAAAAAGCGTGAATAAAAATATGTACAGCAGCACTACTCATAATAGCCTCAAATTGAAAATAATTCAAATGTACACTAAAAATGTAATAAATAAATTGCAGTATATTCCTACTAAGGACTACAATACAGCAAGGAGAATGATGTATTTCTACTCCCAACAATAAATTCCATAAACTTAATACTGAGCAAAAGAAGCCGTATTCAAAAGAATAACTACTGTATAATCCCATTTACATAAAGTTTAAAAACAGGAAACTAATCTGTGATACTAAAGTCCCAATAATGGTTACCTTTGTGGCAAAAGACTGTCTTAGAAGGAGCAAAGAAGAACTTCTCGAACTGTTTGTCTGTTTGCTGGTTACAGGAGTGTCTTAACTCTGTGGAACCAGTGGGATGTACACTCATAATTTGGTACATTTTTAAATGTTATATGTCAATCAAAAATTTGTTTTTAAATGATCACTATGGTACTTTGATGTCATTAGTACCTTTCAGAAAATGAAGTAATGGTTCTATTTTTCAATGTCATTCATTTATAACATACAGGAAAATGATATCCTTTGTAATCATTTATGGTGTTAATGAAAAATTTTAGATGTTAACTTAAAAATTTATGAAAGAGTATGTATTTTTTCTTTAAAACCTTTGAATGTATATCTGAGAATAAAGTTTATTGATCATTACTATAGTGGGTGAAACTCAGTAGAAGAGGCTGAGCCTTACTTAGGTGCTTTTTCAATAAGGAGTTGTGGACCTGTATTTATTTCCCAAAATAGGTCTCCAGTCAGCAAAAAATTAGAGTATACTTACAAATGATAGAAGTAGAAACAATTTTCTAGCTAACGAGAAGTTTTAGGTAATTTAATGGTTGTATGTCACACCAGCAGAACTCTGGGTTGTCAAATATACACTCTACAGAGCAGTTGGTCACATATGTGCAGAAGTCCTTGCTAGGATCAGCAATGCTTTTTGTTTTTTTTTTCCTGCCCCTCCATGTTAGTAATAGAAATGGAGACAAAAGTAATAAGAGGTGAGAGAATCAACCTTTGCTCCAATCATTTCTAGTTTTACAGTAAATTGTTCCCTGTTTTGCAGGTGAGGCAATGTCTTCACTCCCATCTTTAGGCATATTTGGAGATAAGCCAATTACTTGTTCTAATTCTTCTTCTCCTGGAACTTTCTAAGCCTAGATCTTGGATCATGGCACTCTGCTCTTCTTCCCTCTTCCTGTGCTTGAAATCTTCAAGAAACTCTCCACATAAAAGTGACTGGCCAGCTTTATATCTGCCTCTCTGCTGATATCCTTTATTCTTCAAAACTCAGAATCTCTTTCCCCTCATTCCTTCACCCAGGATTGTGATCTCGTCTCCTTTCTCTGGTTTCTGCTTCATCCATTGTGCCATTCTTCTTCTATGTATTGTTAATGCCCTGCTTCCAATCAATTCTTCCCTTTTGTTTTAACCTCAGGCCAAGGTTTATTCCTCCTCAAAATGTTTCCCTTGTTTTTATTATCCCCTTGAGTACCAAACTTTGCTGTTAATCTTTCCGAAAGAATAGTCTCGACTTAGAAATATCACTTTCATTCCAAACATTTGCTATGTAAATTAATGTTGTCTGGATCCTGCCCTCTAATTCCACAGAAACTCTTATGACAAAGTTGTCAATGACCTCATAATGGATAATTCCAAAAACCTATTCCAGGCCTAGCTTTTTTGACTCACCTTTGTCATTTTCCTCTTCACACCAGCCTCTCCTCCTTTGAACTACATTTTCTTTGATACTGAGGAACTTCGCTCACCCATTTCTTTCTCTCTCATTGACTCCTTTTATGACTTCATCACTTTCTCTTGTCATCTAGCCATGTAAAAGAAGGAACTCCTTTGGGCATTGTGCTGAGAATGTCCCTCTTTGTGTCCCCTCCCCAGCCCTACTATTTTTCTGCTCATCACCTCATTCATTCTCATAGTGTTGGCCTTACACATATAAACTCCAATTAGATCTTGTCAATGAGACTTGGGGCCTCAATAGGGTGCTCTTGAGTAATATGTGTTGACTCCTAAATCACTTATATATTTATTCACTTTACAAGATGATGTTTATACGGTTTTCAGTTTTTGTTGGTTTTTGATTTTCTTTTTCTTTTGAGACAGGGTCTTGGTCTGCCACCTAGGCTGGAGTGCAGTGGTGCAATCATGGCTCACTGCATCCTCAAACTCCTGGGCTCAAGCATTCTTCTTGCCTCAGCCTTCTGAGTAGCTGGGACTACAGGTATGCACTACTGCACCCGGCTAATTTTTGTGTGTTTCCTTTCTTTTTTTTTTTTTTTTTTGGTAGATACAGGCTTTCACCATATTGCACAAGCTGATCCCAAACTCCTGGGCTCAAGCCATCCACCCACCTCCACCTCCCAAAGTGCTGGAATTTATAGGCATGAGTCACTGTGCCAGGCCATATATGGTGTTTTGCTTATATGTTTTCAATTTTAAGGTACCCAAGGGCAAGCACCATGCATAACTAACTTTCCACATTTCAGAAATGATGATGGTGGTGATTTTAAAACTTCCTCTTTCTTACCTTGTTGACTCTCACAGTGTCATCTGAAGGGGCCATTTTTCCTGGTTACCCTAGATTTTTATCAGTGACTTGGTCTCTTCCTGTAGTGGCAACACACGTGAAGCCAGTCAGAAAGAAACAGTGCTTCTCTAGCAGCATGAATCAGCAGCCACAAGTTTGCATTTTGGAAATAGTTTTGGCAGTGAGGGAAATTATCCTGAGTTAATTGGTGCTGTTATCTCTAAGTGGAAAGAAGGAGTCATCTGAGGGTGGGGTGGGGCAGAATGAAATCAGTGGAGGGCTAGCAATTAGGCCAACTCAGCAGCAGCATGGGAAAGGTTAGAAACAAATATTCTGCTGAAATTGAATGTAAATTAGAGCCAGAAAATTCCTGGGAAACCACATTAGCCAAACCTCTCATTTCACAGATAAGAGGCCCAGAGAGGTTGTTATTTCATCTGATTTAAACAAGTAAGTCAACAGCAGAACCACAGCAGGACTCTACAGCTCCAGTTCCTAGTCCAGGGCTTTCAACTTCACCACTCTGCCTCAAGATGCTTCCATTGCATGGTCTGCTCAGGATTAGCATGTGGGTTTTCTCTGTGGGGACTTTTTGACTCTTGAGAATTTAAAAAAAAAAAAAGCATTACCAACCAAAGACTCAGCAATATATACACAGAAAATCAACAAGGGCAACATCTTTTCAGAGGCCAAGTGGTCTAAATTGATGTAGACTTTCTCTTCAACCAGAGTCTTAATGTATCCTACATGAGGCGATGTATGTGTTGATTTAGGTATCTTCCCAGCCTCACAGATCATTGAACTTTTCCTTCATTCTTACACATCAGTCCACTCCCAGGGCCACAGTCCAGATACCAGCCACAACCAAGAATTGTCTGTCAAAGTCAGTTCAGACTGCTATGAAAAAATACTATACACTGGGTAGGTTGTAAACAACAGAACAGTTCTGGAGGCTATAATGTCCAAGATTAAGGTTCCAGCAGTTTCTGTGTTTGCCTCTGGCCTGCTTTTTGCCTCATAGGTCATGCCTTTTAGCTGTGTCCTCACATGGTGAAAGGGAGCAAGGGAACTCTCTGGGGCCTCTTTCATCAGGACACTAACCCCATTCATGAGGGCCCCACCCTCATGATCTAATCACCTCCCAAGAACCCCATCCTCTAATATCATCACCTTGATTATTAGGTTTTCAGCATACAAATTTTGAGGGGACACAAACATTCAGACCCTAGCATATTCTCTTAGTAAAATTTCACTCTCCAATCTCTACTTCTAATTCTTCCACTTCTCACACTCTAACTATGTCTGTACTGTGACATTTCCACTCTCATCATGCCTCCCCACCCTCTTAAATTCCTCTTGGTTTCAATTTTCTCACCCAGCTTGGACCACACAGTCAATCATTTCAGCCGTGTCTTTGCAACATCCTTGTCTCCCACCTTCCTGATCCCTGGGTGTTAGGTCCAGCAAATCCTTCTGATGTGGTTTGTATCTGTGTTCCCACCCAAATCTCATGTTGAATTGTAATTCTCAGTCCTGGTGGAGGAGCCTCACAGGAGGTGATTTGATCTTGGGGGTGGAGTTCTCATGAATGGCTTAGCACCATCCCCCCTTGGTACTATATGGTGAGTGAGTTCTCAAGAGATGTGGTTGTTTAAAAGTGTGTAGCAGCAGCATGGGAAAGCTTAGACACAAATATTCTGCTGAAACTGAATATGATTTAGAGCCAGAGACTTTCTGGGAAACCAAGAATTTCCCACTTTCTCTTCCGTTTCCTCCACATAAGACAGGCTTGCCTCTCCTTCACCTTCCACCATGATTGTAAGTTTCCTGAGGTCTCCCCAGAAGCCAAGCAAATGCCAGAATCATGTTTCCTGTACAGCTGCAGGATTGTGAGCCAATTAAACCTTTTTTCTTTATAAATTACCCAGTCTCAGGTATTTCTTTATAGCAATGAGAGGACAGACTAATACACCTTACTTAATCCTATCACATTCATTTTTTCTGCTCCTGACATGTTGAGCTCAGTTGAATAAAATGGCAACACTGTAACAATTAGCCACTAGTGTACATTTGTCATTTCCACTCTCACATGGGCCTTCGTTACAGCTCAATCTTTTTATTCTCATCCTATTTCTTATTTCCTGTATATCAGCAATATCAGAGTTCTCAAATTACCTCTTCCATTTGACTCACGTGACTTTCAGAAATGGCCCCATTTCCCAGGACACTAAACAAAAAAGGGCCCATTGATGTACACTCCTCCAACTTCCACCTTCCCACCTCCAATAAACACAT
Organism: Symphalangus syndactylus; assembly: GCF_028878055.3. NCBI lineage: Eukaryota > Metazoa > Chordata > Mammalia > Primates > Hylobatidae > Symphalangus > Symphalangus syndactylus. The sequence goes on along the minus strand of NC_072426.2, from coordinate 127,500,237 downwards.
CACCACCCTTACCTTCTTTAACCTTGTCTAAAACCTACAGAGCTATTTAGATATAAATACCTGTGACTTTCCCCTTTCACCCGCATCCTCTTTTCCTATTGATTGTACAGAAACATTAAAAATAATCATTTTACTGGGATAAACTAAACTTCCCTCCTTCCCTCTTTGTACTTGTTAATCGAATGTCTTTGCCTAATTTTCTCTAAGTTACACACACAGAGAGAGAGAAAGAAATACACACAGAGACACATACACATTTAAGTTCATACGAGTGAATTTAAGTTCATATGAGCCCGTGAAATTAGTGCCTTTATTTAGTAATAAATCATCTTAATAGAGCTCAGGGAAAAATAAGTACTGGCGCATGCTAGGTTTGGTCATGGTGTTTCTACACACCATTCCAGTAGGCAGTTGGTAGTAGTTCCATCAGTAATGAAATGCCAGTTATCAGCAGTTAACAGCACATAGTTAACCTGCTGATATCACATGAAGTGGGAGTTTTCCAAAATCTCAATCTTTTTATTTCCAAAATTTCTAAATTAGCAAGTCTACTCTTGGGCTACTTTATAAGGTATTTATGATACCTAGAAGCCCCAAGTATGTTTCCCAGAATTCATTTTAACTAAGCAACAACTAGCTGTACACATATTTTCCCCATAAACACCATTTCTACTAAGAGAAATTAGACACTTGCAGATCAGAAAAATTGACATGTTGATGGCCCAGGATCCTGGCAGAAAACACATTCTATATTTCTCTTAGGATGGTTGAGAAAAATACAAAGGTATGACATCCCACAAAGAAACCTCAGTATTTGCCCCTCCTTATCAACTAAACTTAAGTGTTCACGTAATTACCTCTTGACTTACATCTAGGTTGTCATTAAGCAAAAAACAAAGCAAACAAACAAAAAAACCAGACTATAAGGAGATCCAATGTACTTCATACTTTGACTAAATCTCAGCTTTTTCAATTTAGATATTTTCAAACCCCAGGCTGATGGCCACTGTGATGTTGTCTTCCATAAATTTGGAGAATACACAAACTCAGACTTCCTAAGCCTTCCCTAGGCAGTTGATCCTGACTCTGGAGGCCCTTAATCTGCAGAGAGGAATAGAATAGATGGCATAAAAAAAAAAAAAAAAAAAGAATAGATGGCATAAGGGCTTTTGTTATTATCCTTGATCATGACTTGTACATATTACCCTTGGCACATGGCATGGTGTCCACAGCTGTAATTCTTTCTTAAATTTGTTTGGAGCTAGTGAATGATGGCCCCTGAGCCAGGCTGGGCTAGCCCCCATGAATGGGGCCTTTTTGCCAAGTTATTCTGCCCTGTGTCAGAAATAACTTTGCATAACTCATTATTCTTTTTTATTGAGTATAAATAAAGTTGTATGTCATCTGATAGTTTATGAAGTAATGCACACATGCTCTTAATATGGTGAGCAACAGCACACGGCTTAGAGAAACTTAAACATTCAATCTCTTGCCACCTCTCCCTCCCCTACAACAACAACAAAAAAGAATAGGGGAAAAGTTATTTTAAGTGGGAATTAATGGGACACTCTAACATTTTCAGGTAAGGTTTAGGGACTTGTGTATATGTGTAGGTGTTTAATCTTTTTAAAATAACCATAAGATAAAAACTTTGGGGAAAGTTCAAACAAATTTAGGAGGATTGATGAATATTTAGTAACTAGGACATTTTGGAAATTCTAAGTAAGAACAGGAACCTTTCCTTTTGTCTTTTCTATCAGTGTTTCCAGTGATGTTGCTGTGCTCCTGAGCACCTCTGTATACCACAGCCCAGAACAATAAATGCAGCAAATTAAATGTGGCTCCAGTGGTTTGGGACCGGGACCAATAAGTTATCGTTATTAATGCATTCAGGGAAAAGATCTCATTTTTATTACATTGTTTCCTTAATGATAAAGGCAGTAACAGCACTGCACAAAAACACACCAAAGAAATCTCGGGCTTTTGGCAGCCGGGTTAATCTCCCTGTGTGTTTCGTACAGAGTAGGGATTTGGCACAGTTTAACTCACACACTCCTGGGTTTAAAAAGCAGCCCCCTCCCCCTTTTCTCATGCTGCCTCTCTTTGCTTACTCTGACATTTTCTTGGCTTCTACTGAAATTTTGACACATAAATCCCACTTGTCAAATGATATTGTAAAACAAGAATCCAAGTGTCAGCACATGGCCCGATAGTCTGGGGACTAGAGAATAGAATGAAGAACACCTCCATGGCAGCTTTCATCTGCCTCCAGCCACCTGCAAGTAATTTGAAACTCGTTTCCAACACGGCTAGGTTATTTGGCCTGGCAACACACACAGAGCAAAAAGAAAGGGCCAGAGTCATCAAAACCTGTTAACTCTGTTATGAGTAGATAAAACAGTATATTTTTAAAAATCTGCCTCAGACCAATCCATTAACATTCAGTCAGATGGGCTGAAATCTCTTTTTAGTTACAAATCCCACTGAACAGCTTTGGCCCATTAAGACATCACATTTGCCAAACACCCCCAGCCTCTGGGCCTCAAATTGTTGGACTTGCAAATAGCCGAGCCCCTGATAGGACTTCTGTGATCCTTCTGGAGTCTGAATCTGGGATGTTTCCCTCTCATTTAGGGATAAAACAGAGACTCAAAGTCAAGATGTGGAAAGTCTTTTATGAAGAAGTGGTTACCTTCTTTGCCCAAATCCATAAAATACCCATGATTATTCTTTATTCTTAGCAGACTTATAGGGTTCTCTGTGGAGATTTTGGTTTGGTTTGCAAAGAATGGTTCAAAGTTCATAGGCAGCAATGAAGAGAAAAGCAAGGAATAGAGCTCTATGGATGGAATGACACCCAGGAAATTTCAGTTAATTTCAGGTCCTTGCTTGGCCAAAGTCAACTTCACTGAATAGCAGTTTGCTCATCTGTACAGGGGTACGCTAATTTCTATCTAAAAAAAAAATGTCAAATTAAATGAGGCAATTTAGCGAACCTGTTCAGCAAATGTTAGCTTTTATTATCTTTTTTTTTTTTAAACAATAAGACACAAGCACGTGAAGCAATCAGAGGTGGTTGTGCTATGGATCTAATGATGCTTGCACCCCTCTCACCTGGAAGGAGCCCCAGCAGTGCAGTAAAATATTCATAGAATTGTAAAGTTTGAAGAAGTAATATATGGTTGTGGTAACAAACTGGTGTTTGAATATCATCAAATTCAAAGAGAATTTAAGGCTCATCCTTGCACAATGAAACTTGAAATAACTTAAATCTTACAATTCTTATGAAAAAGGCACTTGTTTCAAATTTGGCAATAATCTTGAACATTTATATAGCATACCATTAACAAGTTGTAAAGCTAAAACAATGCTATTAAACAATAATAAAAAACAAATTTTGATCATCCATGCTAAAGGAAATATTAAATTATCTTTCTTTTCTCTCATTAGAAAATAATATAACAAAAGCATTGATATGAAGTGATCAAAGAGTGTGCAGACAAAAAGTAGGAAAAAGTATTTTGTAGGTAAGCCATGAAGTTAATTAATTAAATTATGTAATTTTAGGAAGTTTGCAATGTGATAATTACAGTGTTTTTAAATTTTGTAATTTTCTATGATTACCTATCTCATAATATTCACTTTCATATTATAATCTGAATTTTTTTCTCAAAGAGGAACTACCCCAAATTATATAAACTTCAAACCCCAAAAAACCTGGATTTGCTCCTGGGGCCAAGGAACAAGGGAGTTGTTTATGAACATAGAAATAATAAACTCCTATGACTTCAGGCAGGCTGGGCAAGCCCTTGGAAAAACTTGTGCTGATTTATTTTGGGATGCTCCTTTTCCTTCTTACCCCTATTCCCTAATCCTGGATTCTCCTTCCACCTACACTTCAGGCCCTCCTCCCTTCAGTGTCACTTAGTAAACCCCAGAAACTAACACTATTCCCTGCATCTTACTTCCTTCCCCTCTGCTCTGTCTATACTCTGATCAATACCCACCTGTGCACACTTATCCTCCCAGAACTTGCTTTAGATCATGAGAAAAAAGGCCATTCATATTTTATTATGTGACAGTAAACTGGCTAAACACTAGACCATGTCAATTAACCATACAAACATGTCATTAGTGAGTTTCAAAAAACTCTAAAAGAGGATGTTTAAAAGGAAGGCTACAAGCACTTGGGGATTTGAGGGCAGGAGCTACTTGGTGCATCTGTGAATGCTGGCGGTTATTCCTCCTCTAGCTTGATGGCAGTTGTTAGAGAGTTCTTCTGGAGAACGTACTGCAGCTGGTGTGGAGGACTATTTAAAGGCAACCAGCTGCCTACTTTGTCTCTAGCGCTCAGACTTCTTCACAAACTACTTCCAAGATACTTCAATAATGGAGTCATCCAGAGGAACACCTATAGGCTTTAGAGTACAAAATTTTGTAGACTTCCCACTCTATGCTGATGCATGGGATAAAAACATCCTCTGCACCCATTTCCAAGTGCCAGGGCCCTTCCCTCAACAGCCCCGCCCCCATATGGTAGTGTTCTCATTACTCCACATTACGTCATCATCATCACTTCTGAGGAATAGCATAAGGGCCTGCCCAATTTGGTTGCCAGTCATCTTTTCAACCTTACCCTGTCCACTCTGAGCTCCATCTATTTCAATGGTTCCCCAATCCTGGCTGATGGATGGAGTCACTTGAGAGCATGTGAATAGTATTGCTCTGGGCCTCAATATGGTCACACTGAGAGGAGATGTCAAGGAGATGGGGCTAAGAATATTTGACATGTCCCCAGGAAACGTTGATAATTTATTGTATTCCTCGTTCTCATCTACACTTCCTGCTCTAGTGGCTGGCTTGTCTCACACTGTTTTACCAGCCTCACTATTCAATGGTCCTTCTTTTAAAAAACCTCAGTCTACCAACCTACCTGAATGAGATTCTGCTCCAGAGTTTAAGATCCAACATTCACCCACAAGTCCCCATCATTATTCATCTTGACTGTGACTGCTTGTGGACTGGCATTCATTCTGAGACCATTTAGACCACTTCCCACACAACAATCAAACTGATCTTTGCAAAACACAGGTCTAAGTACACTACTTAGAGCCCATCCTTGCCTTGTGCCTTTCCCGGGGTTTCAATCCCCTTCGGTACCGCCTTTCATTTTAGTTACACTGTGCTCATCCAGCCTGCCCTCCTCAGTTATTTGAATGTTTCATTTTATCTCCCCTTCCCCACTGCCTTGGCACACGCTGTTCTCCCAATGCTTATTGTTCAACAAGGAGACTAAGCATATTCTTAAAGCCAGTAAAACCCAGGCAAGCAATTATGAGCACAAAACCTTTAAAACATACTTGGAAGTTAAAAAGAAGATATGAAAATAGTTATCACAGTGACCAACTTGGTTGGTCTTTCTTCATTATTTGAAGGTTCCATTTAGTTAAGTGCTGATTTTCAAACCCACGCTGTGGGAGGGTGGCTGAGGCTTCAGCGATGAGCCCAGTAGACACATGAAGCTTAGAGCCTTTTAAGGAAACAGGAAGTGTCTAAATAATCATACTAATGACCCACTGTTACAATCTGAGACAGTTTCTGAAGGAAAGAGATACAGATATTTTAGGGCTAATAAAAAACAAAGTGACACTTTGGGTGACATTTGAAGGACAGGTAAGAAGTTAGCTAGCTGAAAGTGGTGAATGTTCCAGGAGGAAAAATTCTGTGATGCCTATACTGGTAGTTCTCAATACCTTCTGCATAAGAAAATCACCTGAGAGTCTGGGCACGGTGGCTCATACCTATAATCCTAGCACTTTGGGAGGCCGAGGCAGGCGGATTGCCTGAGCTCAGGAGTTCGAGACCAGCCTGGGCAACACAGTGAAACCCTGTCTCTACTAAAATACAAAAAACTTAGCTGGGTGTGGCAGTGTGCACCTGTAGTCCCAGCTACTCCGGAGGCTGAGGCAGAAGAATTGTTTGAATCTGGGAGGCAGAGGCTGCAGGGAGCTGAGATTGCACCACCGCACTCCAGCCTGGGCAACAGAGCGAGACTCCATCTCCAGAAAAAAAAAAAAAAAAAACAGAAAATCATCTGAGAAGCTTAACATAAAAGCATAAAAGTGCCTGGGCTCTGCCCCCAGAGATCCCTATTTAATTGGTCTGTGGTAAGCCCAGGCAACGGTGGTTTTAAGAGCTCCACAAGTGACTCCTTTCTGTAATTCAAGTTGTAAATACCGGATGTTCAATGCCAGCAGCACCAACAGGACCTGAGAGATGGTTAAACATACAGATTCTCATGTCCAACCCGGATCTACTGAATGAGAAACTCCGGAGCTGAGCCCCCAGTCTGCATTGTAACAAGCTCTCCTGATAATGCCAATGAAGATCACTGCCATAGCACCTATTTATTCTGATGATATAATCAGTGTTGTGCTTCAGTGAATGCCAATCTGTCTTTGAGAGATGGAGCCCTGCAGTCCTGTGTCAGAGCCTGTAAGGTTAAAGGCCAAACTCAGCCACACATAAAATCTGCAGGGTAAAGAGGCTACACTGTGGAGCTCTTTGGAGTCAGTCATCTAGCTTCTTCCCTTAGCATCACTCCTCCATGCCTCCCCCATACCTTTCTTGACCATGCCTTGGCCTCTTCCTGGTTGTTCGTCTATGTGCAAATCACCTCCTTAACCAAAACTGCTAGGCCAGCACCTGGTGCCAAAGTGCCTCCTGGTTTTCTGAAACACTCTAATGATCTTTTAATTTTGTCTATATCCCATGCACCATAACAATTCATGGAAGTATCATTTTCCAGTGGTCCCGTAGGGTCACTGAAAAAGGGGGGACTCAGCTGCAATTAAACTAAGCTAAAAATGTTTTGCCAGTGTCTATGTGTGTTGAATTTGATGGTGCTGAATAGCAAGAAATGGGATTAACTCAGAGAACATGTTACCTAGTTTCCATCCCCTGAAGGCCAGCCTATCTGGATTATAGCACTGTTATCCCCCACTGCCTGCCATCATTAGGGTTCTTGACTAGCCAGAAAACAAGGATATCCCCTCACTTTAGCTGAGCTTCGTAGCCCACCTCTGCTCACAGTTGGACCCATGAAACAAGCCAACCAAAAAGAACAGGAAGAACTCAGGGGCCTCTAATCTCTACTGGTAAGATTTTCCTTAATAAGGACTTTAAAAAATATCATCATTGAAGCCTTGAGAGAAAGATATTCCAGTCTTGGATCACAAGACTGACTACGGAATTGGAAAACCAACGTGTAAATCTGCCTTGAGAGTCTATTCTGACCTGGATTTGGGGGCATGAGAAAAATCCCCATCATTTATAAGAGTCATAAGAGCCACTGTGTGTGTATCTATGTATATACATATTTTATATATAGCATAGAGATGAATATATATACAAATATATGAGAGATGAAAATATATACAAATATATGAGAGATGAAAATATATACAAATATATGAGAGATGAAAATATATATACATATATATATATATATATATAGTACTTTAAGATAAACTAACAAAAAAAGTTTGTGAAGAAAACTTTAAAATATGTCTGAAAGACATAAAAGTAGATTTGAACAAATAAAAAATATATACTTTGTTCTTGGCTAGGAGAACTGAACATATTAATAATACCACTTCTCACCAAGTAAAGTGTGAATATAGTGATAAATACACCACAGATTTTTTTTCACCTCAAGCTTCATAGGTTGATTCTAAAGTTCTTATTAGGCAAACAAAAACATACAATTGCCAGGAAAACCCTGGTGTGGATCAGCCACCACTGTGGGAATGTCACAAAGCCCCTCTCCTGCTTGGATTCTTCTCTCCAAAGCCCTAAGCTTCGAGGGAGAGGCAGTAAACCCTATTGACTCAGAGCACAGGTAGAAACACCTTGTTGCTGGGAAAAGGAGAAAGGGAGAGAACCCTCTAGTCCTGGCAAAGGGGTAAGAAAGAGTCCTGAACCCAGGATTCCATATCAACACTATTATAGTACTCCTGGAGGAGAGGAAGGAAACTCTCCTAGCCAAGACCTGCTATAGATAAAAGGTGGTGTTTGACTGCCTGCCTTGGGAAGGAAGGGCAGAAAACTTCACCCCTGAGGCCCAAACATATAAGGTCTATCTAAGACTGAGGCTGCATCAGGACAACAGAGAACTCCCCTAGCCCCCAACTCCAGACTAGCAAGAATTGATTAACAAGAAAGAGCAGTCTGTCATTGTGGAAGGGGCTATACCACAGAGAAAGAACCCGTCTATGGTACAAGTGGATAGAGATGTCTGAAAACTGAGAATGAAGCAAAATATTAAGACAGAGTCTCCATCACTTCCATCTGAGTTTTAAGCATGACAAATCACTAGAGGAAATTTAATCAAAGCAACAAAAAACTCAAACCTAGCTCAGATCCTGACTAAATTGACTCAATTTTCTGCTGTAGCTGTCTGAAAGGAGGTATGCCTACTTCCAGGCATACATGCTATTTACATCAGTCTCCTGTTTTACACAAAAATGTTTAATTTTTAGTAAACAAATCATGAGACACATACACATACAGGGTGAGAAACATTATTAAGAGACAAAGCAATCAGCTTAACCAGAGCCAGAGATGACGTGGATGTGAAACTATCAGAAAGAAATGATAAAATAACTATGACTAATATGTAAAACTTCTAGTGGATCTAGTGGAAAAGATTTACCACATGTACGAACAGATGGGAAACTTCAGCAAAGTGATAAAAACTAAAAGAAGGACTTAACTAGAAATGCTATATATAACAAATGTGGCATAGAGATGAATATATAAGAGATGAAGAATGTCATCAATGTGGTTATGAGTAAACTTGATCTGAGGGATGAGCCAGTGAACTTAGAGATAGTTCAATAGAAAGCAACCAAAATGGAATACTGACAAAGATATTATAAGAGAAAAACCTACTCTTCATAAAAACACTCCCAAAAATCTTCACCAATTATTAATAAATCAAATTTAGCAATTTATAAAGAAGATAAGACATCATGACCAAGTGAAGGTTTACCACAAAAACATAAAGTTGGTTTAATATTTGAAAATCAGTATAATTCATCATATCAATAGGCTAAAGGATAAAAAGAGACCATCTCAATAGATACCAAAAAAAATTTGACAACATTCAAAATCCATTCATGATTTTTAAAAAGCCTCTAAGCAAATGAGAAATTAAAAGGAATTTAATTCTTGATAAAAGGCATCTTTGAAAAATCTACAGTTAATACCTTAATTCAGAGTGAAATCCTGAAAGCTTTCCACCTTAATATCAGTAGCAAAGCAAGAATATATTCTTTTATGGCTCCTATTCAGTATCACCTGGAAGACCTAGCCAGTCTCATAAGTTGAGAAAAAAAGGACATACAGATTTAAATGAATTAAAACTGTCTTTTTTCATAGATTATATGATTGTCTACATAGAAAAACCCTAAGAATTTATTAAAAAGCAACTAGAACTAATATATGAATTTAGGAATGTTAATATTCAAAAATTAATTGTACTTCTCTATATAGCTAATATACAGAATTGAAAATTGAAGTTAGGAAAATAGTATGATTTACTATAATATACAAAATGTAAAATTATTATATATAACAAAATATGTGGAGTGTTTGTATTGAAAACTAAAACACATTGATGAGAGAAATCAAAGAAGAGCAAAATAAATCAACACAAGGAAGACTCAATTTCTTAGTAAATTAATTCTCCTTTGAATCAATATATAGATTCACAGCACAACAGGCAAGATTCTGGTAGGCTATTTTTGTGGAAACTGACAAGCTGAGTATCAAATTATTAATATAAAGAAATGAATAACCAGAAAAGCAGGGACTAGTCAAAATGATTTTGAAAAAAATAATTAAGTTGGAAGACTAACACTATCCGGTTTCAAACTTACTACAAATCTATAATAATTAAGGTAATATGATATTGACAAAAGGATAGACATGTATATCCGTGGAACCAAAGATTTCAGAAATAGATTCTCACATATATACTCAATTGCTTTTTGCCATAGGTACTAAGTAAATTTAATGCAGAAATTATATTATTTTCCATATATGGTGATGGAACAATTTGATACCTATATACAAGTAAATAAAGTTTGACCTCTATCTACCCTGTACCATATGCAAATACTAAATCAAAATGGATCATACTTATAAATTTAAAATATACAAGTATAAAATTACTACCAGAAAATTCGGGAGATAATCTTTGCCATCTTAAGTCAGACAAAGATTCTTACACAGGACACAAAAAGCACAAGTTTTTTTTAAATTGGTTAATTGGACTTCATTAAAATTAAAAACCTTTTTTCTTCAAAGAATGATGTTAAAAACATAAAACATAAACTTGCAGAAAATATTCGCAAAACACATATCTGATATAGGACTGGCACCTAGAACATATAAATGACTCAAAACTCAATAGTGGGGAGGTTCCAAGATGGCCGAATAGGAACAGCCCCAGTCTACAGCTCCCAACGTGAGCAACGCAGAAGACAGGTGATTTATGCATTTCCAACTGAGGTACTGGGTTCATCTCACTGGGGCTTGTTGGACAGTGGGGGCAGGACAGTGAGTGCAGCCCATAGACTGTGAGCTGAAGCAGGGCAAGGCATCACCTCACCTGGGAAGCACAAGTGGTCAGGGAATTCCCTTTCCTAGCCAAGGGAAGCCATGACAGACAGACGGCACCAGGAAAATTGGGTTACTCCCACCCTAATACTGCACTTTTCCAATGGTCTTAGCAAACGGCACTCCAGAAGATTATATCCTGCCCCTGGCTCAGAGGGGCCCACACCCACGGAGCCTTGCTCACTGCTAGCACAGCAGTCTGAGATCGAACTGCAACTTGGGCAGTGAGGCTGGGGGAGGGGTGCCCACCATTGCTGAGGCTTGAGTAGGTAAACAAAGCGGCCAGGAAGCTAGAACTGGGTGGAGCTCACTGCAGCTCAAGGAGGACCTGCCGGCCTCTGTAGACGCCACCTCTGGGGGCAGGGCATAGCTGAACAAAAGGCAGCAGAAACTTCTGCAGACTTAAATGTCACTGTCTGACAGCTTTGAAGAGAGTAGTGCTTCTCCCAGCACAAAGTCTGAGATCTGAGAGCTGACAGACCACCTCCTCTAGTGGGTCCCGGACCCCTAAGTATCCTAACTGGGAGGCACCTCCCAGTAGGGGCCAACTGACACCTCATATGGCCGGGTGCCCCACTGCAACTAACCTTCCAGAGGAACAATCAGGCAGCAACATTTACCGTTCTGCAATATTTGCGGTTCTGCAGCCTCCGTTGATGACAGCCAGGCAAACAGGGTCTGGAGTGGTCCTCCAGCAAAGTCCAACAGACCTGCAGCTGAGGGTCCTGACTGGTAGAAGGAAAACTAACAAACAGAAAGGACATCCACACCAAAACCACATCTGTACGTCACCATCAAAGATCAAAGGTAGATAAAAACCACAAAGATGGGGAGAAACCAGAGCAGAAAATCTGAAAATTCTACAAATCAGAGCACCTCTTCTCCTCCAAAGGAATGCAGCTCCTCGCCAGCAATGGAACAAAGCTTTACAGAGAATGACTTTGACGAGTTGAGAGAAGAAGGCTTCAGAAGATTAGTAATAACCAACTTCTCCGAGCTAAAGGAGGATGTTCGCACCCATCGCAAAGAAGCTAAAAACCTTGAAAAAAGATTGGACGGATGGCTAACTAAAATAAACAGCATAGAGAAGACCTTAAATGACCTGATGGAGCTGAAAACCATGGCACAAGAACTACCTGACGCATGCACAAGCTTCAGTAGCCAATTCGATCAACTGGAAGAAAGGGTATCAGTGATTGAAGATCAAATGAATGAAATGAAGCTAGAAGAGAAGTTTAGGGAAAAAAGAGTAAAAAGAAATGAACAAAGCCTCCGGAAAATGGGACTACATGAAAAGACCAAATCTACATCTGATTGGTGTACCTGAAAGTGACGAGGAGAATGGAACCAAGTTGGAAAACACTCTGCAGGACATTATCCAGGAGAACTTCCCCAATCTAGCAAGGCAGGCCAACATTCAAATTCAGGAAATACAGAGAACACCACAAAGATACTCCTTGAGAAGAGCAACTCCAAGACACATAATTGTCAGATTCACCAAAGTTGAAATGAAGGAAAACATGTTAAGGGCAGCCAGAGAGAAAGTTCGGGTTACCCACAGAGGGAATCCTACCAGACATACAGTGGATCTCTCAACAGAAACTATACAAGCCAGAAGAGAGTGGGGGCCCATATTCAATATTCTTAAAGAAAAGAAATTTCAACCCAGAATTTCATATCCAGCCAAACTAAGCTTCATAAGTTAAAGGGAAACAAAATCCTTTACAGACAAGCAAATGCTGAGAGATTTTGTCACCACCAGGCCTGCCTTAAAAGACCTCCTGAAGGAAGCACTAAACATGGAAAGGAATAACCGGTACCAGTCACTGCAAAAACATGCCAAATTGTAAAGACCATCAAGGCTAGGAAGAAACTTTATCAGCTATCAAGCAAAATAACCAGCTAACATGGTAATGACAGGATCAAATTCACACATAACAATATTAACCTTAAATGTAAATGGGCTAAATGCTCCAATTAAAAGACACAGACTGGAAAATTGGATAAAGAGTCAAGACCCATCAGTGTGCTGTATTCAGGAAACCCATCTCATGTGCAGAGACACACATAGGCTCAAAATAAAGGGATGGAGGAAGATCTACCAAGCAAATGGAAAACAAAAAAAAAGCAGGGGTTGCAATCCTAGTCTCTGATAAAACAGACTTTAAACCAACAAAGATCAAAAGAGACAAAGAAGGCCATTACATAATGGTAAAGGGATCAATTCAAGAACAAGAGCTAACTATCCTAAATATATATGCACCCAATACAGGAGCACCCAGATTCATAAAGCAAGTCCTTAAAGACCTACAAAGAGACTTAGACTCCCACACAATAATAATGGGAGATTTTAACACCCCACTGTCAACATTAGACAGATCAACGAGACAGAAAGTTAACAAGGATATCCAGGAATTGAACTCAGCTCTGCATCAAGCTGACCTAATAGACATCTACAGAACTCTCCATCCCAAATCAACACAATGTACATTCTTCTCAGCACCACATCGCACTTATTCCAAAATTGACCAGAGTTGGAAGCACTCCTCAGCAAATGTAAAAGAATAGAAATTATAATAAACTGTCGCTCAGACCACAGTACAATCAAACTAGAACTCAGGATTACGAAACTCATTCAAAACTGCTCAACTACATGGAAACTGAGCAACCTGATCCTGAATGACTTCCAACTATCCTACAAGGCTACAGTAACCAAAACAGCATGGTACTGGTAACACAACAGAGATATAGACCAATGGAACAGAACAGAGCCCTCAGAAATAATACCACACATCTACAAGCATCTGATCTTTGACAAACCTGACAAAAACAAGAAATAGGGAAAGGATTCCCTATTTAACAAACGGTGCTGGGAAAACTGGCTAGCCATATGTAGAAAGCTGAAACTGGATCCCTTCCTTACACCTTATATAAAAATTAATTCAAGATGGATTAGAGACTTAAATGTTAGACCTAAAGCCATAAAAACCCTAGAAGAAAACCTAGGCAATACCATTCAGGACATAGGCATGGGCAAGGACTTCATGTCTAAAACACCAAAAGCAATGGCAACAAAAGCCAAAATCGACAAAGGGGATCTAATTAAACTAAAGAGCTTCTGCACATCAAAAGAAACGATCATCAGAGTGAATAGGCAACCTACAGAATGGGAGAAAATTTTTGCAATCTACCCATCTGACAAAGGGCTAATATCCAGAATCTACAAAGAACTTAAACAAATTTACAAGAAAAAATCAAACAACCCCATCAAAAGGTGGGCGAAGGATATGAACAGACACGTCTCAAAAGAAGACATTTATGCAGCCAAAAGACACGTGAAAAAATGCTCATCATCACTGGCCATCAGAGAAATGCAAATCAAAACCACAATGAGATACCATCTCACACCAATTAGAATGGCCATCATTAAAAAGTCAGGAAACAACACGTGCTGGAGAGGATGTGGAGAAATAGGAACATTTTTACACTGTTGGTGGGAATGTAAACTAGTTCAACCATTGTGGAAGACAGTGTGGTGATTCCTCAAGGATCTAGAACTAGAAATACCGTTTGACCCAGCCATCCCATTACTGGGTATATACCCAGAGGATCATAAATCATGCTGCTATAAAGACACATGCACGCGTATGTTTATTGTGGCACTATTCACAATAGCAAAGACTTGGAACCAACCCAAATGTCCAATGATGATAGACTGGATTAAGAAAATATGGCACATATACACCATGGAATACTATTCAGCCATAAAAAATGGTGAGTTCATGTCTTTTGTAGGGACATGGATGAAGCTGGAAACCATCGTACTCAGCAAACTATCACAAGGACAAAAAACCAAATACCGCATGTTCTCACTCATAGGTGGGAATTGAACAATGAGAACACACGGACACATGAAGGGGAACATCACACACTGGGGCCTGTTGTGGGGTGAGGGGAGGGGGCAGAGATAGCATTAGGAGATATATCTAATGTAAATGACGAGTTAATGGGTGCAGCACACCAACATGGCACATGTATACATATGTAACAAACCTGTGCCTTGTGCACATGTACCCTAGAACTTAAAGTATAATAGTAATAAAAAAAGAACACGTTAAAATAAATAAATAAAAATAAAAATACAAAATAAAACACATTGCTAAACCCTACCTTCCTCCTACGTAGGAGGAATTTAAAAAATAAAAATAAATAAAAAGATGCATGTTGAAATAAACAAAAAAAAACATCAATAGTAAGAAACCAAACAATCTAATTTTAAAATGGTGGAGAAAATATTTTACAGATCCTTTTCCAAAGAAGATACACAGATGGCAAATAAATATGTAAAATAATTCTTAATATCATTAGTCTTTAGAGAAATGCAAGCTAAAACCACAGTGAGGTACCACTACATAACTATCACAATGATAAGAAAGAAAAAAGAGGCCAGGCCCGGTGGCTCACGCCTGTAATCTCAGCACTTTGGGAGGCCAAGGTGGGTGGACCATGAGGTCAGGAGTTCAAGACCAGCCTGGCCAACATAGTGATATGCCATCTCTACTAAAAATACAAAAATTAGCTGGGCGTGGTGGCAGGCACCTGTAATCCCAGCTACTCAGGAGCCTGAGGCAGAAAATTGCTTGAACCCAGAAGTCAGAGGTTGCAGTGAGCCAAAATTGCGCCACTGCATTCCAGCCTGGGCAACAGAGCAAAACTCCATTTCAGAAAGGTAAAAAAGGAAAGAAATAGAGAAGCAAAGAAACAAACCAGTTTTGACAATAATAGGTGCTAATAAGGATGTGAAAGGCAAATAGAGCTCTTATACATTGCTGGTAGAAATGAAAATAGGTACAGACGCTTTGGCAAATAATTTAGAGGTGTTTTATAAGGTTAAAAATGCACCTAAAAATTAACAATTCCACTCCTACTATTCACCTAAGTGAAAAGAAAATGTGTCCATATAAATATTTATAATGGCTTTATTCAAAAATCAAGCCAAATGTCCAAATGCTGAATAGATTAAAAAAAAAAAATTTTAGTACACCAATACAATGAAATACTACCCATCAATAAAAAAAAATGATCTGAGTGAACTAAGTTGCACAATACTATTGCACTATACTAAATGAAAGAAGTCAGACTCAGTGGTTACATATGAGTCTGTTTATATGACATTCTGCAAAAGGCTAAACCATAGAGACAGAAGACAAATTAGTGGTTGCCAGGGGCTGGGTGTTGGAGGAAGGGGATTAAATAGAAGGGGGAATGAGGAAGGAGTGGGGTGATGGAAGAGCATTATACTTTGTTTGTAGTATGGATACCGGACTGCATGCAATTGTCAAAATTCTTGGAACTCTACAAGGGTAAGTGTTATCATGTGTAAAGTATACCTCAATAAAATGACAAAATTGTAGATAATCAAATGAAGAAAATAATTAAAGTAAGTTTTTAATATAATTCCTCTGATTGTACATTCTCTGTGGCATATATTCAAGTACAAAAATAACTGAATTGAAATATTATGTATAGTGCAGGATTAATATCCCATTAAGAGATCCTATACTTATCATACACTATACATAAGATAGTTTCATAATTATACTACCAATTTTAATGCAGATACTAAGCATACTAAATCTAATATTTGAACTGTAAAAGAGGTATTAATATAAAATTAAAGAAAGTAAACAATCTTGCAATACTAATTTTAATTGAATATAAAATTCACATGTATTATAGCACTCTCTACCTAAAGCAGGTAGAAATAATGACACTCCAACAGGAATGAGCAGAGTTCATGTTCAGCTATTGATTTCTGGACATCATTCCACAGTATAAAATATCATAATTTGTTATAGTAATAGCTAATTCTAAGTCCAGGGCAAGGAAAATAAAAGGTAGTTTACTTGTTTCTAAGTGCTCAAATACTAAGACCACGTCAGAGGAGCACATGAGCCTGTTAAAGTGGCTCCCATGAAGCAAATTTTGCACATTTGAGTCTATAAAAGAACAATGATGGTATAACTGTAATACATTAATCTGAATCTGCTGTGATTCTTGGGGCTGCCCTATGTGTGAATCATTCATTGCTTAAACTCCTTTAAATTTAATTCGGCTGAAGTTTTTCTTTTAACACTTTTTTTTTTTTTTTTTTTTTTTTTTAAGACGGAGTCTCGCTCTGTCGCCCAGGCTGGAGTGCAGTGGCGCGATCTCGGCTCACTGCAAGCTCTGCCTCCCGGGTTCACGCCATTCTCCTGCCTCAGCCTCTCCGAGTAGCTGGGACTACAGGCGCCCGCCACCACGCCCAGCTAATTTTTTGTATTTTTAGTAGAGACGGGGTTTCACCGTGGTCTCGATCTCCTGACCTCGTGATCCGCCCGCCTCGGCCTCCCAAAGTGCTGGGATTACAAGCATGAGCCACCCCGCCCGGCCAACACTTTCTTTAAATGTAGAACAGGTTCCTCACGTTTTGTTTGTTTTGTTGTTCTCATAATAATGACTTTTCTGAATCATCCAGGTTAGTGAATGTTTTTAAATGAGTTCATAATGATAATAGAGAATAAACAAGATAGAAAAATAAGAAAATTTCTCCGTAAGAGAATACCAGCTAATAAATGAAGAAGGAATAACAGAATTGGAAAAAATGCCATTTTGCAACCCCTAAGTAATAATTGTAGCAAGCAAGGATGATTATCAGATCACAAAAATATAACATGAAAGGTTAGGGAACAGATTAGTCACACAGTCAAGGTATTCTTCTGTAAATTATTTACTAATCCCAGAGGAGAAAATCTACCTCACAATGAGGAGATCTTTGCGATCATCACCTTAACCAACTGGCCTAACTTAGCATCATTATGGTGGAACAGTCTAACATCATGTATATAAAGCACTGAGAAATGTACAAAAACACTGATAGAGTATTCTTGTCAAAGCATGTTTAACCTGAATCTACAATGAAAAAAATTAATCAGTAACTTCACAACGTAGAAAATTCCATAAGAAAACGAACCTGGATTCTTCAGGAAAGTAATTATCATGAGAACAACAAAACAAAATATGAGGAACCTGTTCTAGATTAAAAGAAACTGTTAAAAGAAAAACTTCAGCCGAATTAAATTTAAAGGAGTTTAAGCAATGAAAGATTCACAAATAGGGCAGCCCCAAGAATCACAGCAGATTCAGAGAGACTCCAGGGGTGCCTCCTGGTCAGAATAAATTTATAGACAAAAAAAGTAAAGTGACGTACAGAAATCGGAAGTGAGGTATAGAAATAACTGGATTGGTTACAGCTTGGCGTTTGCCTTATTTAAACACAGTTTAAACACTCAGCAGTGTATGACTGGCTGAAATAAGGCTGCTGGGATTGGTCAATTGCCGGCCTGCTCAGCGATTGTTACAGGTGCATACTTTTAAGTTAGGTTTTCAATCTTGTCTACCTATTAAATTAGGTTTCAGTTCATCCACAAGGACTCAAATATAGAAGCATGGAGTCCTTCTCAGGCCATATTTGGTTTGCTTTAACAAAACTAAAAAGTGATTACAACCAAATGCAATGCATCAATCTTCACTGAATCCTACAGGTAAAGAAAACAAAATACATTTGAGAAATAATTGGGGAATTTTGATATGGAGTTCATATTAAACATAATGCATGTTAATTTGGGCATGTAAAAAATGGTGCTGTGCTTACGAGCTCATACTTAGGAGATGCATGATAAGGTATATAGAAGTGAAATTTCATAGTGTCTGCAACTTACTTGCAAATTGTTCAGCAAAAATACATAAATAAATAGGAGATACTGAGGGAAAATGGCAAAGTGGGAACAACTGATAAGTCTAGATTAGGGTATATACATTTTTTTATTGTACTAGTCTTTGTCTTTTATGTAAATTTTGAAACTTTCAAAACAAAATGTTTGGAGAAAAAAAAAATAACTCTCGATCCCAATGAAGCAAAGGCCTGGGAGATGTATTGGCATCGCATTGGAAAATGCATTCTGTGTTGCGGTTGGGAGAAAGAGGTTAGCTGCTGTGGTTGCTGACCTGTGAGGGGCTGACGTTGCTGTAAAAACCCGAGGCGCTGATTTCCATGCCTAGCATTCTATTGCCCAAGGCCAGAATGCGGACTTCACATTTTTCCCAATTGAGAATCTGGAAGATGCCTGTAGCACTGAACAACAGAAGTCTGTGCTTCCCAGCAGTTTTAGCAAAGGCAGGGGGCCAAAACGTTATTAATTTTAATTCTAGCTAAACCACTGGCAAAAATGGGTGGCTCCCCTCAAATTCCATGGGAATGGATGGAAAGCACAGGCTTCTTTGGAAACCTGAAGCAGGATTTCAGCGGGATTGTTTTGGGAAGTCACATTTATGCCATTAATTAGTTTAACAAACAAGCTTATCATCACTTATTTTAGCCTAATCATTAGCATCACATCTAATCAAAGTTAGATCTGAGAGGAAATAAAGACTTGATATGTAATTCCGTTTGCTTTCTTTTATTTTGACAAGCATTTGTGAAAGTATTTTTTTCTCTCTCTTTTGCTAGATATTTTATGGAGAGCTAGATGTTCTTCAAAGAATATTGTGGAGAGAGGGGCTATGGTTGGACAGAGAGATAAAAACAGCACGTTTTCCAATTAAGCAAATGAAGAAAGTTACCCAAGCCATGCATATATACTAAGGGCCCATCCCCATCAAGAGACTCAATCCACTCCACTTCAATTGTAAGAGTATGCTTTTAATACTCAATTTTAATGAAATTCAAGCCAGGCTTTTTGTTGCTCAATCTCTTTAACCAGGTGCCAAAAATCTGGCCAAATGTATGGAAGCAGATTCTTCTTCTTTGAACCACCACAAGGACTTTGATGTTTATGCCGAGTAAAAGGAATCTAGCTTGATTATCCTCTCTTCCAAAAGACCATCCCTTTCTTGGTAAGGAGCATGCTGCCTGATTTATCCAGCTTGGAAGGACACCATGAACTTGGCCTTCCAAACCTACTTATTAAAAATCTCTTCCCTTTTTTGGTCAGCCTTAAGAGTCACAAAGATTCTCACACAACAAAGTAATTAACTGTTGCCATTTTTTTCTGAAAAATAATTATGTTTAAGATAACTCAAATATATTTTTATTGGCATTTTCTGTTTATTATACCTTTTAAAAAGCAACAAAACTAAAACTCTATCCCTTTGACAGTAGATTTTATAATTTGAAAAATGAGTTTGCCTTGTGCTTCCAAATCCACCTGATGTTCCTTCGGACAAACTTTTACACAATGTATTGCCTGTTGTTCTTAAGCCTTAACTGTATAATTTAAAAGTATAACTAATATATTCCTATTAAAATTTATGTAAATACCTCAATGCATGACATATTTTAACAAGTTACTACATATAGTACCCCATTCCTGCTGGCACTCAGTGCAAACATCTTGTCTTAATTCAACAGTTCAAATTTTCTTCAGACTATGAGTAGTACCCTTGATTAATTTCTCAATCCCAGCTGACACCATTCTAAAAGGTTAAAAAAAATTAATCACTCTGATGTCATTCCAGGTAAGACAAGCACAGGTTTTAAAATGCTTGTCAGGCATGTGGATTGGAATTTAAGACATCCTATATATAAAATTCTTATACAGAAATTGGGAAATTAGTCATGGACCCAGGCACTAGAAAAACATGTTTGCTTTTTGATACCTCTGCAAGGTAAATGTCATTATTCCCTCATTAAGGGTTATACAGGGTAGTTACACAGCACCCATGGTCATCAACTGTAAAGAGAATACTAGCCACGTTGTTTATTTTATACGTAAGTACAGCCAACCAAACATGCTTAACCACTTACAGCAGTTTATTGACACTGGCAAGAAACAACAATTTAGAAAAGCAAATGACGCAAATTGTATACTGTGGAGTTCTCAAGATTTCTGCCCCCCAACAAATTTTATTTAGAAACAGCTTTGTACCATTGAAAACATGCCAAAAATTTGGAAAGTAACAAGCAATCAGGTATTTTTTTCCTCCTAAAGTTATAATTTGGTTATGTGCCAATCTCAAACAGTAGATTTTTCAAATTCAACCAGTTTCGTTCATCAAAATGTGAAGATCTATTCAACAATGACTATATAGAGATATTTATTAGGTCTTCAAGCCTGAACCAGTGAGCAGAAATCAAGCAAAAGCTGTGCACAGAGCAGCATTATAATCACCAAATTTCAAAGCAAAAAAAGAACGCTAATATCATTAACATATTTTGTTTCAGTTTTGACCAAATACTATAGTTAAATGTATGTTATACATGAAAATAAAAATTAGTTTTAGTTTGCAAGTACCCATACAGATTTCCATTAAAAGATAACATGGGAATTTTATGTGTACTGTAGCACTGCATAGTATGATATATGATACAATATAATATAATTATTATTTCATTATTTATCATTACTGCATTACAGGGTCTCATCAGTCAACCCTGTAGCATGAAGGCAATGTTACACAGGAGATGAGAATATGACCAAACTGTATTTTGTCCTGCTATTTACTGGTTCTGTGACCTTTGGCATGTTCATTAACCTCCTGCTGCCTAAGTTTCCCCATTTGAGAAAAAGGGATAATAGGGGTGGAGCCAAGATGGCCGAATAGGAACAGCTCCAGTCTACAGCTCCCAGCGTGAGTGACGCAGAAACGGGTGATTTCTCCATTTCCAACTGAGCTTTGAAGAGAGTAGTGGTTCTCCCAGCACCCAGCTGGAGATCTGAGAGTGGACAGATTGCCTCCTCAGGTGGGTCCCTGACTCCCGAGTAGCCTAACTGGGAGGCACCCCCGACCCCTGTAGGGGCAGACTGACACCTCACATGGCCGGGTACTCCTCTAAGACAAAACTTCCAGAGGAATGATCAGGCAGCAAAATTTGCTATTCACCAACATCCGCTGTTCTGCAGCCTCTGCTGCTGATACTCAGGCAAACAGGGTCTGGAGTGAACCTCCAGCAAACTCCAACAGACCTGCAGCTGAGGGTCCTGACTGTTAGAAGGAAAATTAACAAACAGAAAGGACATCCATACCAAAACTCCATTTGTACGTCACCATCATCAAAGACCAAAGGTAGATAAAACCACAAAGATGGGGGAAAAAACAGAGCAGAAAAACTGGAAACTCTAAAAATCAGAATGCCTCTTCTCCTCCAAAGGAACACAGCTCATCACCAGCAATGGAACAAAGCTGCACAGAGAATGACTTTGATGAGTTGAGAAAAGAAGGCTTCAGATGATCAAACTACTCCCAGCTAAAGGAGGAACTTCGAACCCATGGCAAAGAAGATAAAAACCTTGAAAAAAAATTAGACGAATGGCTAACTAGAATAACCAAGGCAGAGAAGTCCTTAAGGGACCTGATGGAGCTGAAAACAAAGGCACGAGAACTACGTGATGAATGCAGAAGCCTCAATAGCCGATTCGATCAACTAGAAGAAAGGGTATCAGTAATGGAAGATGAAATGAATGAAATGAAGCAAGAAGAGAAGTTTAGAGAAAAAAGAATAAAAAGAAATGAATAAAGCCTCCAAGAAATATGGGACTATGGGAAAAGACCAAATCTACATCTGATTGGTGTACCTGAAAGTGACGGGGAGAATAGAACCAAGTTGGAAAACACTCTGCAGGATATTATCCAGGAGAACTTCCCCAATCTAGCAAGGCAGGCCAACATTCAGATTCAGGAAATACAGAGAATGCCACAAAGACACTCCGCGAGAAGAGCAACTCCAAGACACATACTTGTCAGATTCACCAAAGTTGAAATGAAGGAAAAAATCTTAAGGGCAGCCAGAGAGAAAGGCCGGGTTACCCACAAAGGGAAACCCATCAGACTAACAGGTGATCTCTCAGCAGAAACTCTACGAGCCAGAAGAGAGTGGGGGCCGATATTCAACATTCTTAAAGAAAAGAATTTTCAACCCAGAATTTCATATCCAGCCAAACTAAGCTTCATAAGTGAAGGAGAAATAAAATACTTTACCGACAAGCAAATGCTGAGAGATTTTGTCACCACCAGGCCTGCCTTAAAAGACCTCCTGAAGGAAGCACTAAACATGGAAAGGAACAACCAGTACCAGCCACTGCAAAAACATGCCAAATTGTAAAGACCATCAAGGCTAGGAAGAAACTGCATCAACTATCAAGCAAAATAACCAGCTAACATGGTAATGACAGGATCAAATTCACACATAACAATATTAACCTTAAATGTAAATGGGCTAAATGCTCCAATTAAAAGACACAGACTGGAAAATTGGATAAAGAGTCAAGACCCATCAGTGTGCTGTATTCAGGAAACCCATCTCATGTGCAGAGACACACATAGGCTCAAAATAAAGGGATGGAGGAAGATCTACCAAGCAAATGGAAAACAAAATAAGGCAGGGGTTGCAATCCTAGTCTCTGATAAAACAGACTTTAAACCAACAAAGATCAAAAGAGACAAAGAAGGCCATTACATAATGGTAAAGGGATCAATTCAAGAACAAGAGCTAACTATCCTAAATATATATGCACCCAATACAGGAGCACCCAGATTCATAAAGCAAGTCCTTAAAGACCTACAAAGAGACTTAGACTCCCACACAATAATAATGGGAGACTTTAACACCCCACTGTCAACATGAGACAGATCAACGAGACAGAAAGTTAACAAGGATATCCAGGAACTGAACTCAGCTCTGCACCAAGCTGACCTAATAGACATCTACAGAACTCTCCACCCCAAATCAACAGAATATACATTTTTTTCAGCACGACACCACACCTATTCCAAAATTGACCACATAGTTGGAAGTAAAGCACTCCTCAGCAAATGCAAAAGAAGAGAAATTATAACAAACTGTCTCTCAGTCCACAGTGCAATCAAACTAGAACTCAGGATTAAGAAACTCACTCAAAACTGCTCAACTACATGGAAACTGAGCAACCTGCTCTTGAATGATTACTAGGTACATAATGAAATGAAGGCAGAAATAAAGATGTTCTTTGAAACCAATGAGAACAAAGACACAACATATCAGAATCTCTAGGACACATTCAAAGCAGTGTGTAGAGGGAAATTTATAGCACTAAATGCCCACAAGAGAAAGCAGGAAAGATCTAAAATTGACACCCTAACATCACAATTAAAAGAACTAGAGAAGCAAGAGCAAACACATTCAAAAGCTAGCAGAAGGCAAGAAATAACTAAGATCAGAGCAGACCTGAAGGAAATAGAGACACAAAAAACCCTTCAAAAAATCAATGAGTCCAGGAGCTGGTTTTTTGAAAAGATCAACAAAATTGATAGACCACTAGCAAGACTAATAAAGAAGAAAAGAGAGGAGAACCAAATAGACGCAATAAAAAATGATAAAGGGGATATCACCACCTATCCCACAGAAATACAAACTACCATCAGAGAATACTATAAACACCTTCATGCAAATAAACTAGAAAATCTAGAAGAAATGGGTAAATTTCTTGACATATACACCCCCCCCAAGACTAAACCAGGAAGAAGTTGAATCTCTGAATAGACCAATAACAGGCTCTGAAATTGAGGCAATAATTAATAGCTTACCAACCAAAAAAAGTCCAGAACCAGACGGATTCACAGCCGAATTCTACCAGAGGTACAAGGAGGAGCTGGTACCATTCCTTCTGAAACTATTCCTATCAATAGAAAAAGAAGGAATCCTCCCTAACTCGTTTTATGAGTTCAGCATCATCCTGATACCAAAGCCTGGCAGAGACACAACAAAAAAGGAGAATTTTAGACCAATATCCCTGATGAACATCGATGCAAAAATCCTCAATAAAATACTGGCAAACCAAATCCAGCAGCACATCAAAAAGCTTATCCACCGTGATCAAGTGGGCTTCATCCCTGGGATGCAAGGCTGGTTCAACATACACAAACCAATAAATGTAATCCAGCATATAAACAGAACCAAAGACAAAGACCACATGATTATCTCAATAGATGCAGAAAAGACCTTTGACAAAATTCAGCAACACTTCTGGCTATAAACTCTCAATAAATTAGGTATTGGTGGGATGTATCTCAAAATAATAAGAGCTATCTATGACAAACCCACAGCCAATATCATACTGAATGGGCAAAAACTGGAAGCATTCCCTTTGAAAACTGGCACAAGACAGGGATGCCCTCTCTCACCACTCCTATTCAACATAGTGTTGGAAGTTCTGGCCAGGGCAATCAGGCAGGAGAAGGAAATAAAGGGCATTCAATTAGGAAAAGAGGAAGTCAAATTGTCCCTGTTTGCAGATGACATGATTGTGTATCTAGAAAACCCCAACGTCTCAGCCCAAAATCTCCTTAAGCTGATAGGCAACTTCAGCAAAGTCTCAGGATACAAAATCAATGTGCAAAAATCACAAGCATTCTTATACACCAATAACAGACAAACAGCCAAATAATGAGTGAACTACCATTCACAATTGCTTCAAAGAGAATCAGATACCTAGGAATCCACCTTACAAGGGACGTGAAGGACCTCCTCAAGGAGAACTACAAACCACTGCTCAATGAAATAAAAGAGGATACAAACAAATGGAAGAATATTCCATGCTCATGGGTAGAAAGAATCAATATCATGAAAATGGCCATACTGCCCAAGGTAATTTATAGATTCAATGCCATCCCCATCAAGCTACCAATGACTTCCTTCACAGAATTGGAAAAAACTACTTTAAAGTTCATATGGAACCAAAAAAGAGCCTGCGTTGCCAAGTCAATCCTAAGCCAAAAGAACAAAGCTGGAGGCATCATGCTACCTGACTTCCAACTATACTACAAGGCTACAGTAACCAAAACAGCATGGTACTTGTACCAAAACAGAGATATAGACCAATGGAACAGAACAGAGCCCTCAGAAATAATGCCACATATCTACAACTATCTGACCTTTGACAAACCTGACAAAAACAAGAAATGGGGAAAGGATTCCCTATTTAATAAATGGTGCTGGGAAAACTGGCTAGCCATATGTAGTAAGCTGAAACTGGATCCCTTCCTTACACCTTATACAAAAATTAATTCAAGATGGATTAAAGACTTGAATGTTAGATCTAAAACCATAAAAACCCTAGAAGAAAACCTAGGCAATACCATTCAGGACATAGGCATGGGCAAGGACTTCATGTCTAAAACACCAAAAGCAATGGCAACAAAAGCCAAAATGGACAAATGGGATCTAATTAAACTAAAGAGCTTCTGCACAGCAAAAGAAACTACTATCAGAGTGAACAGACAACCTACACAATGGGAGAAAATTTTTGCAATCTACCCATCTGACAAAGGGCTAATATCCGAATCTACAAAGAACTTAAACAAAAAAAGAAAAAATCAAACAACCCCATCAAAAAGTGGACAAGGGATATGAACAGACACGTCTCAAAAGAAGACATTTATGCAGCCAAAAGACACATGAAAAAATGCTCATCATCACTGGCCATCAGAGAAATGCAAATCAAAACCACAATGAGATACCATCTCACACCAATTAGAATGGCCATCATTAAAAAGTCAGGAAACAACACGTGCTGGAGAGGATGTGGAGAAATAGGAACACTTTTACACTGTTGGTGGGACCGTAAACTACTTCAACCATTGTGGAAGACAGTGTGGCAATTCCTCAGGGATCTAGAACTAGAAATACCATTTGACCCAGCCATCCCATTACTGGGTATATACCCAAAGGATTATAAAACATGCTGCTATAAAGACACATGCACATGTATGTTTATTGCAGCACTATTCACAATAGCAAAGACTTGGAACCAACCCAAATGTCCAACAATGATAGACTGGATTAAAAAAATGTGGTACATATACACCATGGAATACTATGCCGCCATAAAAAAGGATGAGTTCATGTCCTTTGTAGGGACATGGATGAAGCTGGAAACCATCATTCTCAGCAAACTATCGCAAGGACAAAAAACTGAATACCACATGTTCTTACTCACAGATGGGAATTGAACAATGAGAACACATGGACACAGGAAGGGGAACATCACACACTGGGGCCATTGTAGGGTGGGGGCACGGGGGAGGGATAGCATTAGGAGATATACCTAATGTTAAATGATGAGTTACTGGGTGCAGCACACCAACATGACACATGTATACCTATGTAACAAACCTGCACGTTGTGCACATGTACCCCAAAACTTAAAGTATAATAAAAAAAAAGAAAAAGAAAAATAGGGATAATAATATCTTAAGTACACCATATGAAAATTTGAACAAGAAAATATTTGTGAAATCACTAGCACAGTTCCGAGCACATAATACACAACTACTGATAGCATTTCTTTTTTACTCTAGACGCTTTCTTTCTAGAATAGTACTCAATTTGGTTCACAGTACTAATACATTTAGTGCTGACAGACATTACTTGAGAAACTTTGATTTTTGCTGAACTCATCTTACACCTGTCTAGGCAATGAGAGTGATGTGTGCCTGCTAAGGCTTGGTACTCCCATGGACAAGAAAGGTAGTATTTGCATGCCAAGCATATTCTATTTGGTTATCTCATTATTTCTCACAAGAATCATGTGAGGCAGGAACCATGATTCTTTCGATTCTTTAGATAAGAAACTAAGGGTAAAATGTTTCCTAAGGTTACATAGGCAGTCAAGTGGTGGAAGGAGCATTCAAATATGTGAAATCTGAAGTTAGATAATAATCACCAACTTTTAGTATCTGTCAGGCTCTATGTTAATTTATTTAAATTACATAGTTGAAGGGGAAACAGCATTTAGCGGGTGGAGAGGAGGGAGGAACCATGTGCCTGGGGCTCACACTATGGAGAGAGAAGAGGGGGAGCTCAGTGAAGTTTGTAGTTTGCATTTATGCACCTGCAGAACAACAGAAACATCTGATTCAAGAACGCTGGTCTCCTGGCTGAGTTGGCAGCCATCGCGTCTGTATACACTGCACGCATTTGAGTCGCAGTCCAAATCTGCTCATGATTATGTCTTCTGATCCCAGAGTGTGAAAACGAAATCCAGATTCTTGTAGCTAACATATTACACTCCAAGTTAGATATCCATTGTAACAAGGAGAAGACAGTGGGATTAAGTATCTACTATGTCTATGGCAACAAACTGTTCTGCCATGAGGCTTTTGGCCAGAATCAGCAACTGATCTGGAGATTACTGTTGTGCAGAATTTGAACTTGATGGAGTGTGAGGTAGTCCTAGTACTTAGTGTTTAACTCACTTACTCCTCACACAAACTCTACGTGATAGTACTATAACCAACCCTGCTTAGATGAGGAAATTGAGGCAGGCAGATCTGAAACATCCCTCACATTAGTCAGCAACAGGTTTGGGCAGGATTGAAGCTGGACAGTTTGATGGTACAGCGTGGTCTTTCAATCCCCACAGAACACTCATGCGTGGGAAGGAAAGCACCTGGTCCTTGGCCCTTTAAATTAATGAAATTATTATGACACTCACACACATATGAGCACACTCATGCAGCTTCACACTTTACTTTTGCCTCAAGGATGTAGGTAGTTTTAGAATTAAAAAAAAAAAAAAGTGGTTCCCAGGACTAGGGGCAGGGTATGAGGGGGAATTATTATTTAATGGCGTGGAGTTTCAGTTGGGGAAGATGAGAAATTTCTGGAGCTAGATGGCGGTGACGGTTGCACGACAACATGAATGTACTTAAAGCCACTGAACTGCCGCTCAAAAATTGTTAAAATGATCAATTCTATGTTGTGCATATTTATCACAGTGACAAAAAGTAGGAGTTAAAGGAGAGAAGTTAAATGAGGGTTATCCAACCCAAAGTGTTGACTGTGCCAATGCTGAGAAACTCTGGGTTACAGGGTTAGACAGGTGAGTCTTACAGAGGTGACCAGATGAGTGGCAGTGTTCTGCTACACTGTGTGTTGATTTAACTGGTTTTATTTTTAGACCTTGAGTTTTGTTGTTTGCTATTTTATCTTTCCCAGAGAGAATACAAGCTAGAGTTCTGTTAAGCTCTTGGGAAATTCAGCAGGTTCTAAAGGAAGAGTGTTTGTTTCTGTAGCACTTTGAATTTCCATGGCTTGTAATACAGTTTTCAATAAATAAGGATAGTCATTGTCCACGGTGGCTTCTGGCTAAAGTGGCCTTATCATCTCTCAGTGTTTTTTGCAAGAACACCGATATATAGACAATATTATCCTTTCCAGATTATTCGGAATTACAGAATAAGCTTCAAGTGAGAAGAGAATTTCAGATTTAGAATGTAATTTTTGCCCACTAATCAGTAAGATGGAAAAAGAGGACAAAAACTCTGAAAATAACTAAAACCCAAAACTGAGGCATTCAGGCTTCTGTCCATAAGGATCCCATCTCTCAATGAATCAAAACCTTACCCTTGAAGGTCAAAGTTTTCATACCAACCAAGATAAATAAAACTATTATTGTTTTTCAGAACGTCTGTTAGAAATATCACTCCACATACCTGCTGCTTTTAAAAAAATCCAGTCTTAAAAACGGAAAATAAAATTTAATACTTTGTTATTACTTACAGTTGTCATTGGCAAAGTTTCTAGCTGCCTTCTGAATTTTCAAGCACCACCCAGCGTTGTTTTTCTTTCAAAAAGGATTTTTCCCTTAAGATGTTATGAAGATCTCTAAGTAGAATTGCACGCAGTCCTGTGAAGGATAGATGTTATTCTTTTCACCTCCAGTTTGATTTTTTTAATGCTAACTTTGTAATTTGCCAGAAAGAAAAAGTTCTGTATATGATATTGGCATTCTGTTATAGGATTTACACCACACATATTTGTATGGGCCTGTGCCTGGGAATCGTACCTAAATCCTTTATCCCTACAGTTCCCACTGAGGACTTTATCTTTAGATCCAAAGTGCTAGAACATCTTCTGTGATATTTAAACTTTTAGTCTGTAAAACTGTTAATGTTGATAATAATGCAGATATACAAGAAAAAGCCAAGCAAAGTTTTTAAAATATTTTTGAGAGACTCAAACTATTTCTAGAAGTCTCAGCGGACTTTCATTAATCCATTCAACAAATACATGATGAGCACCATTTGTTTGCCAGACACTGTTTTGGACAACAGAAAAAACAGAGGTGAACAAGACAAGATTCAGCTCTGCCCTTGTGAAACTGACTTTTTTGCAAGGGAGTCAGACCTTATACCACCAGTTTGAACAATAACTCATTAAACTTTGAATGAGTTCTCCTTATTAAGTACTTCAAAGAGAAGTATGAAAGTTTATCTGGAAGATTAAACTTGGAGAAACGGATGTTTGAGCTTAGTGCCACCCATGGCCCCAGGCAAGATCCACCACAACCAGCACTTTAAAGAAGCCCACACCTCCATTCTAGACCAGGCTCGGGGTGCCCTGTACCTCTGAATTCCTGAAAGCACCTCAAGCCTCTTCCCTGGGTCTATCATGCCAGTGGGGACTCAGACAAATAGGTACGCCCCAAGGCTTCAGGATAATGACCAAGAAAGGTTGCTTGCAGTGTGTGTATGTGTGGATTTTGATGTACACGCCGGGATATTCACAAGCTCCTCCTTTCATGATGAGAGAAGGAGCCAAGGATGGGGAAAGTAGAAAGATGAGGCTTCGGCCACAAGTAGGAGTCCCTGTTCTTACACCACAGCACTCCCATGTGAAACTGCATGGAATCTGAGAAGTCTAAATTCTGTCTATAGTGTGTGAGTTTCCATTTGCATTCTTGCTTCGAGCCCTAAAAATGTTAGGGGTAGGGCCATCTGATCTGGGCTTTGCAAGGCAAGTTGAAACTGAGCAAGAAGAAAGCCTCTACGCAGGGGGCCCACACGTGTCAGGGCTCTGAGGTAGAGAGAAAATGATGTGTCTGAGGAACTGAGAGGAGGCCACTGTGTCTGGCACACAGAGAGGCTTGACTAAAGAGCAGTACAGGGCCAGAAGAAAAGCCTCCCCTGCAGGACAGCCTTAGGAAGCAACGTATTTTATGCCCATAAATAAAGATCTCCATAGCATATTTTTGAGTAGGTATGAAAAATTATAAAAAGATTTGCATTGCTATGCTGTAATTTCAACACAATATGTACAAAAATTGAGACAGATGTTTTTAAAATACTTTTCTTTCAAATTCTGAATGATCAGCATCCCGTTATCATAGTTCTTTTGGACAAATACCATAAATAGGATGGCTTATAAACAACAGAAATTTATTCACAGTTTGGAAGCTGAGAAGTCCAAGATTAAGGTGCCAGCATATTCAGTGTTTAGTGAGGACCCACTTCCTGGTTCACAGATGGCACCTTGTCGCTGTGTCCTTGTGGTGGAAGACACAAACAAACTCTTCCTGCTTCTTTTATAAGGACACTAATTCCATTTAGGGCAGGTCTCCTCCCATGATCTAATCATGTCCCCAAAAGGCCCCATCTCTTAATATCATCAATTTGCAGGAGAGGATTTCAACACATGAATTTTGGGGAACACGCATGCAGACCATAGCACCCATTATCTTCATATTCCTATGAAATGTGAACAGTCATTTCCCATGTCCCCCGAGTCTCAGGCCTAGGATGTGGAGTCTGTTCCCCTCCACTACTCCAGCTGTTTTTACGTTGAACAAATATTCATAATATTCATTCATCTCTTTACTCATTTAATTCAGCCATAGTTTATTAAGCTGCAATATGGAAATGATAATACATTAATAGAGAGGCGGGGAGGATGAAATAAATTTTTATATGTGTGTGTATATATATTTATATATAAATTTCTACATAAATATTTAATGTTTAATATTGTATATATTTAATGTTTAATATAAAATATATTATATTAATATATTTTATATTATATACTTAAAAATTGTATATAATTATATATAATATATTAACATATACATTTATACATAAATATATGTGAACATATAAATTATATTATATTAATTATCATATATAAATATATATAATATATAATTATATTTTATATAATTATATATTATATATTTATATGGAAATTATGTATGATTTATGTTATTTATATTTTATATAAATTATAAATTTATATATAAACATAAATTTATTTTTATATAAATATACATATTTACACACACATATATTGCTTAGAACAGCACTAGGAAACCACCAGGCACACAATAGGATGATACGCACCAATTAGCAGAAAAATTCTTAAGAACAAGAATTACTTGTTCTTAAGACCAGAAAGGAAAAGACAGCTACACTACTTGACCAAAGGGATGAAGGCATGGAGTAGAATGGTGTGTTACGGAAGAATGATTCATCAGTGTGACAAAGAATGGATGGGTCTAGTGTTGGGAGATGGGCCTGAGAGGAGTGAGATTAAGGAGGGACTTGCATCCCATGCTAAGGTGTTGGGCTTTTATTCAGTAGGGCAGTGTTTCTCAAAATGTGGCCCTTGGACATTAGAATCCCCTGTGTGGCTTCTTAAAAATAAGAACCACTGCCTCCTATTCCCCACCCCAATAATGAGTTGGAATATAAGGCCTGGGACAGTTTAACAGGCTTTCCAGGTGATTCTTGTTTATAGTCATGGTTGAGATACTGAGATACTATGAAGAGTCAAAGTATGTTTTTCAAACATATAGTTTGTACAATAAGCTTTGTCTTAGACAAGTGGCTGGCTACACCCATACATACTATGGGCAGTAGCAAGAAAGCTCCTCTTTCAAAAGAAAAACATATTTGTTACAGAAGTGTGAGTTTCCCTTTAAGAAAATAAATTCGTGTAAGATGCTTGTTGCCAGATATGTTAAGCCAAAGGGGAAAAAAATCTCAAAGCAAATACACTTTTTGCTAGCAAAATACGTTCCCTCATTGTTCCCTAAGATTCTGACATTCAAGGGAAAAAAGATACTAAATTCTCCTAGAAATAATAAGACTTGTTGGTTTTTCTCTATTATGCAATACAGACCGCTAACCTAAATCAACCTCAAGGTTAATTTACACTTTAGGTAATATAAATCACAAAACAATGGCTGGAATGAAAAATGATGATGTTTCACATTTCTATGAGTTAATTTCAATGAAAATGCAACATTATCAAACCTTCTTTAAGAGATGCATCATCCTAAAATGTTATATATTGCTCAATACAAGCTCCGGTGTTTAAGATTTTTACAGTTTTACAATTTCCTTCCCCATGAGCTTGACTATTTAATAAAGAATTAAAGAGATTTTGCTAAAACCTAAACATATCGCAAAGTTCTTTGTTAATTATTACCCTTTGTAAGATGGATCATCACCTTTCATAATATGGAATATGTATAAAAACATACATTTTCAAAGTATGTTTAACAATATGGGACTTTTACAAATTATAAGAATTTAATATATTTGTATTAATTATATATTTATGATCTTTAGCTTATAAAAAATAGATCCCTAAGTGTAGATTAAAGATTAGAAGAGCATAAAATAGCAGTTAACCCTGTGATCCTAGGGATGGTGATATTATTGGTGATTTTTACCTCCCGCTTTGTGCTTTTCTGTAATTTGAAAACTTCTAAAATAAAGTTATCTTAGTTTTATAACTTTAAAAAGGCCCCAAATGTGCATAAGGTGGTGGGGAGCAAGACGCAGGGAGCAGAGATGAGACGGAGCAGTGGCGTGGTGAATAGCTTGTGCGGGGAGAAAGATGAGAGCTCCCCCAGCCAACTGCAGAAATCCCTTCTCCCTCTTTGTGCTCCTGTATCTTTGTTGAAAGGGCCCATCCTCCACTAAACAGAGAGTTCCCTGAGGTCAGGAACTGCTTGTAACTGGTACCTTTAAGATAACACCGAATCTGGCCCAGAGATGTTCCATAGTGGCTTCCCGTACCTGGTCTCCAGTTCCTCAGAAGCTTCCTCTGACATCCCATCTGGCCGAGTCAAGATTTCTGGGACTCTGGATCCTGCTGTTTAAAGATGGCTACCTCACTTTGTGAGCTGATTGCCAGCCCCCGCAGGTTGAAGTGAAATGATCTCATGTTCCACTCCAGAGAGCTATAGACAGGGCTAGCTAACCAGGTGTTAGGATCCAAGGAGAGGGCTCCCTGCTCTGAAATATCCACGTGGGTTCCTGGCATTTTACCATCACAACTTCATTCCTTTGGGGGCTGAATTCTTGTAACAGTCCTTATTAAAATGCAAATGCCTCTGGGAGGCGTTAAGCCCTTGTCAGCAAACACCTTGCTTATTAGCTAACACCTGAGCCAACAGCCATCTGAGACCACGTGCCTATTGGGAAATCAGTTTCTAGAGAGGTGGGGAAATAGTGGGGGCAGCTGGAGGACAGCTGAAGGACCTTAGGGTGATGAAGCTAAAACTGTCAGATTTCCAGGGCTGGATCTGGCACTGGGAGTGGGTTAGGAATGTCAGTTGTCAGTGAGCACTCCAAACAGGTGGTGGAGAGGGTTGAAGGGGTCTTTCTTGGGCCTGGTGATCAAGGTACAGGCCCAGGTGGGGCATATGGCAGGTAGGTGTGCTCCTGGCCTCAGTGCCCTCAGCCTTCCGGGTAGTTTTGATACGGACAGGAAACAGGAAAACACTGGGTAGAAGAGGCCAGTTCCCCGGCAAAGGCCCCACCCTCAAGCCTGAAGACCCATGGTCCTAAATGAGGACAGACATTCCTGTTTTCATGCCCAAAAAGTTGCCTTTTGGCCTGCCACGCCCCCTTTCCTGCACTCATATGCACCCCGAACCCCAGGCTCCAGAAGCCAACCAGCAAGCCAGCAAACCAGCAGAGGGATGGTGGAACAACGCAACAGAGAAAGACAGAAGAGGAGGATCATCTAAATGCCGAGAGGAGTCTGGCTGGGTTGGTTGGAGAGGAGTCCAGCCACTGGGTGGCCTGACTCCAGGGAAAGATTACCGTCCCACTCCAACCCCGACTTTCAGCTCCCCATCCATCCCACTGAAAGCCACCTCCACCACTCAGTAAAACCTCACATTCACCCTTCAAGCCTGAGTGTGACCCAATTTTTCCAGGATGCTGGGCAAGAGCTCAGGATACAGAAAGCTGTCACACTGGTCTTCTGCCTTTGCAAAAAGGCAGACGGTCCATTGAGCTGGTTAACACTCAAGCCATCTGTAGATAGCACAGCTGAAAGAGCTTTGTAACTCTGGGGTTGCAAGCACCCACCCCTAGACACTACCTCGGGGCCAGAGACCAAAGCACTCCCCCTGCCTCTGCACCTGCCTGTCTGCATGCTCCCCCTCCCGCTGGGGGTTTGATAGGCAGGTGAGCCCGCTCTACAAGGGGGATCAGGGAACTCTCCTATTTCAGTTTTACTTTCTTGTCAAGTCCCATACATAAATACAGGATTTCAAAATGTATCGAGAAAGGGTTTTTTCATATTTTTATTCTTTTTAAATAAGATTGTGGCTTTTTGAGTCATACGCATTAAGCTTCAGTGTTTGGTTAGTGCCGCACCTCAGCGTTCAAATTAATAATATGGCAGCTATTTACTCCTTTGCCTTCCATCAATCAAATAACACACGTTTACCTCCTGTCATTTCTTTTCAAACACCGAAACCCTCATTTCCTAAGTATTTTTTAAACTGTTCCCTGAACGCCTTCCTGTTGGTCTGTATCTTTGTGGAAATCCCATGAATACAGAGAAAGACGCTGAATTTTCCTACTTTCATATTATTCGTCACCACAGGAGAGCTAAATGGCACTCTGGATTAAGATTGCATGAATAGTTTTCAAATATTTGGGGTTCGAAAAACCCAAAATGTGTTTTGCCAAAACATTTGCTTTCCTCATTTTCTTAAACCTATGTTTATTTCAAGGAGCATTAATTCCATGTGTTTTTAATGCATTTACACTCAGTTCATTAAAATGCTACTCTCTAACAGTTCCTTGGCGTCCGAGAGCCCCAGCAGGCCCTTCTACTTTGAGCGGGTTGGTGTGCTGTGTGCCCGAGGGCAGAAGCGGGAATGGTTCACGCTCAGCCCTTCCCGGAGCCCACAAGGTCCAGGACCTGCAGGGTCTGGCACAGCGCACTGCCACCCCAGGCCCTGGCGCCACGGTGCCGTCAGACTCTGCTGGGCACAGGGACCAATTATTAATAATAGTCAGGAAGGTCCTTGCCATTTTAGTGCTTGGATCAGAGCTGAGTGTTTAGAAATTCCAGCCCTGCTTCTATGAATCTTCGTAACCCTGAGGACTTGAGAGCCAAGCCCCCTGCAGCCCACATGACCCTATTAAATATCAATATTGAGACCGAGGGGGTGATTAGGAACGGAGAATGCCTCCATTGTCTCTGTTTCAGTAGCAGTGGGGAATGAATCCAACCTTGAGAAAAGTGAATGCAGAACTGGAATCTGAAATTGCTTAGTAAATAGCAGACGGTACCCTTGATCCGTCCTTTCCCCATTTTCTTCGGGATGCATTGGCCCACTCCGAATGGGATGGTATTTCTGAAAGGCGTGGAGTACAGATAGGACTGTAGGAAGAAGGATGATTGGCGCTGCTGGACTAGCTCAGGGTAGACTCTTTCCAAAATTAAACATCTCCATGCGTGTTTCTGGTGGTTTTCCACATGTCGACCACTGGACTAAATTCCCTACATATTCTCCGCACTTTGCAAATGAGCAAAATGAGGTGCAGAAGAAAGGGACTTGCCTCAGGTCGTCAGCAGCACCGCAGTCATGATGGCTTTGCTTTGACGCTCTCACACCTGCTACATTGCTGTCTCCCAGGCGAGTCCAGGCCAGACGCCGCTCCTACCTTCACGTGAAAGAGCTGAGTCGCTCCCCTTTAGCAGAGAGCATTCCTGGGGGAAAGGCAGTTACTTTGCTAGGGCTTGGGAGGTGCACAGTGCTAGGAAGGGAATTTTCAAGGGTTCTTCCATCACAGCATTAGAAGGGACTTGACACCATTTTGTCTATCTACCCTCAACTCCTTCTCTATTCCAGGAAGAATAATGTGCTCCAGTTTCTTGTGTCCCCTGTTGAAGTGTGGGTCACAGAATGGAACACAACACTCTAAATGTGGTCTAGCCAGCACTGAAGGGTAAGACTGCCTGTTCTACTTTCAACACTCTCAGTCTATTAACAAATCCGCAGTTTTGACTGTTTTTCAAACCCACTCATTATGTGGTTACGTCATTGTGCTGTAGCCTCATATTGAGTTGCCAGTTAACAAACACACTTACTTTTGTATTATTTATTTGCTTATTTACTTCTTTTCTCATTTCCTCCATGCATCCACCTCAGTTAGGGTCGAAATGCTCCTTAGCTATGTGTGCTGAGTTTCTGGTGGTCTCTTCTCCACTGGGTCTAGGCACCCATTGCTTTTAACGTTCTTTCGCTTTTGTGGAGAATACGGACTTGGGCAGGAGAAGAGTGGTGCTGTTTTAGAGGCCTCTTTACACCTCTATTGTCCCTGTTAGGAGCCCCATAATTTCTTGTTATTTTCAATCAACACTTTTAAAAATGTCTCTTTTTAAATTTCTCTGGTATTTTTATAAAACTTCAGCCCAATCTGATGCTGTGCTTAGCTGGCATTATTATCAGAGAACATGCCATGATTTTATAGCCACAATTTTAGGACCCTCCTTCCACCTTCTAGGCTGAGTCCTTTCCCAGTTTCTCAAAGAGCACCCTGTCAAAACATGCTGCTTTCTCGAGTCTTTTTCTCTTTTTTTACTCTTCAAGTTTCAAGGTCAGAATTTTGCCTGTTAGAACTTTCCCTACCTCTTGGGCATCTTCCCTTTAGAGTCTCTGGCTATGGAATTATCCAACTTTTGACTGACTTTTTTGAAACGGCTCTCCCAAACTCCAAGTTAAGTCTGATGCCTAACACATCCATTTCTGGACAGAATCTTTCAGTGATAACATTTTCACACTTGTCTACAGTTCCCATTATTTCCAGATACCACCTGAATCTATGTTATGATTCAGATTTAAAACCAAGTAGCAATTTCAATTATTGCTTTCTCTCTGTAGTGAGACAAATAACAAACTTAACAAAGGCTCCGCATTGAGCAAAATGAGCCTTTAAGTAGATGTCCAAATCGATGAAGCTCTTTGTCTCTGCTGTGAGGTGCTTCAGTGATGGTGTTACAATTTACAGAGGAATGTCTTGCCCATTTTCTAGAGATGGCTGGGCTGCCTGAATTTACTCCCTAAGTAAGGTTTTTCCTATTTGCTTTTTTAAAAAATTGTCTTCCAAGTATTCTCCAAAATTATTCCATGTAAAATCTCACAGTATCACTGACTTCCGGAGTTTGAAGTAGGGGATCTTGGTGCATAACCTCCCTTGCCTCTTCTTTACATTGGATGTAGCAATATTTACCTTACATAGGATGCTGGGATCATTAAGCAAAGCAATGGTAATGGCTAGGCAAGGGGCCGTGCAAACTAGAAAAAGAGTAGTACAAATGTTTGCAGTGATTTTTACTGAGTTATTATTACTCTGCCTCTCCAATGAAACATGTCCATGGAATGAGACACACCTCACCTTTACAACATTCCAAAGCTGAATCTTATTCTATTTCTTATAATAAGACTTAGAATAAAACTTTATTCTTATTCTTATTTACTATTTGTAAAACTCCATTTACCATCCTGTATTAGATTATCAAGGTTTCATTGTTGATTACACCTAATCAGTACATTAGATAATAAATAAAGAAAAAAGTTTTTAAGACAGGAAGCCTCTTTTATTTTGGAGCACCAAGCACTAGGCACATACTGCAATCAGGCTTTCAGTGTTTAGGGAATATAACTTTTTCCTCTTCACTCTGTAGTGATCTGCTCCTCTTTGCCTACACACAATGAAGCTCTGCATAAGAAAGGGAACTAACCATATGTGATTGGCCACCTATAAGTAGAAAAAATAATCATACATTCATTTTAATATCAACCAAACAAGGAGAAATAGGAAGAGAAAATTATTATGTAGTGCACAACTTAGATTTCCGTACTTAAAATCCTATTTATTCTTAAATATGTTTATTAAGATATAATTCACATATCAAGGAATTCACCTGTTTAAACTGGACATTTCAATGGTTTTAGCATATTCACAGATATGTGTGACCATTACCACAATCTAAGTTTAGAATGTTTACATCACCCCAAAGGAAACGCCACAGCCATCACACTAGCAGTCCCGCCTTATTCCCCCCAACTCCCTCCTCCACAGCCTGAGTCACCGCTAATCTACTTCCTCTAGAAACGGATTAGTGTATTTCAAACATTTCATATTATTGGAATCATGAAATACGTGGGGGTTTTGCAGCTGGCTTCTGGCCTTTTTCACTTTTCAAGTTTCAACTATGTCATACCATGTGTCAAAATTTCATTTCATTTCAGAACAATATCTCATTGTATAGATATAGCACATTTTATTTTATTTCTGCATTTATCAGTGTAAGGTGGTCCCCAATGTTTGGTTATTATTCATAATTATTATTATTATTGGATATTATTATTCTTAATAACCAAACATTGTTATGAACATTCACATATGCTGCTATGAATTTTCATGCACAAGTTTTTTGGGGCTGGATGTTTTCATTTCTCTTAGATAGAAACCTAGGAGTAAAATTGCTCAGTCACGTGATAATTCTCCATTGCCAAGCTGTTTCCAAAATGGCTGCACCATTTTACATTCCCTCCAACAAATTTATGAGGGTTCCAATTTCTCTGCATCTTATGAACATTTGTTCTTGTCTGTCTTTTCTATTATAGTCATCCTAGTGTATGTCAAGTAGTGTCTCATTATGGTTTTAATTTCAATTTCTCTAATTATTAATAATATGGGTATTTTTGTGTGCTTATTGGCTGAATATCTTCTTTGGAGAAATGTTTATGCAAATCCTTTGCCCACTTTTTAATTGGGCTTTCTTTTTATTATTCAGTTTTAAAATTTCTTTATATATTCCAGATACAGGTCCCTTATCAGATACATAATTTTCGATATTTTTTCATTCTGTATATTGTATTTTCACTTTCTTGATTTTATCACTTTATTATAAAATTTGCTTAATTATAATGTAATTCAACTCAGCTGTTTCTCCTTTGGTTGCTTTTAATTTTGGTGCCAAATCTAAGAAATCACTGCTTAATCCAAGATTATCAAAATTTACTACTGCTTTTTTCTAAGAGTTTTACACTTTTAGCTCTTAAGTGTTTTTTTTTTACCCATTTGAGTTAATGTCACAATATAAAGTAATCCAGTTTCATTCTTTTGCATATGGATATATAGTTGTCCCAATGTCATTTGTTGAAAAGACTATTACTATATGTTGAATTGTCTTAGCATCCTGTTGAACATCAATCAACCATAAATGTAAGTGTTTTGTTCCTCGACTCTCAATTCTATTGCATTGATATTTATGTCTATCCTTATGCCAGCACTATGTCTTGATTACTGTAGCTTTGTAGCAAATTTTGAAGGTCAGAAGTGTGAGTCCCGCAATGTTGTCTTCTTCACAATTGTTTTGGCTCTTCTTGGTTTCTTACATTTCCATATGAATTTTATGATCAGCTTTTCCATTTCTCAAAAAAAAAGCTATTTGGATTTTTATAGGGATCACATTGAATCTGTAGATTAATTTGGGAAGCATTGCTATCTTAACAATATTAAGTCTTCTAATCCATGAACATGAGATGTCTGTGTATGCAGATGCTGAATTTCTTTCAACAGTGTCTTGTAAGTTTTTCATGTACAAGTCTTGAACTTCTTTTGATAAATTTACTCCTAGGTATAGTATTCATTTTGATGCTATTTTAAATTGAACTGTTTTCTCAATTTCCTTTTCAAATTACTCATTACCAGTGTGTAGAAAGACAGTTAATTTTATTGCTCATCTTGTATCCTGCAACTTGGCTGACCTGATTGCTTAGTTTGAAGAGTTATTTCATGGAATTCTTAACATTTACCATATACAAGATCATATCATCTGTGAATAAAAATAGTTTTAGGCTGGGCGTGGTGTCTCATGCCTGTAATCCCAGCACTTTGGGAGGTCGAGGCAGGCAGATCATGAGGTCAGGAGATTGAGACCCTTGTGGCTAACGTGGTGAAACCCTGTCTCTACTAAAAATACAAAACTTAGCCGGGTGTGGTGGCAGGCACCTGTAATTCCAGCTACTCGGGAGGCTGAGGCAGGAGAATCACTTGAACCCGGGAGGCGGAGATTGCAGTGAGCCGAGATCGTGCCATTGCACTCCAGCCTGGGCAACAAGAGTGAAACTCCGTCTCAAAAAAAAAAAAAGAAAAAAGAAAACGAAAGAAACAGTTTTATTTCTTCCTTTCCAATCTGATGTTTTTTATTTATTTTTCTTGTCCAGATGACCTAGCTAAAACATCTGATATAATGTTGAATGGAATTGGTGAAAGCAGATATTCTTGTCTTGCTCCTGATCTTAGTGAGGAAGCATCTAGCCTCTCACATTAAGTATGATGTCATATGTAATTTTTGAGACATACTCAAAAGCAAAGAAAAGGAAGGTCATCTTATTCCAGGAATTGTAGCTCTCCACTTAGATGTTTTGAGAACTCTCCTACCTGAAGTCAGACCCCTTAATATTGTTTTATTGAACAATAATCATAGTACTTTAAAGGCAAAGGTCTCATAAGACTGACATACATGGCATAAATTTAAGCAACTCATATTAATTTGTATTAAGTTAGCCTAAAGAATAACCTGTGTTCCTTCTAGACTTGTATAATTCAGGAGTCTGACAGATTCCTTCCAGTGTCATAAAAATTGAAGGTAAAAGAGCAACACTCTTGCCTTTGCTTTTCATTTAAAGAAGAAAGCACATACTTAATTTTCACCAGAATGGAGAAAGCAAAAAAAGCTTTCTTGTTTTCAAACATAGCACTAAACACTGAATGAACATTCTCTCTGCCATATGATCATAAACCCATTTACACAGCAATTCTGTTTCTGCAGTTACACAGGAAGTCAGATATCCTCAGCTACTTCAAGTTCATTCTTCGGTTATGCACTGAAGTTCAAGGAGTCTCTTGTCCATCCAAACTGGGGTTAATACCAGACCATCCAGTCTAATTTGCTTTCCTATTCAACTACAAAGAAAATCTCCTGGTCAAAAGAAAATGCAATGTGGATTTCAGTCTTGCCTAGAAGTCTTTCCATTTTGCTTTACTAAGGCTTGTTCATGTTTAGTACTACATTAAGCAACTAATTAGATCAAAAATAAAAATAATCTGACTCTGGCCACCTATTTCCACCTTAAACCCTTTCCTTTCCAATTAAATATAACAAACATCTTTTGTGAGATTCTCAAGCCAATTTCCCTCCAAATGTTTCGATTTTTGTTTTTGTTTGCCTCCTCCCATCTTCCTCTATACCCCCCAGGAAAGAAAGAAACTTCAAATCACAGTCTAGAGCATGAAACTGATGCATCCATGGAAACCCCCAGAAGGAATTTGAGTGGAAGTACTCCAGGGTCCTTCCCCACAAGGCCAGATCTAGCAAATGTTTTCCAGATGTGGCTGCTCTTAACTCTACTACCACCAACTCAGCCCCTCTCCCACCTGCCCTCAGACCAGAAAGCAGCATCAAGACTTACAGTCCAGCCCTCATCACCCCACAAGGGACTCCTAGAGGAGGTTATACTTAGCTTCTATTCCCTCCCTGCCATGTAGAAAAGCTCCCACAAAGCCCATGACACAGGTCATGAACTCTTGGTCTTGTTCTGATCACAGACCCTCACTTTGTGGTCTCCGTGGTCCAGCAGCGTCAGCGGCATCTGGGCACTTGTTAGAAATGTAGACTCTCCAGCCTGGGTGACAGAGTGAGACTCCTTCTCAAAAAAAAGAAA
This sequence comes from Symphalangus syndactylus, assembly GCF_028878055.3. Classification (NCBI taxonomy): domain Eukaryota; kingdom Metazoa; phylum Chordata; class Mammalia; order Primates; family Hylobatidae; genus Symphalangus; species Symphalangus syndactylus. The sequence continues at coordinate 127,457,710 of NC_072426.2, read as the reverse complement.
GAAATATAGAATCTCCGCCTCAACCCAGATCTACTGATCGGAATTTGTATTTTTATTTAACAAGATCACCTGGTGATTCCCACGTACCTTAACGTCTGAGAAGGCCTACTCTGGAGCACTGGTTTCCAAACTTTAATGTGCACCAGAATCCTCTGGTGGGCTTGTGGAAACACAGATTTCTGGGCCCTTCCTCCAGGGTTTCTCATTCAGAAGTCTGGGGTGGAGCTTGAAAATTTGCTTTTATAAGAAGTTCCCAAGTGAGGCTGATTTTGCTATCTGAAGTCTGAGGACTACACTTGGAGAAACACTGCTCTAGGGGCATCCCATCTCACCAAAAAGTAGGAGTGTTGAGAATTCTTGGAATCTAAAATATTGATTTATTTGCAAATTAATAGAAATATTCCATAATGTGATTGGAGCTGCCTCCTTTGTTTTCACTTTGCCACATTCTTCTGTTACTTGTTGGTAGACTGTTGGTCTTGTTTCCCTCTAACATCTCCCAACTCACATCATCCCACCCTCCTGACCTGCCCTCCCTGGCCCCATGCTGGAACACTCCAGGAATCTGCAAAGCTCTGTCCAAACTGGCATTGCTGAGAAAGACTTTTCATCGCCTACCCCAGGCTGCCTCCCAGTGAGCCAGCCCTAGGACTGCCTGCTGTCACACCTGCCTTGATCTGTCCAAGCCATTGCCCTCCATGCACAGCCATTCACAACACTCCTGAAGAGGAGGCCAGCTCAGTCCCTGCCTTCGTGTGCCTCTAAACTTCACAGAGCTCCTTCCCCTTTTCTTGCTTAGCATAGTCAGTTGTACTGTTTTTAAGAGATTTCAATCTCTGCCCCTGAATGGATTTTAACACAACTTTCGCAACTTATGCATTTGCCAGGAAGAACCTAGAGCAAGAGTTGAACATTGCTGGGAATGCTGACTGATGCGGTTCAAAACTCTAGGATATAGCAAAGAGCAATGCAGACAAATCTTGACCTCGCAGCATGTACATTCTGGGAAGAGGAGAAACAGCAACCTATTAATACATGCATGCATTTTATGTGGAAAGAACAAAGCAAGGGAATGAACAGAGAAGAAGGTTCTATGTGAACCCACATCATAAGGGAAAGCCTGTCTGAGGGGTAACATCTTAAAAGACATCTGAGTGAAGATCTAAAGGAAGAACTTTCCAAACAAGAAAGCAAGTGCAAAGGACCCGAGATGGCAATGAACGTGACCTTTTAGAGAAGCAGCAAGAAGGCCAGTGTGGCTGGAGTGGAGGTGATACGGACAGGGAAATACTAGGTAGAAGAGGGCAGTCCCTCAGCAAAGCCCCCATCCCCAAGCCTAGAAACCTGCGGCCCTAAATGGGAATAGCTATTCCTGTTTTTGAGCCCAAATGTTGCCTTTTGGCACAACACTACCCCCTATTCTGTACCCCTATAAACCTCAAATCCCGGGCTCCATGAGCAGATGAGCAGATGAACATAAGAGCAGAGGAACAGAAAAGTGGCACAGCAAAGAAGGAGAGAAGAGAAGGAGCATCTGAACATTGAGAAGAGTTCAGCTGGGGATGGTTGGAGAGGAAATCAGCCATGGGACAGCCAAACTCCAGGGGAAGATCATCTTTCCACCCCATCCCCTTTCTAGCTCCCCATCCATCCCGCTGAGAGCCACCTCCATCTGGCAATAAAATCCCCACATTCACAATCTTTCAAGTCTGTGTGTGACCTGATTCTTTCTGGACATTAAACAAAAACCCAAGTACCATCTGGGCAATAAGCTGGTTAACACTTAAGTTGTCTGCAGACGGCAGAGTTGAAAGAGCACTGTAGTACACCTACTCGGGCTTCAAGAGTTACAGGCACCAACCTGTAGACACTACCATGAGGCCGGAGCCCAAAAGCACTCACCCTGGCTCCTGCTCCTGCTCCTGCCTGTCTGTGTGTTCCCCCTCCCGTAAGGGGTTCAGCACACAGTGCGGCAGCCACCTAAACAGACAAGCCACATCCCTGTCACACATCCCGTGAGGGAGTCAGGGAACTCTCCCATTTCAGAGGGGTGTGGTGTAGGAAGGCAAGTGGAGAGATGGACAGAGGCCAGGCAGTTTGAAGGGTTTGAATTTTATCTCAAGCATGTTGGGAAGACAGAGGGTTTTGAGTTGTGGTTTTACATGATCTGATTTCAAATTGTAAAAGGTCACTCTGGCTTCTGTGTTAAGAATTAAAATAATGACCCACAGAGTAGAAATAGTTGGGAGGCTGAGGTGGGAGAATCACTTGAGCCTTGGAGGTCAAGGTTATAGTTAGTTTGCCAGTGCACTCCAACCTGGGTAGCAGAGTGAGACCCTGTTACTAAAAAGAAACAGTGGAAGCAGGGAGACAGATAGTGGTCTAGACAAGACAAGGTGGCTGCTTGGCCAAGGGTAACAACAGTGAAGGAGGTGATTCATGGGTGAATTGAGGGATCATTTGAATGCCAAGCTGACTAGACTTCCTGATGAATTGGATGTGAGAAAGAAAGAAGGCAGGGATGATCTGATGACCTGAGTGAAGGTTGAGATCATTTTCTGAGATGGAGCAGGAGCACAGTTGGAGGAGAAACTGAGTCAAAGAGTAAATTCTTTAGCTGAATGGACTCATGCAAATCAATTAACCCACCATCCATGCCAGATCCTGCTGCTCAAAGCTTAGGTTGAAACTGGGGGCCCTGTTATAAACAGAAGGAAAAATAGATGGAGTGGAGCTGAACAGAGTGTGGATGGGGAATGCTCATTGAAGAGTACCCCAAAAGCTCTTAATGAGCCCCCTGAGACTTGTCAGCCAACAGGGAGGCTTTGCTCACTGATGAAGGAGACAGGATCTAGAAAGCCCCATGCTAAGAGTAAATAAGAGACACAACATGGCCCATTAGGGTTGAGATCTGGCAAACCCCGGACATGCCCATTCAGAACAGATGACCGCCACCCCTGGGCCAGGGTCCAGGGATGCAGGGACACAGGAAACCAGGGCCTTTCCTGCCAGAGTCACCTCACATAGTGAGGTGTTCCCTGTGATCTTTAAATGTTTAGACAGAGCCGTTCTAAAACCTCAGAAAAGAAAACAGAAACAAGCCCGAGCCTTCACCTGGGGGAACTTCCTGGAAATGCAGGGCAGGCATATTTGCCAGAGTAATTTCCTCTACAGCACTGGACTCCTTGCACTGAGGGAATGGATTTCTTCCTGATGGGCTCTTTCTCGCTAATTTTCCTCAATGTATATCTTTTGCATAGGCAGCTTTTATTCTTGCCTGTCTCTGAGATCTTTTCTTACATATTACCTTAGCATGCCTACTGGACTCTCTTTGGAGGAGGACACCGTGTCTCTACCAAATCTTCCCATTGCCCCTATTGCACTTCCCCTTTTTTGTCCCTCCTAAGGCTCCTCCCTGGCCCTTCTCAATCCCAGCCCCCATGTAGTCAGTCTCATTTATTCTCCTAGTAATTGTCCTCATCACTAGCCTTTCCTCCTCACAGAGTGGTCTTCATCAAAATGTAAAGTAGACCGTGTTCCTCCTCCTAGGGCACATTTTTCAAATGCACAGTTTTTTCAAATGAACAAAACCAACCAATCCACAGCTCACACCCCTAAACACCTTCTCTACCAGGCTGTCACACTCTGGGCCCCTGTCCACCTGCCCAAAACACCTCTGGGTCAAGAACTAGACAACTAGGGACAGCCCCTGTGCCCCAGAGTCACTGAAATCATTCAAACCAGCCAGTCCTGCACCTGCTTCTCCTGCATGCCTGTTCCTTCCTGCAGGAGCCACAGTAGAGAATCTCACCCACAGCATCCCTTCTCTGCCTCCAGACTCCTCCCAGTGCCTCCCTGTGTGGCCTGTGGCATGATGTGCCCTCCCTTTCCTGGGATCTGGGAGTATAGTAGACTACCTTCTCAATGGCTGTCATCTCTTGATCTGTTGGTCCTCTGGTGCTCTGAATGCTTTTGTTCCCCTCAAGTTTATATGTTGAAATTGAGACCCCCAGTGTGATGGTCTTAGGAGGTGGGACCTTTAGGAGGTGATTAAGTCATGAGGGTGGAGACCTCATGAATGGGGTTAGTGTCCTTTACAAAACAGACTCCAGAGAGATTTCTCACTCCTTCTGCCTCATGAGGACACAGTGAGAAAACAGTCATATGTAAATCATAAAGCAGGCCTTCACCACATACGAAATCTGCTGGTACCTTCATCTTAGATTCCCAGCTTCCAGGACTGTGAGAAATAAATGTTAAGCTACCCAGTCTATGCTATTTTTATTACAGCAGCTGGAATGGCCTAAGACCATTGGTCATGCCATGCCTAAATAATAATGAAACCTATTAAAATACAGTATTGGCCTGGCGTGGTGGCTCATGCCTGTAATCCCGGCACTTTGAGAGGCTAAAGCAGGCAGATTATTTGAGGTCAGGAGTTCAAGACAAGCCTGACCAACATGCAGAAACCCCATCTCTACTAAAAATACAAAAAATTAGCAGGGCGTGATGGTGAGTCCCTGTAATCCCAGCTACTCGGGAGGCTGAGGAAGGGGAATCGCTTGAACCTGAGAGGCGGAGGTTGTGGTGAGCTGAGATCGCATCGCTGCACTCCAGTCTGGGCTACAGAGAAAGACTCTGTCTTAAAAATATACAAATAAATAAAATAAAATACAGTCTACTTTACATTTTGATGAAGACCACTCTGTGAGGAGGAAAGGCTAGTGATGAGGACAATTACTAGGAGAATAAATGAGACTGACTACATGGGGGCTGGGATTGAGAAGGGCCAGGGAGGGGCCTTAGGAAGGACAAAAAAGAGGAAGTGCAATAGGGGCAATGGGAAGGTTTGGTAGAGACACGGTGTCCTCCTCCAAAGACAGTCCAGTAGGCATGCTAAGGTAATATGTAAGAAAAGATCTCAGAGACAGGAGGAGGAGGACTCCTACCAAGGGGTGTGGGGAGGTGACAAGGGAGGCAGAAAGGCAGGGCGACTCAAGGGTATTCTGAACAGGATGTGCCTTGCATATGCACGTAGGGCAGGTTAGAGCATCAAGTTCACAGAAGCTATAAACGGGGCTAATGCAAGGCTGCAAGTCTAAATGTGCCTGGCAGTTTCTTTGGAACCCACCACCCCAATTTGCAACAGACACCCCCTAAGGCACCTTAAGAGGATCTGTTCTTCGACCAGCATCCTTTCACTGAAACTTTTCAGTTTCAGTTCCTCTTCCCATCACTTAGGTATAAGTAGTGGAGGTAGCTCCTCCTAGAATCCAGTTAGAGCAATGTTTTGATTTGTGTGAGTGTGTTCATGCCACGGAAACAGATGTTCATCTGAAAGGCCCCAGGACATAATCTGAACATGGATATAGTGATGGAACCCTTGGAATTGCAGATAGACAGGCACACTAATAAAGGAGGTATTTTAAAGAGGGGAAGAAATTTGTAGGACTGTCTATATCACACTAGGAAGGTAGTCACCTGCAGTCCGCCCTGGCTATACAATTTTTATAATCATCTAGCGCATATATAAAGTTTCTGGGTTTTTTTTCTGTTTTTTACTTTTCTTCTTCTTCTTCTTCTTATTATTATTATTAGTAGTAGTAGTATTAGTATTAGTATTAGTATTAGTATTAGTATTATTTGAGACAGGATCTCACTCTGTCACCCAGGCTGGAGTGGAGTAGTGTGATTTCTGCTCCCTACAGCCTCCACCTTGCAGGATCAAGCAATCACCTCAGCCTCTCGAGTAGCTGGAACTACAGGTGCATGTCATCATGCCCAGCTAATTTTTTGTGTATGTGTGAAGACTAGGTACTATGTTGCCCAGGCTGGTCTCAAACTTCTGGTCTCAATTGATCCTGCCACCTTGGCCTCCCAGTGTGCTGGGATTATAGACATGAGCCACTATGCCTAGCTGAAGCTTCTGTTTAAATGTGGCATTCTCCTACACAAAAATTATAGGCCAAGATACACATTCTGCCATCCAGGAATCTTAAAGAGATAAGAGTGAGACCAAGAAAGAGAGAAATTGCACACATAAGCTACACCATACCCTACAAACAAAGAAACTTGGTCTAAACTGCTCCAAACGACAAGGGAACAAATGTTTGTAGAAAATTCAAGAATATGCATTTCAGAGAAATATAAGAAAGGTTTTTCTAATGTTAACTACCCCAAAAATGAAGCAGGCTTCCTCACTAATGAGTGAGTTTCACATCTCATTATGCAAGGAACAGTTTAGCTGGCACAGCACGTTCAGGACAAACAGCAGAAATGGCTGGGGTGGAGGTGGGAGCACACAGAGCAACTTGGACCAGAGCAGCAGGGAGGTGGGTGCAGGGAGGCCTGAGGGAAGTCGTTGAGGTCATAGCAACAGAAAATCCCAAACTGATTCACGGAGGCAGACAGGCATTCCAGATTAACTCACCTGGGCAATGGAATGGGGTACAGGGCGGTTCATGGGATTGAAACTCAGGTACAAGCAGGCGAGGACTGGAGCAGCGTGATTCTAGTATTCATGTGGAGGTGACAATATTCATTGATGTAGACTGGTAAAATTTGGAGCCATTTGGGCTATAATAAATATGCTTGTAGCCGACACAGGCAGTAGAGACCCAAGTTGCTGGTATTCAGTCACTTTTAGGCTTGTAATTTATGTTTTCAAAATTGACTAGCTTGCATGGTTTATATCACCTGCCATGGGATGTCGATGACTGAGCTGGAACACCCATCACTACAAACTGGGGACTGTTGCAACTCACACGAAGGAGGAGAATGAGATGGGAGCTGTGGGACTCCAGAGATTGGACTTGGTGAAAGTTAGCACAAAGTGGATTTTAATTTAATATAAAAAGCAGTGTTCGGGCAGTTGGGTCTGTCTGGCAATGGAGCAAGCTCACTTGTGTGGTCAATGGAAATCCTCCTGGCCAACTCAAGTACTCCAGCAGGCTCTGTACTGAGGGAGGGGGTGAAGCTAACTGCTTTCCAGCATCTTTCTGCCTCTTAGGCTTTTCTCTTTTTAACACCAAGGCTGGCAGGGATGACAATATGTTGTCCACATCATCTTCCTTAAAACAGAACTGTAGCATTTCAAACAAGCTCTATTAGGCAGTCAGTGCTCTAAATTTATGAAGCTACCTTCAGTTGGAGCTGTCACAGCCTCTCTTCAGCAATTTATGCTAATATCAAATGTCATTATCCTGTTATATTGATATTTAAGGGCATTTTTTGTTCCTCATGAAAACTATAGCTGATACCCACCATCATTAATATCCAAATGTTAGTGTATCATAAACTCTCCTTCCTCTATTCACTCAATTTAAACTGAGTGATTAACCTGGTTGTGATTAGCATTCTTCTACTCTTAAGTCTCCAGGGCTCCTTTAAACAGAGGGGGTAGCAGGAATATAACAAGAGCATGCCCCAGTTTTTGAGAGGCATCTCGATCTATTCTTAGTCCAGAGCTCTCTAGGTAAAGGAGCTCTGGACTGAGAATAGACAGAATGAGATGTGAATTATTTAAAAGCAGGGACAGGTTAAGAACCATTCCAGGAGGCAGAATCTGAGAAGGCCCCTGTTGGCATGAAGGCTACAGCCTCTGACTGCTTTGAAAACACTGAGCCGAGACCTGACATTGGACTGTGCTTGCATAAGGAGGAGACATGCTGGGGGCAGGCCTGCCCCTTCCTAAAGCTAAGCAAGAGTAGGCAACTCCCTCCCTCACAGAGCCTCTGGCCTGTGGTTCTGGATTCGCCACACCCTGTGGCATACAGGCCAGCATTGCAGGGCCATAGGTGGTTATCAGTTCCAGAAGTGCGGGACCTCAGAAATCATGCGTTCTCATCTGGATCCTGGAGATCAGTGTTTACTGCCCTGGAGTGCCCGGTAGAACCAATTAGCAAGAGGACAAGTTTGGGAAGCCAGTGTGGTCTGCTTCCTGCAGGCAACTCGACGTGGAGAGCACACCTACCTCCCCCAGGAAGTATCCGATGCTCCTGTGTTCTTTGGAAATATGATCTTGTCATGTGCATACTTTCATGCCACTGATTTAAGCCACAGCTTAAATTCATCAAAAATGTTTCACTAAAAACAAGTTCAAAGTGTGGTTTGTGGAAGTTCTACTTAAACCTGAGCCAGTGATGGACTAACAGCTGCAGAGAGACTAGAAAGTGCTTCTGAGTCTACTTTTTGGAGCAATTTCTATTTCCAAGACAAGGAAGACTATTTTTTAAAACATATAAAAGCATTATCTCTTGCTCCTGCCCCCAAAGTAGTTCCAGGTAAAATTCTCTCCATTTGCCTGGATAAGCAAAACATCTTTAATACAGTTATACAAATGTGATTTCCTCACTGGTGAATATCACATTTTTGTGGGTTCACAAAAAATAAAACTGCTTTTCCTTTTGGCAGAAAATTGCTTATGAAAAGGAAAGGCGGTTTTGGTTTTTGGTGCTTTCTTTCCCAAGCAGGACATGGTTTTTTCAGTGGTGAGAAACCGCCTCTGTGACACACACAGTCAATTTTCACCTGCAACTAAATCAGTTTCACACTAAATTTTCCATTTAGACAAGGAAAGCCAGCATTTACCTGGTAAACTAGTAAGATGTTATCCCAGACCAAATTCACCAGCATCTATAAAACTGTCAGTCACGGAGGAATTTTTGCCATGAGCCAGGAACCACAAGGACATTAACCCTTTTGCAACGAAATAGATGAAAAATAATTCAAATCCTCAAACTCAAGGAAAACTAAGTCCTCTTGGGGCCCAACTGTCCTGGTGGCCAGACAGGCTCCCAGTGAGTCATCCCTCAGCCAAGCCACAAGACAGCTCTCACTCTCCTCCCCCGGCAACACTTAAGAAATCCCCAAGTGAGATGAAGGGTGATGAAGTAAAAACCTATTCAGAACAAATGATCCTTTACCATACATGGATTTACCAGACATTTTGTTTCTCCCATACTAAATTTTTGTTTTCATGGGCACCTTTGCTCGTTAGGGCCTTCCAGGGGAAGAAGACCCTTTGACATCAGTGAAATTTTCTGTTTCACGACTTTCTGGGACACCCACAGGTAAAAACGAAGGGTCTTTGTGCATTCTGCCATTTTGCAGTGATGTTGACCTGGAAGTCAGTGGATGTGACCCTGCTGCCTCAGGTGACTGGCAGTCTGTGGAGTGCCAGCTTTCTCCTCCATACAATGAGGGTAACAAAGGAATTGCTTCTGAGAAGAGTGACAAGGGATTTTGGTTTCAAAGTCTGCACATAAAGCAAAACAACACCCATATTATCAATACTGCACTTGAAAATCTCCAGCTTGGAACAGATCTCTTTCTTTGAGCACCAAATGAAGATGGTGCTTGCATTCAGGCGCTACATTAAAGGACGCTGTGCATGTCTCTTTCCTCTGGGTGAAGCACTCACCCTCTGAGGAGGAGGAGAAGGGAGACCCTGAGGACACAGCTACCTTACAGCTCAGGCTGAGGCAGGGACTCCCTGAGGGGGACAATGCCACTACCTCCTGTCCTTCCTCCTCCCAGCTCACCTACCTTCACTGGTAAAGATTACCTATGAAATTCACTAAGCAGATGTGCATATATATGGCATGCTATCATATTGTTTATTCATGTGAGATAACAATGATGATGGAAACTACTGTTACTTGTTTTCACAGGTCGGAGCAGTGAGGCTCCAAGAGGCATGGCTGAGATAGGTAATGAAGAGGCCCATGGTCACTCCCTAGCTCGTATGACTTCTCCAGGAGCATGCCTGGCCTCAGGCTGAAAGCAGAAAGAATGGTAAGACACCAAATCAGCCCACATGGAATGGTCACTCTGCTGGGCATAGAACAAGGCATGCCTGCACACATTCTATTTAAATGTTTTGTTCTCGTTGTGGAAAACCAATGGGATTTATCATTTGTAACCATTGTAACCACTGTTGTAGCTGCTGGTGAATTTTCAAATGTAAACATAACAAAAGGTTTCTGTCTTTTGGGTTTGTTAGTGAATATATCACATCAACATAAGATGCATTTCTATGCCTGCACCAGTAGGCACCCTTCCAATGGCTTGGCAGTTAAGAGCCTTCATCTTCACTCTCTAGCCTGAGACTTGTGAGCACTTTTAAATGCTTTCACTTTCAGTGTTACTTATAATTACAAAAATCCTAGGGAAAACTAAATCTAACTATGAGAGATTTATAAAATAAGTTATGATTAGTAAATACAATAGAATACAGGTACTGACATTTAAAAAACAGACTGTATAAGACAACAAACAGTATACATTTAAGTTGACAACATAAACTTTTACCTCTATAAATTTCTTCAAAATATGTATAGTATGTGTGTTTTAGTCTGTTTTTGTGCTGCTATATGAGTGCCTGAGGCTAAGTAATTTATAAAGAACAGAAATTTCTCAGTTCTCGAGGCTGGGAAGTTCAAGATCAAGGTTCTGGCGTCTGGTGAGAGTCTTCTTACTGCATCTTCACATGTTGAACACTGTCCCCTCTTCTCACAGCCCAATGGACTATGACAAGTCACTGCTGCTGGCATGCCCTTGATAGCTTAGACCCCCCACACAGGCAGCTGTATTGGAGTTGGGCTCCAGGTTTCAGTTCTTTGAGGTCTCACTCACAGGCTCAATCTTTGTTCTGTCTTCTGGGATGTTTGAGATGATGAGATCTGGCACATTCTGAGCCAAATTCAAGTTTTACTCATGAACCCTAGGGCTCTGAGTTGAGTCTCACTTGTTTAATGGTTGCTGAATAGTCTATTACACAGACATATGACAATTTATTTAGGCTTTCTCCTATTTTTTTTTTTTTTGAGACAGTCTCACTCTGCTGCCCAGGCTGGAGTGAGGTGGCACAATCTCGGTTCACTCGACTCTGCCTCCCAGGTTCAAGCAGTTCTCCTGCCTCAGCCTCCCAAGTAGCTGGGATGACAGGTGCATGTCACCATACCCGGCTAATTTTTGTATTTTCAGTAGAGATGGGATTTCGCTATGTTGGCCAGGCTGGTCTTGAACTCCCAACATTAGGTAATCTGCCCACCTCGGCCTCCCAGAGTGCTGGGACCACAGGCGTGAGCCACCACGCCTGGCTGGCTTCCTCCTCTTATCTGACATGTATGGCTTTTATTTCTACTTTTTTCCCTAATGTAAATAACTATAATGAACATCTTTGTTCATATATCTTTGAACACATCTCTGACTACTTTCTAAAAATAGAATTACTTGGCAACAGTGTATGAATATTTTTAAGCTCTTTTACACGTATTGTCAAATTGTTTGGTAACATCTTCCAGACAACCATGTATAAAAGTATCCCTCACCCAACCTCTTATCAGTGTTCAATTTTAGCATAAAAAGCAAACCTTGCTAACTGGATATTTTGATCTGCATTACTTAATTTTGGATATAAAAATACATGTGACAGCTTTATGTGTTTCCTCCTTCTGTGACTTTTGTGTTCCTGAGTAAAAGTAAAGTTTTTCTGTGCCCTATATAATTGGAAAAATTCAGGTTTATTTGTGTGTCCCAGTCAGCACTCCGAAAAGATGAAGACGCTAAATGCCTTGCAGAAGCAGTAGCACCTATTTTTTACTGTTCTCTATTAGCTGACTGAACTATTTGCTTTGAATTCTAAGAAATTATTTTTTAAATTCCTAATTGGGGATTCTGGCTTTTCTTTCTTCCTTTCTTTCTTTCTTTTTTTTAATTCAATTATTATATTTCCTTCCTAGTTCTGTCTTCTGATAGAAATAAATGGTAAAAGTTACTTTCTACCAGCATAAGATGATAAAGCTATGTCAACTTATTCAGGGAATCAGAAATTCAACCTTTTAAATTAATTGCAGTTTATGCTACTTCACCAAGTGCCATGACCTGAAAAACTGATGCTGTGCCTGGCACCATTAATGTGAATATTTTGATCCTAGCCCTTCTGTCAATAATCATGTCAAACCCTTCTGAGATGTAAACTCTTTTAGAGTCATACTTTGGCATTATTCATCTAGTCTATATCATTTTTGCGGTTTATTAGCAGAAGTGACAGGCCAGTACGAGGATTTTAGAAACAATTAAGATATTGATTCATAATAAAAGAATATTTCCAAACTCTGGGGCATTTTCCTACATATTGCTAGGTCCAAGTGAAAAGTCAACACTCCAGAAGAAAATTTGTCCCACCTTTAGGAGAGTGTTTTAAACCTTGAGCCTATATTTTATTTTATTCCTTTGCTATTTTATGAATTAAACATTTCAGGAAAGTAAAATGAAAAAAAGAGTCTTCAGAACTCTGAGAAACACACACTCTAAGATTGTCATTTTTAAAATTAAGGTTCATTATTTGGATTTTCCATTTTTAGTTCAACTAGTATTTCTATTTATAAACTTCCAACCCCATTAGTTTGTTGTTGTTGTTATTGTTGTGTATCGTCAATGTCTTTTCTTCTGCCACAAACATTATACATAACCCAATCCCAAGCACTCCCTTGTAAAAGGTGCTTACTTAAACCAATAAAACAAACCAGCAGGAGAAAGAATTGTAGGGGACCTTTCTGAGAAGCAAATAGGTCTCAACATTATAAACAACATGGAAATAGATAATAGAATTTTGTCAAGTATCCCAAATCAAATTTATGTTGTCAATAATATAATTGTTTCCACCTCTGTAAGAAACTTATGCACCACACTTTTGTTGACTATATCGATTGAGTACAATTTCTCTTCTAACCACACCCCCATTAAAATGTAACACATTTTTATAGCAAGCGTTAAATCAAAAGACAAAGTGCAGGAAACTGTTTTCATGTATTCCCTGTGCTTTAAAAGAATGGATAAGAGAAATCTTTGCAATTACTGCTTTCTTAATACTTTATGGCTCAGTACAAAGAATCTTGCCTATTCTTCACCCAATCTTCTTGAGAAATGATGCAATCTCAATTCATTCATTCTTACTCTCACGTAAACTATAAGATTTGCATGTCAACTTATGCAGGGAATCAGAAATTCAACCTTTTAAATTAATTGCAGTTTATGCTACTTCACCAAGTGCTGTGACCTGAAAAACTGATGCTGTGCCTGGCACCATTAATGTGAATATTTTGATCCTAGCCTTTCTGTCAATAATCATGTCAAACTGAATGGTATCTGAGTAAACTTTCTTACATGTCCTGAAATTGAAGAACATACAAAAGTGTGTTCTTCCATGAATGTAATCATAACCAAATATAAAATCTAAAATGCTACTACAAGCTTCAGCTGCCTGTACCAGTTCCTCAATAAAAGTACGAAGCTCCTCGAATAGTAACTATTCTGGAAGAGCCAAATGTATTCTAAGAAGAAGGAAGAAAAGGCACATTTACTTACAAAACCATCACGAATGTCTACCTCCTACTCTCACATGTGGGCGTATCTGATCCACTGCAATGGACAGGGCTAGGTGATTGGAAAGTGAGGACAACTCCTCAGTGTGGCCCTGCCTGAGACACAGCCCTGTCACTGTTGACATCAGGATCAGATTCATTGGTCTCATGGAGACAGGACAACCTGAAACACTTAGGGGACCCCTGGCTGGCAGGTCAACATCCAATTTATCTCAAGTGAAGCTCAAGAGGCATTAAGTCTTGATTGATTTTTTGAAAATAGGTCTACAGGAATTGCTAGTTTGGGGGTTTTGAATGCTCATTTGTAAGAAAAGTGAAATTCCCACCTTCCAAGACAGTCCATAAACTGGAAAAAGAAGAATTGATTTTCTATATAGTTTTCTGTTCCTTCTATATATGTAACACAATTAGGTACATCTTTCATAAGATAAATGTATATGAATGACTTGAATGATACAGACGCTCCTTTGCTTGCACTCTGGTGAGGTTGTGGAAAGTATTCTCAGAGTCAATTATTTATAAGACCAAAGCGATTTGATTTTTTTAAATTTTTTTTGTTTGAACTTTCTCTTTTTTTATTATATTTTAGGTTCTGGGATACATGTGCAGGACTTGCAGGTTTGTTACGTAGGCATACAAGTGCTATGGTGGTTTGCTGCACCCATCAACCCGTCATCTACATTAGGTAATTCTCCTAATGTTATCCCTCCCTTAGCTCCCCACCCCTCCACAGGCACCAGTGTGTGATGTTCCCTTCCTTGTGTCCATGTGTTCTCATTGTTCACCTCCCACTTATGAGTGAGAACATGTGGTGTTTGGTTTTCTGTGCCTTTGTTAGTTTGCTGAGAATGATGGTTTCCAGCTTCATCCATGTCCCTGCAAAGGACATAAACTCATCCTTTTTATGGCTGCATAGTATTCCATGGTATATATGTGTCACATTCTCTTAATCCAGTCTATCATTGATGGACATTTGGGTTGGTTCCAAGTCTTTGCTATTGTGAATAGTGCTGCAATAAACATATGTGTGCATGTGTCTTCATAGTAGAATGATTTATAATCCTTTGGGTATATACCCAGTAATGGATTGCTAGGTCAAATGGTATTTCTGGTTCTAGATCCCTGAGGAATCGCCACACTGTCTTCCACAATGGTTGAACTAATTTACACTCCCACCAACAGTGTAAAAGCATTCCTATTTCTCCACATCCTCTCCAGCACCTGTTGTTTCCTGACTTTTTAATAATTGCCATTCTAACTGGTGTGAGATGGTATCTCATTGTGGTGTTGATCTGCATTTTTCTAATGACCAGTGATGGTGAACTTTTTTTGTCTGTTGGCTGCATAAATGTCTTCTTTTGAGAAGTGTCTGTTCATATCCTTTGCCCACTTTTTGATGGGATTGTTTGTTTTTTTTCTTGTAAATTTGTTTAATTTCCTTGTAGATTCTGGATAATAGCCCTTTGCCAGTTGGATAGATTGCAAAAATTTTCTCCCATTCTACAGGTTGCCTGTTCACTCTGATGATAGTTTCTTTTGCTGTGCAGAAGCTCTTTCATTTAATCAGATCCCATTTATCAATTTTGGCTTTTCTTGTTGTTGCTTTTGGTGTTTAGTCATGAAGTCTTTGCCCGTGCCTACGTCCTGAATGGTATTGCCTAGGTTTTCTTCTAGGATTTTTATGGTTTTAGGTGTCATGTTTAAGTCTTTAATCCATCTTGAGTTAATTTTTGAATAACGTGTAAGGAAGGGGTCCAGTTTCTGTTTTCTGCATATGACTAGCCAGTTTTCCCAACACCATTTTTTAAATAGGTAATCCACCCCCATTCCTTGTTTGTGTCAGGTTTGTCAAAGATCAGATGGTTGTAGATGAGTGGCGTTATTTCTGAGGCCTCTGTTCTGTTCCATTGGTCTATGTATCTGTTTTGGTACCAGTACCATGCTGTTTTGGTTACTGTAGCCTTATAGTATAGTTTGAAATCAGGTAGCATGATGCTTCCAGCTTTTTTCTTTTTGCTTAGGATTTTCTTGGCTATACAGGCTCTTTTTTGGAACCATATGAAATTTAAAGTAGTTTTTTCTATTTCTGTAAAGAAAGTCAATGGTAGCTTGATGGGGATAGCATTTAATCTATAAATTATTTTGGGCAGTATGGCCATTTTCACAATATTGATTCTTCCTATCCATGAACGTGGAATGTTTTTCCATTTGTTTTTGTCCTCTTTGCTTTCCTTGAGCAGTGGTTTGTAGTTCTCCTTGAAGAGGTCCTTCACATCTCTTGTAAGTTGTATTCCTAGGTATTTTATTCTCTTTGTCACAATTGTGAATGGGAGTTCACTCACGATTTGGCTGTCTGTTTGTCTATTATTGGTGTATAGGAATGCTTGTGATTTTTGCACATGAATTTTATATTCTGAGACTTTGCTGAAGTTGCTTATCAGCTTCAGGAGATTTTGAGGTGAGACGATGGGATTTTCTAAATATACAATCATGTCATCTGCAAACAGAGACAATTTGACTTCCTCTTTATTTGAATATCCTTTATTTCTTTCTCTTCCCTGATTGCCCTGGCCAGAACTTCTAATACTATGTTGAATAGGAGTGCTGAGAGAGGGCATCCTTGTCTTGTGTTGGTTGTCAAAGGGAATGCTTCCAGCTTTTGCCCATTCATTATGATACTGTGGGTTTGTCATAAATAGCTCTTATTATTTTGAGATACGTCCCATCAATACCGAATTTATTGAGAGTTTTTAGCCAGAAGAGCTGTTGAACTTTGTCAAAGGCCTTTTCTGCATCTATTGAGATAATCATGTGGTCTTTGTCTTTGGTTCTGTTTATATGATGTATTACTTTATTGATTTGTGTATGTTGAACCAGCCTTGCATCCCAGGGATGAAGCCTACTTGATCACGGTGGATAAGCTTTTTGATGTGCTGCTGGATTCGGTTTGCCAGTATTTTATTGAGGATTTTTGCATCGATGTTCATCAGGGATATTGGTCTATAATTCTCTTTTTCTGTTGTGTCTCCGCCAGTCTTTGGTATCAGGATGATGCTGCCCTCATAAAATTAATTAGGAAGGATTTCCTCTTTTTCTATTGTTTGGAATAGTTTCAGAAGGAATGGTACCAGCTCCTCTTTGTACATCTGGTAGAATTCGGCTGTGAATCCATCTGGTCCTGGGCTTTTTTTGTTGGTAGGCTATTAATTACTGCCTCAATTTCAGAACTTGTTATCGGTCTATTCAGGGATTTGACTTCTTCCTGGTTTAGTCTTGGGAGGGTTTATGTGTCCAGGAATTTATCCATTTCTTCTAGATTTTCTAGTTTATTTGCATAGAGGTATTTATAATATTCTCAGATGGTAGTTTGTACTTCTGTGGGATCAGTGGTGATATCCCCTTTATCATTTTTTATATGTCTATTTGACTCTTCTCTCTTTTCTTAGTAGTCTGGCTAGCAGTCTATTTTGTTAATCTTTTCAAAAACACAGTCCCTGGATTCACTGATTTTTTGGAGGGGTTTTCGTGTCTCCATTTCCTTCAGTTCTGCTCTGATTTTAGTTATTTCTTGTCTTTTGCTAGCTTTTGAATTTGTTTGCTCTTGCTTCTCTAGCTCTTTTCATTGTGATATTAGGGTGTCGGTTTTAGATCTTTCCTGCTTTCTCCTGTGGGCATTTAGTGCTATAAATCTCCCTCTAAACACCGCCTTAGCTGTGTCCCAGAAATTTTGGTACATTGTAACTTTGTTCTCATTGGTTTCAAAGAACTTATTTATTTCTGCCTTAATTTCGTTATTTACCCAGTAGTCATTCAGGAGCAGGTTGTTCAGTTTCCATGTAGTTGTGCAGTTTTTAGTGAGTTTCTTAATCCTGAGTTCTAATTTGATTGCACTGTGGTCTGATAGACCATTATGATTTCTGTTCTTTTGCATTGCTGAGGAGTGTTTTACTTCCAATTATGTGGTCAATTTTAGAATAAGTGTGGTGTGGTGCTGAGAAGAATGTATACTCTGTTGATTTGGGGTGGAGAGCTCTGTAGATGTCTATTAGGTCCACTTGGTCCAGAGCTGATTTCAAGACCTAAATATCCTTGTTAATTTTCTGTCTCATTGATCTAATATTGACAGCGAGGTGTTAAAGTATCCCACTATTATTGAGTGGGAGTCTAAGTCTCTTTGTAGATCTCTGAAAACTTGCTTTATGAATCTGGGTGCTCCTGTATTGGGTGCATATATATTTAGGATAGCTCTTCTTGTTGCATTGATCCTTTACCATTATGTAATGCCCTTCTTTGTGTGTGTGTGTTTTTTATCTTTGTTGGTTTAAAGTCCGTTTTATCAGAGACTAGGATTGCAAACCCTGTTTTTTTTGTTTGTTTGTTTGTTTTTTTGCTTTCCATTTGCTCGGTAAATGTTCCTCCATCCCTTTATTTTGAGCCTATGTGTGTCTTTGCATGTGAGATGGGTCTCCTGAATACAGCACACTGATGGGTCTTGACACTTTATCCAATCTTCCAGTCTGTGTCTTTTAATTGGGGCACTTAGCCCATTTGCATTTAAGGTTAATATTGCTATGTGTGAATTTGATCCTGTCATTATGATGCTAGCTGGTTATTTTGCCTGTTAGTTGATGCAATTTCTTCACAGTGTCGATGGTCTTTACAATTTGGTATGTTTTTGCAGTGTCTGGTACCTGTTTTTCTTTTCCATGTTTAGTGCTTCCTTGAGGAGCTCTTGTAAGGCAGGCGTGGTGGTGAAAATAATCTCGCAGCATTTGCTTGTCTGTAAAGGATTTTATTTCTCCTTCACTTATGAAGCTTAGTTTGGCTGGTTACGAAATTCTGGGTTGAAAATTCTCCTCATTAAGAATGTTGAATATTGGCCCCTGCTGTCTTCTGGCTTGTAGGGTTTCTGCAGAGAGATCCCCTGGTAGTCTGATGGGCATCCCTTTGTGGGTAACCTGACCTTTCTCTCTGGCCGCCCTTAACATTTTTTCCTTCCTTTCAACCTTGGTGAATCTGATGATTATGTGTCTTGGGGTTGTTCTTCTCAAGGAGTATCTTTGTGGTGTTCTCTGTATTTCCTGAATTTGAATGTTGGCCTGTCTTGCTAGGCTGGGGAAGTTCTCCTTGATAATATCCTGAAGAGTGTTTTCCAAATTGGTTCCATTCTCCCTGTCACTTTCAGGTACACCAATCAAACGTAGGTTTGGTCTTTTCAGATAGTCTCATATTTCTTGGAGGCTTTGTTCATTCCTTTTCATTCTTTCCTCTCTAATCTTGTCTTCACGCTTTATTTCATTAAGTTGATCTTCAATCTCTGTTATCCTTTCTTCTGATTGATGGATTCAGCTATTGATACTTGTGTATGCTTCACGAAGTTCTCATGCTGTGTTTTTCAGCTCCATCAGGTCATTTATGTTCTTATCTAAACTGGTTATTCTAGTTATCAATTCCTCAACCCTTTTTTCAAGGTTCTTAGCTTCCTTGCATTGGGTTAGAACATGCTCCTTTAGCGTAGAGGAATTTGTTATTACCCACCTTTTGAAGTCTACTTCTGTCAATTCACCAAACTCATTCTCTGTCCACTTTTGTTCCCTTGCTGGTGAAGAGTTGGGATCCTTTGGAAGAGAAGAGGTATTCTGGCTTTTGGATTTTTTTTTTGTGCTGGTTTTTCCTCATCTTCTTGGATTTATCTACCTTTGGTCTTTGATGCCGGTGACCTTCAGATGGGTTTCTGCATGGACGTTCTTTTTGTTGATGTTGATGCTATTTCATTCTGTTTGTTAGTTTTCCTTCTAATAGGCCTCTCTGCTGCAGGTCTGCTGTAGTTTGCTGGAGGTCTATTTCCGGCCCTATTTGCCTGGGTATCACCAGAGGAGGTTGCAGAACAGCAAAGATTGCTGCCTATTCCTTCCTCTGGAAGCTTCATCCCAGAGGGGCACCTGCCAGATGCCAGCCAGAGCTCTCCTGTATGAGGTGTCTGTCAACCCCTGCTGGGAGGTGTCTCCCAGTTAGGAGGCACAGGGGTCAGGGACCCACTTGAGGAGGCAGTCTGTCCCTTAGCACAGCTCGGGCACTGTGCTGGGAGATCGCCTGCTCTCTTCAGAGCCAGCAGCACAAACGTTTAAGTCTGCTGAAGCTGTGCCCACAGCCACCCCTTCCCCCAGGTGCTCTTTCCCAGGGAGATGAGAGTTTTATCTATAAGCCCCTGACTGGGGCTGCTGCCTTTTTTTCTGAGATGCCCTGCCCAGAGAGGAGGAATCTAGAGAGGCAGTATGGCTACAGTGGCTTTGCCAAACTGCCATGGGCTCCACCCAGCTTGAACTTCCAGGTGGCTTTGTTTACACTGTGAGGGGAAAACCACCTACTCAAGCCTCAGTAATGGCAGACGCTCCTCCCCCCACCAACCTCGAGCATCCCAGGTCGACTTCAGACTGCTGTGCTGGCAGCAAGAATTTCAATCCAGTGGATCTTAGCTTGCTGGGCTCCATGGGGGTGGGATCTGCTGAGCTAGACCACTTGGCTCCCTGGCTTCAGCCCCCTTTCCAGGGGAGTGAACAGTTCTGTCTCTCTGGTGTTTCAGGTGCCACTGGGGTATGAAAAACAACCCCTGCAGCTAGCTCGGTGTCTGCTCAAATGGCTGTCCAGTTTGGTGCTTGAAACCCAGGGCCCTGGTGGTGCACACATCTTAAGGAATCTCCTGGTCTGTGGGTTGCAAAGACCATGGGAAAAGTAGCATCTGGGCCAGAATGCACTGTTCCTCATGGCACACTCCCTCATGGCTTCCCTTGGCTAGGAAAGGGAAATCCCCCAACCCTTGTGTTTCCCAGGTGAGGCAACACCCCACCCTGCTTCAGCTTGCCCTCCATGGGCTGCACCCACTGACTAACCAGCCCCAGTGAGATGAGCTGTGTACCTCAGTTGGAAATGCAGAAATCACCCGTCTTCTGTGTTGATCTCGCTGGGAGCTGCAGACCGGAGCTGTTCCTATTCTGCCATCTTGCCAGCCACCCAGAGTAATTTTATAAAGGCAACTATTAGCCCTATTTTTTGGCAGTGGGAATAGTCACAGTGCTAATGGTGTTCATACCTTTCTTTATATCCATGAAAATGTGTAAGTTGAACATTTATAAGAGGAAAACAACCATACTATAAATAAATGTATAACATATATATTAGTTTCCTAGGCTGCCATAGCAAATTACCACAAAGTAAATGACTTACAACAGCAGAAATTTATTCTCTCACAATTCTGGAGCTAGAAATCTGAAATTCAGTGTTGGCAGTGTTGGTCTGTTATGGAAGTTCTGAGGGAGAGTCTGTTCCATGCTCTCTTCTAGGTTCTGGTGGTCACTGGTAACCCTTGATGTTCTTTGGCTAGGGGACTCATCACTCCAATGACTGCTTTCATCTTCTCCTGGTGTCTTCCGTTTTGTGAGGTGGATTCACAAAGTGAGTGCTCTGTGTTTCCTTGAGTCCAAATATCCTCTAAGCCTAGTGTCTAAAGACACTAGTCATTGGGTTAGTGCTCACTGTAATCCAGTATGACTTCATATTAGCCCAATTATATCTACAAAGACCCTATCTCCAAATAAAGTCACATTCACAGGTATAAGGGGTTAAGATTTTAAGATATCATCATGAGGAACACAATTTAACCCATAATAACCAGCATCTCCAAAACAGGGTGTTTCCATTCAACCAAAATACTAAAATTATCTTGTGTAAATGAAAGAACAAGTTTTGAAAAGTTATTATTTGTTTCCGCTGGGAATATTAAAATTTATATCCACTTAATTTGAGAAACATGCATAATAGCAAGGTTTCATATATATGTATTATGTGTATTATGTGTATTATTTGTGGAGATACACATGCACCCATCCACTTAACTCGCACACACACAAACACACAATCTTATACCACACAGGCTTCTGCATGAGGGTGTGATGAGGCTTTACTGTCATGCTTCCCTAGCTGTGCATATATACATGTGTACAAGCTGAGCATATCTAAATGATGTTCATCCGTCTTTGAACCCATTCCACAAATCACTGTCTGGCATTGGAGAAATTAATAAGATTCAGATTACAAAACTAATAAGATTCAGAGTACAAGTTTATTAAATGATGGTGGGTGAGTCATCAACAAACACATGTCAAGTAGTAGTTTGTCCCCCCTCTCTTTTTGTTTCTTGAATTTGATGTTCACGGATGTTATGGCTAACTATTCACCTAACCTGTCTCTTCATCCTTGGCCCACACCAAGCTGACATTTCTTAGCCAGTTAGACAAAGCCATGGACCTGACTTCTACTCATCAGACTGTGAACAGAAGGAATGTATGCCACTTCCAGGCTTGGCTCATAAAAACCTGCAACAGATGCTCTTTCCTGGTGTTCCCTCCTTCCTCCGGATTGGCTCCAATGAGTGAAGCATCCTTTTGGAAGCTGTTTTGAAGATGGCAGAGCCACAAGGCAGAAGAAGCCTGAGTTTCTGAGTCACTAACTGGCACTCATGAACACCCATATTAAGCTTTATTATGTCTAAGCCATTATATAATTTAGGGTTTGTTTGTCACATCACCTTGCACCACCTTAGTTTAAATATGTGTGCTACAAACACAAATGGGGATTTAAGCTAGCCTAAGTCAGCAGGAATGTGAGAATGACTGAAAAGCAATGTCATTATTATTCGATTGCAATGTTCTCCCTACCTAACTAGTGCCTTGAAGCCTGTGCAGCTGGTCATGCTCTTGAATGCCTTTCATCATATTGCTGGCTTATGTACATGTGATACAAGGCCATGCATATTTCTCTCTTATTTCAAGCCTTTGACCTGTCTCCTTAACTACATAGCAAACTCTTTGAAGCCTTTTGCTTTGTCTGCTACTGCTCCTAGTTCAGAGTTCAGGACTATTGAATGCTTAATATATATTTATTTGTCTGAGGGTAGACTGATTCTTTAAACAAAGCCAAGGGAAAATTTTACCAGCTAAATAATTTTTGGTGTACTTAATGACTTTTAAAACTAGTTTCAAGGCCATAAAGAAATGTAACCCATATGTTTATTAATAAATATACTTACAGCATAAACATTAAAAACCATAATACTATTAAAATCCATTTAAATTACTATTGGTCTCTTCATTTAAGGACATGAAAGAGGTTTTATTGAATTTTTCTCATAGCATTTTGAGAGAAAATGGGACATTTTTAGAAACAAATTTATTTTGAACTGAGACTTTCAATGTGTTTCTTGACACACCTAATGTATCAAATCACAGCTAAAATTAAATTAAAGGAGGAAAAAAACCCATGCTATTTCTCAGGTTTAGACACAGTAAATAGGCTCACAAAACCAAAGTCAGGCCATCTGTAAATTACTTCCCACATAAACTCTGTTTCACAATCTGGTCCTAAACTAATGAAAATGTAACTCAAGTCCAAGTCAGATTAACCTAAGTTTAACTGGCCTATATGAGAATCCATATGCAACATGTAAAACCATACAACTAAGAGACGAGAGACAAAAAGTAATAGAAGGTAAGGATTTTATCCTTGCAGTGGCTGTTGTCTATTTCTGCCCAGCTTCTCTGCATTTCTCTGGTAACATAATCTATCCCTTTGGCCTCATGAGAGTTCAGAAGACCAGGGCTAGCCCAGTTAGTGTATCCTCCTGTTCTCAGATGTGGAAGCCAGGATGACAACTGATGGTCAGTGATGGTCAGTTGCAACTGACCCTAACTAAGATCTGCCCTGAAATTTTTCCACCTGAGATTAATGGGACAGAACTTCTTTACTCTTCTGGTGGCAGAGTTGTTGGGTTGACTTGAGGGATTCCTGTTGCCCATCATATGCAGAAAGATGATGCAGAGGTAAGACAGTGAAGTCAGCACAGATGAAAAGCAGACGCCAGACGGAAATGGAGAGAGGGAGCCTTGAGAGCATCAAGGGCCACCAACATTGTCATTCCCGAGGCCAGTATCATCCTTTGTCCTGAGTTTGGTTTTATGAGCCTATAAATTCCCATTATTGAGTTAAAGCTAGCTTGTGTTAGATTTTTGTCACTTGAAACTAAAAGGCAGTCCTAAACCTGCAGTCCCTAAAGCTAATGTTGTCTTCCCACTCTGGCATGGGACCACTATAGTTGGTTTCTGTTAGTTGGATAATCTTCTGCCCTCAGTAATCTCACTTTGGCTATTGGTCTGACTCTATTTTTTCAAACTATTTTCCCACAGGACCTTAAAGGGTATATCTATATAACATACGCATAATAAATATTCTGAAAGATTAAGAATAATATACCTTGGTATCATGAAAATCTCATAAATATTTGTGCTTAATCTACCTAAAACTCTGGATATCAAAAGTGAACACTGGTCCTGGGAAAAACTGATTAAACTCTTGAATATTTTAGGTAGATATTTATGATTATGCATAAATATTTGTGCATAATCTACCATAAATAATTGTGCATAATCTACCTAAAATATTCTACTTCATGGTGGTCCATTTAACAAGACACTCCATTTAACAAACTAGCAAATGATTTGCTACTTGATTCAGTAGAATTCTACCACTCTAGGAGGACATCTTTATTGTTTTACTAAAACAATGCTTGGTTGGCATGTTTAAAAAAAGATACTTTGAATTCTGTGAAGAAAGTCATTGGTAACTTGAGGGGGATGGCATTGAATCTATAAATTACCTTGGGCAGCATGGCCATTTTCATCATATTGATTCTTCCTATCTATGAGCATGGAATGCTCTTCCATTTGTTTGTGTCCTCTTTTATTTCATTGAGCAGTGGTTTAAAGGTCATATGGAATCAAAAAAGAGCCTGCATTGCCAAGTCAATCCTAAGCCAAAAGAACAAAGCTGGAGGCATCACACTACCTGACTTCAAACTATACTACAAGGCTACAGCAACCAAAACAGCATGCTGCTGGTATCAAAACAGAGATATAGACCAATGGAACAGAACAGAGCCGTCAGAAATAATACCACACATCTACAACCATCTGATCTTTGACAAACCTAACAAAAACAAGAAACGGGAAAAGGATTCCTTATTCAACAAATGGTGCTGGGAAAACTGGCTAGCCATATGTAGAAAGCTGAAACTGGATCCCTTCCTTACACCTTATACAAAAATCAATTCAAGATGGATTAAAGACTTATATGTTAGACCTAAAACCATAAAAACTCTAGAAGAAAACCTAGGCAATACCATTCAGGACATAGGCATGGGCAAGGACTTCATGTCTAAAACACCAAAAGCAATGGCAACAAAAGCCAAAATTGACAAATGGGATCTAATGAAACTAAAGAGCTTCTGCACAGCAAAAGAAACTACCATCAGAGTGAACAGGCAACCTATGGAATGGCAGAAAATTTTTGCAACCTACTCATCTGACAAAGGGCTAATATCCAGAATCTACAATGAACTTAAACAAATTTGCAAGAAAAGATCAAACAACCCCATCAAAAAGTGGGCAAAGGATATGAACAGACACTTCTCAAAAGAAAACATTTACGCAGCCAACAGATACATGAAAAAATGCTCATCGTCACTCGCCATCAGAGAAATGCAAATCAAAACCACAACGAGATACCATCTCACACCAGTTAGAATGGTGATCATTAAAAAGTCAGGAAACAACAGGTGCTGGAGAGGATGTGGAGAAATAGGAATAATTTTACACTGTTGGTGGGCTGTAAACTAGTTCAACCATTGTGGAAGACAGTGTAGCGATTCCTCAGGGATCTAGAACTAGAAATACCATTTGACCCAGCAATCCCATTACTGGGTCTATACCCAAAGGATTATAAATCGTGCTGCTATAAAGACACATGCACACGTATGATTATTTCGGCACTATTCACAATAGCAAAGACTTGGAACCAACCCAAATGTCCATCCATCAATAATAGACTGGATTAAGAAAATGTGGCACATATACACCATGGAATACTATGCAGCCATAAAAAAGGATGAGTTCATGTCCTTTGTAGGGACATGGATAAAGCTGAAAACCATCATTCTCAAAAAACTATCGCAAGGACAAAAAACCAAACACCACATGTTCTCATTCATAGGTGGGCATTGAACAATGAGAACACATGGACGCAGGAAGGGGAACATCACACACCATGGCCGGTCGTGGGGTTGGGGGAGAGGGGAGGGATAGCATTAGGAGATATACCGAATGTAAATGATGAGTTAATGGGTGCAGCACACCAACATGGCACATGTATATATATGCAACAAACCTGCACATTGTGCACATGTACCCTAGAGCTTAAAGTATAATAATAATAATTTAAAAAGACACTTTGAGCTATCTCTCTAGCATCCTGTAAGGATTGAGATTCTGGGAAAGTAATTCAATAGAGTAATAAAAGTAGTATCTCCCAGGATACATTTGGGAGCCAATCGTGTGGTGAAAGAGTACTCACTGACTTCAGAATTAGAAAACCTCAGGGACATATTTGGTTGTAAGTGAAAGAACCGTAACTCCTGTGATCTCAAACAAGTTTAGTACCACTTGTCTAGTTGCAACTAATATTGATCATGTTAATGGATACGTCATATTATTCATACAGGAATTTATCATTTGAATCAGTCATGAGAATACAACCACTTCTTACCTAGTAGTAAATGTATTTTTTTTTAAATTCTGGCATCTGAGTTTTTGTGCAAAATGAGCTCTTGGTGGATTGCAGATTATTATTATTATCTAAATATTCATTGTCAAAATCCCTATAACTAAGAATTTGAAAAGTACCAATCGTCATCACAACATGAAAATGTTTACTAATCAACTCTTTATCAACAATATAAATCTCCACCAAAACATGCCACCCAACTTCACACTGGAGTCTATCCTCCTTCCTCTGGTTCCAAAGTCTTTTCAGCTGCACATGAAATGGCAAATCTTGCAAACAATGAAGGATTTTACAAAAGTGAGAAAAGCTTTTTTCTTAGAAAACTGCTGGAATCACGTGGAAAGTTACTGACGAATGAAAATCCAGGAGGTTTAGATGCATTAGCAATTGAAGACAACAAAAATCAATAGACAATGAAATACAGGAATGTGAAATAAAATGATTTGGATATCAAAAGTTAACACTGGTCTTTGGAAAAACCAATTAAACTCCAAATATTTTTGCAAAATAACCCTCTGTTATGTATTACCTTCCTGCCATAATGCTACTTTCCACCAAAAATGTTATTCTGATTATTTGTTTGTTCTAGGAATGACAGTATAGACAAAATTAAATAATAATCTAAATTTAGTTTAATAAATAAAAATTATTTTTATATTTTTAGCTTTATTTTTCATGACAAATTCTCAAACAAACCTTTTCCAATTTACTTGGAGTTAGAAAAGTTGGTCTCCACTTTAAATGGATTCAATTTAAATGGAGTTTTCTTGGTTGCAAGTTTCCTTTGATAATAAGAATGTTCCTGTATCTTTATGAAAGCCCTCATAACATCATTCTTGTTTGTGTTTCCTATGCCAGATTCAAACTGTGAGCTCCTTAAACACAGGTATCTTTTTAAATTCATCTTTGATTTCCCTAACACCTAGCCAGGTACCTGCTGCTAAGGTTGGCAAAATAAAAAAATTCATGATTGGATGCATCTAACAGATATTCAGCATCTACCTTGTCAAGGGCCTTGGAATGTCCACTTAAGAGGAATGTCCTGAGCACTGGAAGTCTATTTCTAGAGGTATAGGCCTAGAATGGATACTCTCTTAAAATCCTTAAAGTATGGCAATCCTTACCCTTTTCTGTATTTGCCTTCCTTTGAAAACAAAATTTTCAAGTATATTTTGCCTCACACACACACAGAAACAGGTTTCCAAGATATCCAAAGAAACTGATTGCTTGTAAAACCATCTCTTGTCACTAACAAGAGCCAACTCTTAGATGAGAAATCAACAAGCTCGTCTTCCAAGAGTTGCAATACATGCTTGGGAGTAGTCTAGTGTAGTTTCTAGGAGCCAGAGGCACAATAAACTACTGCCAAAATGGTCTTGAGGTAGTCCATAAAGTGACTGGAAGCTGGCTGGACTTAAAATGAGGCTGGCATCAAGAGGGTTTGCACATTCAGCCTGCAGTTGCTAACATGCCTCTTTGATTCACTTAATGGAAAGTAACCCTAACAGGGGCCCTCTCTGCTTGGCCTGGAATTATATGGCTCAGACTAAACATATTAAATTCATTACAGCAAATTGGTCTTTGGCCCCTCGTGGCTGCCGGGATACAGGGAGGACAAAAGCCCTGCTGCTATGAAGACATTGGAAATCTGCTGCTGGAGATACACAGTGAGGTGGGGATGGATTTTACACAGATTCAAAGTAGGAGTCATTATCTAATTGAAATAGATTGATTTAATGGCTTAGAGGATGATATAATGAGCCTGAGGAGGAACCCATAAAGGGCTTTTGTGAGCCTGAACAAGCATTCTGAAAAAATATCCCTGGAGTTTCATGCAGTGCTATATGAGCTCTGCATTTGGAGGCTTTTGGAAGCCACATGCAGACCAAAATTAACAAGAATACTTGACATCACTTTTTTTCCTTAAAGAGAGAATGATGAGAAGCATCATAAGGCAATTCAATTTAGTGAGCACCTACTATGCACCAGGCACCCTATTAGGCACAGTGTTATCCTGTCCTAAAAGTGCTCCCAGAGTTATTAAACAGGGCATATGGGTAAAAATTGCATCTAGATGTGGCACAAACACAAATAAATTCTATTGAAATGTAGTATAAAAATGTAAAAAGTTGTAGGGAATTTAAAAATACACCAAATATCCAAAGCAATCCTGAGGAAAAAGAACAAAGCTAGAGACATCACACTACCACACTTCAAAATATACTACAAAGCTATAGTTACTGAAACAGCATGGTACTGGCATAAAAACAGATATATAGAACAATGGGACAGAATACAGAACCCAGAAAATAATCCACATATCTAGAGTCAACTGATTTTTTTTTTAAAGAGATGGGGTTTCACCATATTGCCCAGGTTGGTCTCGAACTCTGGGCTCAAGTGATCCACCAGCCTCGGCCTCCCAAACGGTCAGGATTACAGGCATGAGCCACCACACTCAACCTATAGTCAACTGATTTTTGACAAAGGCACCAAGAACACTTCTTGGGGAAAGGAGAGTCTTCAATAAATGGTGCTGGGAAAACTGGATATCCATATGCTAAAGAATGACACTAGACCCTCACCTCTCACTCTATACAAAAATCTTCTCAAAGTGGATCAAAGACCTAAATGTAAGACACAAAACTATAAAACTATTAGACGAAAATATAGAAGAAACACTTCAGGACACTGGTCTGGGAAAAGATTTTAGGAATGAGACTTCAAAAGCACAAGCAATAAATGCAAAAATAAACAAATGAGATTATACTAAACTAACAAGCTTCTGCACAGCACACCAAAAATCTTCTGCCAAGCAAAAAATAAACAGAATGAAAAACCACCCTAAAGAATAGGACAAAATATTTACAAACTATTCATCTGACAGGGGATTAATATCCAGAATATACAAGGAACTCAAACATCTCAACAGCAAAAATACAAACAAGCCGATTTAGAAAGAGTAAAATGACCTAAACAGACATTTCTCGAAAGAATACATAGATGTGCAAATGGCCAACAAATATATATTTTTTAAATGCTCAACCTCACCAATCAGCAGGGAAATACAAATCAAAACCACAATGAGGTGTCACCGCAATCTAGTTAGAATAGCAATTATCAAAAGGACAAAAAAAAAAAAGCGGTGGAGGGGGTGGGACAGGCACAGTGGCTCACACCTGTAATCCCAGCACTTTGGGAGACCGAAGCAGGCAGATCACGAGGTCAGGAGATCGAGACCATCCTGGCCAACATGGTGAAACCCCATCTCTACTAAAAATACAAAAATTAGCTAGGTGTGGTGATGTGCGCCTGTAGTCCCAGCTACTCGGGAGGCTGAGATAGGAGAATCGCTTGAACCTGGGAGATGAAGGTTACAGTGAACCAAGATCATGCCACTGCACTCCAGCCTGGTGACAGAGCAAGGCTCCGTCAAAAACAAACAAACAAAAAAAAGCAGGTTGGCAAGGATTCCCACCAAATCTTGCACACCGTTAGTGGGAATGTAAACTTGGATAGCCACAATGCACAATGGAGAACAGTATGGAGGTTCTGCAAATAACCACAAATAGAACTACCATATGACCCAGCAGTCCCATTACTGGCATTTATCTTAAGGAAGGGAAATCAGAGTAGTGAAGAGACATCTGCATCCCCCTGTTTACGATAGCATTATTCACAATAGCCAAGATTTGGAATCAACCTAGGTGTCCAACAACAGTTGAATGAACACATACACACACACACACACAATGGAATACTAGTCAGCCATAAAAAGAGTGAAATCCTGTTGACATGAATGGAATTGGAGGACATTATGTCAAGTGAAATAAGCCAGGAACAGAAAGTTAAACACTCATGTTCTCACTCATATACGGATGCTTAAAAAAAGTTGATCTCATAGAAGTACCAAGTAGAACAGAGGATACTAGAGGCTGGGAAGGGCCAGGGAAAAGGGAGATAGGGGGAGATTTGTTAAAGGATGCAAAGTTACAGCTAGATGAAGGAATACGTTCTAGAGTTTTATACCACTGTAGGATGACTACTGTTAACAACAATATACAGTTTAAATAGCTAGAAGGAGGACATTGACTGTTCCCAACACAAAAAATGATTAGTGTTCAAATGATGGACATGCTAATTATCCTGACATGATCGCTATATATTATATTTATTGAAATATCATATGTACTCCTGAAATATGTACAATTATTATGTGTCGATTAAAAAAAGAGAAGAATTTAAAAAAAAATTCAGGCAAAACAAACCCTAAACTTTCAAGGTAGCTGAACATTGGAACAAGATATTTAAAACATCACATGTACAGGTTTGTTGGGCAAATCCACCTCGAGTGATTTGTGTTAGAGTTGGAGGCTGTGTATGAAGCTTCCTGGAGTGCTTTTAAGCCTCTTGACACTAGATCTGTTCAAGAGTGAAATTCAACAGAGGGCAGTGCTTCAATAGTAGCTTTTTATGGGACTGTGAATAAGGTGTAATTCCAGGTTGAGGATTTCAGCTAGAATGGCAGGTGAGAAAGTCCCAAATGGCTTCCTTTCTACAGGGCTGCTGCAAACCTTGGACTTTGAAGCTAGCCACATAATGTCTACTAGCATATTAAATTTAGCCCTAATTTTTCTCCTTAAAAAGAAATTTTGAGTTAGTTTAAAAATAAGCCAATTAACAAAAAGATTAGTAAAATAGAAATATCAATTCATAAACAAAACAGGAGAGTGTAAGTATATTACTTCAAATGCTGAAGCTAAAAATTTGCCTATATAGTTTCCTTGCAGTCAAGGCAGAAATGGAAACATAATTGGTTGCATTACTCTCATTATTGGAAATTATTGGAAAAAGGAGTCAAATCAGTTGTTAAGGAAGAAAATAAACATCGTAAACTCTAGAAGAAATTTCTCACATGGAGCTTTGTTCCAAAAGCATTAAGTTATATAAAGAATAATTGTCATGTATTTTTTGCAGAGCAAATTAAAAAGTGAATGTCATCTGCTTGTTTCATGTAGCAACTTTTTATTCTTTCGCTAAAAGCTGAAATAATACTATTAAAGCGTAACTTAGAGTGAACAAAGTATTCTGCATTCTAAATGTCTAATCTGAGTCAAGGTTAGAACTTAGAGATGTAAATTGATCCATAGGAAAGTAAGGATCTTTGCATTTAACGAATGATACCTGAATAGACTTCCTTACATGCTCTGAAATGGAAGAACATACATGTGTGTGTTAGTCCGTGAATGTAATTATAAGCAGCTTACCCCTTTCATTTTAGAGATCACACATTTTTTTTCCTCTCTTCCCACAGCATTTGTAGTTCCACCAATAACGCTCCCTACAATACACAGTGATTTTCAAACGGATGGGACAAGAGTGATAGAAAGGTGCTACCAGATATTCTGAAAGACCACATTCTTCAAGAGATAGACCTGCCCACTTCCACTTGAGAATTTCTGCTTCAGATAACTTCTCTGTATGCAATTTCCTTCATCTTAGTTTTTGATGAGAGCATAGCGTTAGACGTTTTGAACTTGATATACTGGATGGGGTTCTGAGTGCCAACTGAAAGCACATCCCAAAAAGAAGGTCCAATTGCCAGTAGAACGTTGACAAGTTCCACCTGGGGTTCTCACTAGGCAATAGATTACAGAACTCCAGAGTTTCTGTATAAACATACCTATATATTTACTCTGGTATTTGAAAAAATAATCTAATTCAGTCCCCCAAATCTCTTGTCCTAGAAAAGGCAGAAATTTTATATTGGCCTCGATGTTCTTCAAAGATTTGAACTGGTGCAGTTATAGAAAAACCCCAGGAATACTTCTAAAGTGCCTGCCAGGATATCATCATATCTATAAAGGATCAGGCTCCATTTTTTACCATTGTCCTGGGAACATGGGCTGCATAGGACAACACTATTAGATGACTACTGCTGGATAAAATTTGACCAGGGGAGAAAGACATCAACCTGAATGGTCCCTCCTACCTATAGAATTACAATTTGATCTCATCCTTTAACTCCACCTCTTCTCCAATCCAGGAAATGGTGGCTGGAGAAGGGGAAAACAAAGGCCTTTAGCACATTCTAGAGAAGAAGCAGAGGGACATGCAGTCACTGCACCAAAGACATCACACACTTTACCTACTTGGAGCCTTTGGGTGAGGTAGATGGCGGGCGACTCTAAGCTACTATATAGTAAACATGGAGTGCTTGACACTGAACGGCCATTACTTAAAGGAATTATCGCTTCTTTTAAGCCCAGAATATTAAGGAAACCAACTGAACAGATAAAAGCATATTAAATGTATGTCTTTTGTCATCCACAAGGAAAGCATTCTCTGTGAGACAACTTTTAATAATCTTTTCAATGAGTTCAATCCACTAAATTTATTATGTGAGGGAAAGGAGGAAAAGGAGCAGAAATTCCAGATAGAAATGGATGCATGGAAGAGATATTTCACTCATATTGTATCCCTGGACTCCTATCCAATCAACACCAAGTCCAGCTGATTTGGCCCTCTCAATCTCTCTCAATATTTTCTATCCTCTCCATTCTACACACCGGCTCTTGTCTCAGCCACGGCCATCTCTCCCAAGGCTACTGCAATTGCCTCCCAAGGACTCCTTTTTACTTCATCCACCACGATTGAACCCACAAGTGTGAGCATAATATTCACTTGGCTAAAAATCTTCCATGGCTTTCCATTTTGCTTAGGATTAAAACACACACAAAAAGACACACACCCCTAACAAACAAACAAAAGAGCAGGGCCTCAGGGCCTAGGGGCCTCCTCTCACCTACTTCTCTCCATGATCTACCCTCTAGATACACTGGGCTTCTTTCAGTTTTTCAAACATACCATACTCCTTCCTGCCCCTGAGGATTCACACTTGCTGCTTCTACCTGCCACCTTTCTTTCCCTGAATAATGCATGCTCTAGGTCTCAGGTAAAATGTTATTTCCTCCACAACCCCAGTCTTCTCAGACTCCTCACTCTTGATCAGCTCCTATAGCACCCTAAACCTCTCCATGATAATACTCAGAGCACTTTGAGCCATTTATTAAACACCTGTCTTCCCTAGTGATTGAAAGTTTCATGAGAGAAGAGGCAAGATCTTTTTGTTTCAAATTGGTATCTACAAATTCTAACATAGTAACAGACATTATTATCCCAATTTTAGAAATGAGAATATTGAGACTTTGAGAGTTAAAATTATTCGTCTATGATCTTTAAACTCATAAGTAAAACTGAGCATCTCAACTTTGTCTATCTGGCACAAAAGTCTATATATATATGTGTGTGTGTATATATATACATACATATATATATATATATGTATATATATATATATAATTTCACCTGCCTCCTATGATTCATGGACAAAGACATAGAAACATAAGAAATAAGTATTGGGTGCTGTATCAGTTCATTTTCACACTGCTATAAGGAAATCCCTGAGACTGGGTAACTTATAAAGGAAAGAGGCATGGCTGGGAGGCCTTAGGGAACTTACAATCATGGTGGAAGGGGAAGCAGCCACCTTCTTCACAAAGCAGCAGGAGAGAGTGTGCAAAGGAGGAACTGTCAAACACACATAGAACCATCAGATCTCATGAAAACTCACTATCATGAGAACAGCATGGGGGAAACCGCCCCCATGATCCAATCACCTCCCTCCCTGACACATGGGGATTACAGGTCTCTCCCTCAACATATGGGGATTATAATTTGAGATGAGATTTGGGTGGGGACACAGAGCCAAAACATATCAAGTGCCTATTATGTTCTTGGAAATCTATGCTATTGTAATTAATCCTTACTACCCTGTGTACTGTTCTTCTCACTTCTCTCTGTGACTAGATGTAAATTCTTTGAGGTCAGAAACCTTGTCTTTTATTCTTGTACATACTTGAAATGTACCATTAGGTCCTAAACACAAGAGAAGAATAGTGTGCTTAGTGATTATGAGCATTTACTGACTGTTTGAAGAGTAATAATTTGGAAAATCACCTATTGGAAGAGAGGGATTGTGAGGGACTGTAAGGATAATTTTGGCCAGAAAGACAGAGGAAATTCATGCCTAAAAGCATGTACACACATACAAGCACTCTCTATACTAAAAGCATAGCAACTACAGGTGAAATACATAAAGAAAAAATCATAAGGACATAGCTAGGCTCAAAAAATAAGACATTTCTATTGATCATAAATAGATCATAAATGTAAATTGCAGAGTAGAGATGAAGCCTTGGGCATGCTGAAATCTAGTATTAGAAGGTAGGAACGAAAGTTGGGGGAGTGAACAAAAACTGGCTCCTATGAAATGATTGCAACTAAAAGTGTCTGCTGTGAGCCAAAACTAAAATAGAGAAACTAACAACTAGGAGAGGAACTGACCCAAGGTAAAGCTAATTTTATAGAGTAGTCTGATAAAGTATTAATAGAAAAGTGGGCGAAGGACATGAACAGACACTTCTCAAAAGAAGACATTTATGCAGCCAAAAGACACATGAAAAAATGCTCATCATCACTGGCCATCAGACAAATGCAAATCAAAACCACAATGAGATACCATCTCACACCAGTTAGAATGGCCATCATTAAAAAGTCAGGAAACAACAGGTGCTGGAGAGGATGTGGAGAAATAGGAACAATTTTACACTGTTGGTGGGACTGTAAACTAGTTCAACCATTGTGGAAGTCAGTGTGGCAATTCCTCAGGGATCTAGAACTAGAAATACCATTTGACCCAGCCATCCCATTACTGGGTATATACCCAAAGGATTATAAGTCGTGCTGCTATAAAGACACATGCACACGTATGTTTATTGCGGCACTATTCACAATAGCAAAGACTTGGAACCAACCCAAATGTCCAACAATGATAGACTGGATTAAGAAAATGTGGCACATATACACCATGGAATACTATGCAGCCATAAAAAAGGATGAGTTCATGTCCTTTGTAGGGACATGGATGAAGCTGGAAACCATCATTCTCAGCAAACTATTGCAAGGACAAAAAACCAAACACCGCATGTTCTCACTCATAGGTGGGAATTGAACAATGAGAACACATGGACACAGGAAGGGGAATATCACACACCGGGGACAGTTGTGGGTGGGGGGAGGGGGGAGGGATAGCATTAGGAGATATACCTAATGTTAAATGACGAGTTAATGGGTGCGGCGCACCAACATGGCACATGTATACATATGTAACTAACCTGCATGTTGTGCACATGTACCCTAAAACTTAAAGTATAATAAAAAAAGAAATATATTTAGAAACTCAAAAAGTAAGAAATAAGAAAGAATAAGATGCAATATATAAATTAAAAACAAAAATGACAAAACAATAAGAAATTAAGTATAATAGAAAAAATAAAAATCAGAAATCTTAAGAATGAAAAGTAAAATATATAAAATAAAAATGCAACATACTACATATATGCTAGATAAGATGTGGTTGAAGAGTGAATTCGAGTACTAAAAGATGGCACTAAGAAATTCACCCACAACACAAAGGTACTGAATCAGGAACATAAGAGAGTTAAGAATCAGGATTGTTTGAGAAACACCAACATTTATTTAATGAGAGTTTGAGAAAAAGAAAATGGAAGGAATATGAAGAAATATTTATTGAGAGTTTTTCAAAAGTGAAATCATGACACCTCAGATTAAAAATCTACTGTAAATACCAATAAGAATAAATAAAATTATCCCACAGAAACCCATTATAGAAAAACTGTAAAACATCAAGGAAAGATATCATCTTGTAGTAAAGACATGTTATCTACAAAGGAACAACCAGAACGATCTACATCTCTTGAGAGAAACAATATATGCCAGAAGACAAAAGAAATTTCTAAATGCTCCCTGAAAACAGGGGTTGTATTCAGCTAAACCATCATTTCAAAAGGGGGCAAAATAAAGAAACTTTCAGAATATATAAGAATGGTAAGACTACATATCTCATATAAGAATAAAAATAGTTTACCTTCCACAGAAAATAGTTATTGAAAAAAATACTTTTAAAAAGTAAACCCAGATAGTAGGGAAGAATATAGGAAGCAACGATGAGCAGAAAAATCATTAAAAATGCCAATAAATTTAATCAAGTATTAGCTATAAAAATAAATAATAAACATTTCCTGTTACAAAAATATTGAAACTTTTAACAGTTATAAAACAGGTGTATAGTTCAATGTATAGTTAAAGAGTGCTAAGACCCTTGCTCAGGAGGAGACTGGAAATACCCAACAATTTTAATTTTGTTGAAAAGTTTATACTTGAGTATATAGATATAGATATAAAACCAATGCACATGTTACACATACTGTTTGATGTCTCATGTCTCCCTAAAATGTGTAGAACCATGCTATACCCTGACCACCTTGGGCATATGTCATTAGGACCTTCTGAGGCTGTGTCACAAGCATGTCCTTATCCTTAGGAAACTAAACTTTCTAAATTGATTCAGAAAAAAACAAGAAGTTTAAAGATAAAATTTTTTTAAAGTATAATCTTTAGCTGCCTTACCAGCAGAGGTAGGAAAATAATTGCAGAAAATATTATTGACTCAAAAGACCAAAGAGAAGGAGAAAAATAAAAACAAAGGTAAATGATCGTAAATCAAAAATACAAATTAAGATGATGAAAATAGAGATAAATATATCCTTAATCACAATAAATGTAATTGATTATGCTTGGCTATTGAAGAACCTAGATCTTTAAATTGGTTCATGTGAATACACTTTGTGTGTGTGTGTGTGTGTGTGTGTGTGATGAGTGTGTGTGTGTGGTGAGAGAGACAAGAAAGAGAGAGACCTGTAGACTGATTGACTGATATAGATAGATGTCTATATAACCGTATATATGTATATAATATCAAATTATATGTTCTTTAAAAGAAAAACACCTGAAAAAAAACACACAGAAAGGAATACTGATGTAACAATATTTACATCAGACAAAATAGATGTTAAGGGAGAAAGTTTTATTGGAAAACAGAAGGAAACAATATAATAATAAAAGTAATAAAATAAGAAGTTATAACAATAATGAACTTAAATGTGCCAACAACATACGCTTGAATACACATAGTGTCACACACACACACACACACACATATGCGCACAAATGGACAAAATCATGGCAGAGATTTACAAATCCACAATTGTAGTAGATATTTTTACACATTTCTATAAGATAGTAATAGATCAAGTGAGAAAAAAATAGCATGGACTTAAAAATCTGAACCACAAAACTAACAAGCTTGAGCTAATAAATGCATTTTCAGAACTGACAACATTTCGGCTCATAAAAGATATCTTAACAAATTACAGAGATTCAGAACCATACAAGTCACATTCTCTAACCGTAAATTGATTAAGTAACAAATAAAATAAAATATAATTTTTAAATTTCATATCCTAGGGAATATAAAGTTCAAATCTTAAATTACTGATGAAATAAAGAGGAATCACAGTGGAAATTATTTAGAATGAGATGTTAGTGAAGTTAGCACATGCAAACTTATAGGAAGCAATTCAAGTGGCACTTGTATAATTTTTTTCAATAAGAACAATGGAAAATAGATACATTAAACCCAAAAACATAGGAAAAGAAAATACAAATAAACCTATAGAACACAGAATTAATAAATAGAAAAAAACATAAAGAATTAAGACCTCCAAAACTGATCTTTAGAAAAATCTAATGAAATACACAAATCTCTAGCAAGACAAATAAGAAAAATAACATGAATATACACAAATAAACATTATCAGGAAAAATGAGAGGAGACGTAACTATAGAAACAGTGGGAATTTTTAAAAGAAAATATTAAAATGCTATATATTCTAGTTAATTTTCAAAAATGTATGAAATTGTATAATATTCCATAAAATATTATTAAAATTTTCCCAAATGAGTAACCATTTAAAATGTTGACTATCAATTATTCTATTGGTGGGGGTTGAGAATGGGGTAAGAATGTAAGAGGACATGGTTTTAGAAGCAAGCTATAACAAATTTACAAGGAACAGATAATCTCTATTTTATAAAAACTGTTTTAGATAATTGACAATGAAAGTTGCCGAATACTTCTAGAAAGCTAGTTGACCCCAAAGTAAAAAAGGACAATATAGTTATAGTCCAAATTTACTTACAAATAGAGATACAAAAATATTAGTCAGCTGAATTTAGTCATTTTCATATTGACCAAATTGGGTTTAGTACAAGGATAGAAGAATGGTTGAATATCAGAAAATCTACTATCTTTTACACAGCATTAATAGATTAAAAGAAAAATGTTTGTCTAACTGATGCACAATTTTTTTGATAAATGTCAACATTTACTCACTTATGATTAAAATTCTTGGTAAGCTAGGCATAAAAGAAAACTTCTTTAACCTGGAAAAGAGTTTCTATCAAAAAGTTGGATCAAGGCCGGGCGCGGTGGCTCACGCTTGTAATCCCAGCACTTTGGGAGGCCGAGGCGGGCGGATCACAAGGTCAGGAGATCGAGACCACGGTGAAACCCCGTCTCTACTAAAAAATACAAAAAATTAGCCGGGCGTGGTGGCGGGCGCCTGTAGTCCCAGCTACTCGGAGAGGCTGAGGCAGGAGAATGGCGTGAACCCGGGAGGCGGAGCTTGCAGTGAGCCGAGATTGCGCCACTGCACTCCAGCCTGGGTGAAAGAGCAAAGACTCCGTCTCAAAAAAAAAAAAAAAAAAAAAAAAAAAAAAAAAAAAAAAAAGTTGGATCAAACAGTACATTAGTTGTAAAACTGTTAATCCAGTTTCATTAAATCAGGAACCACATGCTCCTTAATCTCCATTGCTATGCAGTTTTGTACCTGAGGATGCTATCTAATATAACTAGCCTGGAAAAGGAAATAAAACTTGTAGGAATTGGAAAAGAAGAATCAAAGCTTCACTTTCCTGCTCAAAGTTTCTCTCTCTTCATCTGAACTCACCTCATCCAACATGTACCTTCACTTTTGAGGAATCAAGTCACCACTCTCCTCTGCTTTGAGTCAGAGACACCCTCTCTTCTAATTGTCAGAGAGAAAAGCAGTTAACTTGATGCTCCATGGGTAGGGGGAGGAAGATATCAACAGGTTTCCTTTTCTGATTTGTAGTTGATTTTTACGTAAGAGGCTAAAACTTTCTGACACATTTGATATGATGAAAATAAGCTTTCTCCCCAAATCCCTCAACAAGCTTACGAGATTTTCTCTAGTTATATAAATTTGTACTTATTATTATTTGTCCTTTTCTAGCCTCAGGATTCTAAAACAAAACTTGGTAAAGAAGATCTCCATAATAATCACTTAACCCAATTTCTTATGATTTTCTTCTGACCAGCAGACAAAGGCTATCATCCTAAAATATAATTATTTCAACATAAAAGTTCTTTAAAAATATGGTTATTCTTTGACCTACTGATTATACTTTTAGAAATTTATTCTGAGGAAAATAACACATGTTGTACAAGGATATATAGCTCAATATTTTATAATAGTAAAAAATTTGAATATTGTACATGTTTAACAATATGGAATTGGATTAAGTTATAGGCTATTAATCTCATGGAATGTTTTGCAACCAATAAAAAATCATGTTGTAGGAAAGTATTTGCTGACATGAGAAAAATGTTTTTGGTATCTTGCTAAGTGATAAAGCAGGCTACTAAACCTTGTTCGATAAATCATACCATCATTTTGATGATAGTTACATGCCTGGGAAAATACTGAAAAGACCTACAACAAACATCTGAATTTTCTTCTTTCAGAATGGTGCAATTATAAGGTATTTTCTGCTTGTTTGTTTGTTGTTTTTCTTTGTGCCTTTTCATGTGTTCCAAATGAGAAAGAAAAAGAAGCCCCTCACAGCTATCAGCTGGAAGCTGGACTGGCTCTAATAGCTGCATCATACTGTTCTCTTGATGAACATAATTTCACGCTGCACCATGCATGTGACCTTTATCTGTAACCATGATGAAGTACAACAAACACAGGACCACTCTGTAAACATGTCTGAGCACAGACAAAATAAAAACACTGTGCAAACCACAAAGAGCCAAATATGAGTGACTTCAACTTCCTTGCTGACTATAGTGTTTGTTAACCTACTCTGTTCTTCTACCTCCTAAGATAAAAACTTGTAATATAATCATAGAATTCCCCTTCTTCCACTTCCTCCCAATCCACACACCCTCGAACCCTACCCAAAATACCCAACACAAGCTAATCCTAACAAGGCCCTGTAACACCCTCTTACTGCTATGGTTTTCAGCAGCCTCCCTTGCTACAGCAAAATCAATAAATCTAACTTTTAGAATGGGTGTGTTTCTTGTGGTCTTTGGCCAAAGATGGTCATTGACATAAGTTGTATGCATGGAGCATGTGTTCCTTTTGCAATTAAAGATAAAAATATTTAAAGTTAAATAATCTCCATCCTTTAATATGTCAAGTGACTTCAACCTCCAGAAAAAAGGTGGACCCTCAGCTACCTACCACTGGGCTCTTGCATTCACAACCAGCCAGTCCACCAACCTGCCACAGGAGCTGAGGTCCTCAGGTGTCACAAGTTTTGAGGAACATCAAAGGCATTGCAGGCACATGCAAAACAGGGTTTCTCAACAGCAATACTACTGATATTTGGGCCAGACAATTCTTTTGTAGGACTGTCCTATATATTGTACTATGTTTAGCAGCATCTCTGGCCTCTACCTACTTGATGCAAGTAGGACCCCTCTTGTGACAACAAAAAATGTCTCCAGACAATGTCCCCTAAGAGGGAGGAAGGGAAAAAATTGCTCCCAGTTGAGAATCAGGAATGCAAAGGAGGCCGGTGAAAAGAGGAAAGATATTGCACAAGTTACTAGAAGGACTGGGGATGATCTTGTACCTCCCTGGGCCATGGATTCTTCATCCTTGAGAATGGAGGTAGTCAGTTCTGCCTACCTCATGGAAATAGTAAGAAGAAGGGATAGAAAAGATAGAAATAGGCTTGAAAGTAGCTAAAGAGATAACTATTCAGTCAGTAAAGATTTATCAAATGCCTACTGAGTGCTAGATATGGAGAAAGGGTATTCTAATACCATCAAAGAGTACAAACTGAAAGCATGCAAAGACCCTAAGTCTGATTGTATGTACACAGGAAAATGACAAAATGGAGTTATTATGGATCGTTTAAAATAGCAAAACATAGCAATGATTATAATGATGTCTTCAGAAATAGTCATATAACTAATAATGATGTCTTCATAAATAGTCATATAACTAAGGTAAATTTATGTAATTTGGATTTGTCCAATGTAGCTTAGTAGGGAGAACCAATTTCCGTCTAAGAAATAAGAATCAAATTATTTCCTCTGAAATCAATCCTTCAGAGAGTGTTCTTAATTTTGGCTTCAATTTTAATGCAGAACTGCAAACTCCATTCAGGTATCTCTGACTCATTCTTGACTGATTTTTTTGAATGGGTAGAAGGTGGGAAGAAAATAAGCAAAGAGAAATTTAACACAATATGTTCATGTGTACTTATATGCTGGGAACAATCTTCTTTGGAGCTTCTAAATGAGTAAGAATAACAGAACAATAGTCAAAAATGAAGAAATGTAGAGTCACAATGTAATAATTTGAATAGCTTTTAAGTAACAGTAGCATAAGCCCAAAATTACTACATGGAAAAATGACTGAATGCAAGTGGCATAGTTTACAGTATAAGCTCCACAGAACACTTTAAAAAGATATTCTAAATAATAAAATTTAGTCTTTAAATTTTAAGAAAATATTCTCTTTCTAAACACAATGGGTTTTTTGATTGTCTGTTTTTAATTAATTTATTTTTTTAGACACAGTCTTGCTCTGTCATTCAGGATGGAGTGCAATGGTGCAATCTCGGCTCACTTCAACCTCTGCCACCTGAGTTCAAGTGATTCTCCTGCTTCGGCCTCCCAAGCCGCTGGGATTACAGGCGCCCACCACTGCACCCAGCTAATTTTTGTATTTTTAGTAGAGGCGGGGTTTCGCCATGTTGACTAGGCTGGTTTCGAACTCCTGACCTCAGCTTATCCGCCCGCCTCGGCCTCCCAAAGTGCTGGGATTACAGGTGTGAGCCACCACGCCCAGCCGGGTTTTGTGGTTGTTGTTTTTCTGAAAAATAGAAATCAGCTATTTCCATTTATACATATTTTATTGAAATGTGCTATGAGGGACCTTTTTAACCAGCTCTCAAACAACCAAATGGAAGACTTGCCCTTCTTTGCAAAGGATGAGATGTTTCTTATCTCACTTTTTAAAATGTAAAAACAGGGCCGATCTGGGGTTATAAAATAAGCTTTCACAAAACTGAGAAGCCAAGATTAAAATCTTTCTCCTGCGTGGTAATTCAATGCAGTAGTTACTATAGGAAAACAAGACAGTTAAAAAAGGGATTCAAGTGTTGAAAGATGTTACATTGGGATGTGTAAAGGACTCCAGGGATAACCTGGTCTCAGTAGATAAATGTTTGAGCTTTGGGGGTTTTATTTACATTGCGGTGAATCAGAAAAACAATCTTTGGGAAACGGCTTCGTGACTACCTTGTATGGCCTTTAACAGAGCTTAAGACAACACAGGCTTCTAGCTCCTCCCAGCTCCTACCTCAGGTCCACAACTCACAGAAACTGCTCCCCAGTACAGGAACCTGATGTCAGTACTCCTTTTTTCTTCCTGACAAAGCTTCCCGTTTTCCCATACAAAAGTATCTAGCAAAATTATAAAATAAATGAAATAAAGAGAAAATGATCCGGGATAATTTCAAGACACAGAAAGGTTTATGCAGGGAAAGAGAAGGAAATTTTATCATTTGATATTTGCATCTAAGTAGAAAACTTTACACAATCATCTTACCCAGTTTTATCATCTTTCCTTTGTCTTTTTTTTTTTTTTAAGAAACATTCCTGCTTGCAAATAAGCCTTTTTGGTCAGTATTGTAGACAGTAGGCTATGCCTATCTTCCTTCAGCAAGTTGCACTTGATGCTTCATGGATACTTTAATACAGGATTGTTTTCAGCACTGATACATTTCACTTTGTTTATTTCTATTTCCAATAAAAAATAATGAAAAGTAAGGAAACGTGCTATTAAAGTTGCATCCTTGTGCTACTACTTGACTCAATCTTTACATCTAGATGCTCACATGGCGTGCCCATTTCCTATGGTGCTGCATCATCATGCTGAGGCAATCGGGACTTAGGATGTCTAAAGGATGGGTTCCTCGTCATGGGGTGATTAAATAATGGGGAGAGGGAGCCAATGCCTCTAGGAGGAGGAAAATGCCCACAAAATAGGAGATTCTTTCATACTTGGAGATGTTTAAGCGTCTGTCTGCTACTTGGAAAGCCACTTTCCACCCTGGAACTACCTGAGCACTTAATATACATGAAGTGTGGGTGTCCCACTCTTCTAATATTTCAGATAAAGGTGGTTGAGACCTTTTAGCAGCTTGTAATTTTTTGTAATTTTAATCATTCACAGTACCATGGACTTCACTAGACTGTTGATTATCAAACTGTCTACACATTTGAATAGCCTGGAGAGCTTTTTTAAAAAGTACCTATGCCTGTGCCCCAGGAATCCTGATTTAGTTAGTCTGGTGTGGGCCTTTGGCATCTG
The DNA here is from genome assembly GCF_028878055.3 of Symphalangus syndactylus. NCBI lineage: Eukaryota > Metazoa > Chordata > Mammalia > Primates > Hylobatidae > Symphalangus > Symphalangus syndactylus. The sequence continues at coordinate 127,413,972 of NC_072426.2, read as the reverse complement.
TATTTTTTGGGAACTTCTCAGGTGATCCTGATGTTCATCCAACACTGAGAACTGCTGGATTTGACTCTGTCTCTCTCTCTGATCTACTGAACCAGAAGTTCTTGGAAGAAATCCCTGGCAATATGTGTTTCCCAAGCACACTCTCAGTGCTCTGATTTCAGCAAAAAATTTCCAAATTCAATATTTATTAGGTTTTCTCTATAACCCTGTGCAGCGGACTATGAAGATGCTTTCTCCCTTGTGCAGACGATGAATCAGTGGCTCAGAGAGGTTAGATGATTCACCCAAGTTCATCTGGCCAGAACTGACAGTCTGGGCCAGGACTTCTGACTCAGTACCCTGCATCCTGCTCCTGCTGAATGCATAGAATGTCAACTACATAGGTGACATAGGTGTAGTTTGGGTCTCACTGTTGACTAGGTTCTTAATAAGTCTTCATGCTTTCATGATATTTCTGAGTCTTCTTTGTTGACAGATGGCAGAGATTTCTTTTGTTCTAATAAAAGTGTCTCAAATTGTGCATCCCCTTAACATTTGCTAGTCCCCTTCCATACTTCATTTTTCTTCTCCGCCCCATCTAGCATACCTTATATTTTACCATTGTTTATTTGGCTTCTGAGTCTGTAAATGACTTTACTGTCCCCCATGGCTTCTACACAATGCTAGAGGAGTAGCTTGGGCTTCTCTCTCTATGATAGACGCCCTGGAAACCTCCACCTGGAAGAGCCCACTCAGTGCTACACAAGCCCCAACCCCAGCAAGCTGGGGCCCTGGAGCAGCAGCCACTGGCCCCCTAACTACAGTCACTGTGCTCTTATTGTATGCAGAATATTGTGAGATTGGCAGGCAGCAAGACCTACAGGTAAGACCCTACCCTGTTCGTTTGTCTGATTTATTGTGTCTCTAGCACTAGGTATTTTTTATGCGTTATTCACTCTTCTATTCCCAGAATCTAGAGACAGTCCTTAGGATATAGCTTTTGAATGAATAAGTGGTTGAGACAATGGAAGCTCCTTCATCTCTAGTTAACAGGCTATGTCTAGGCCTCTTGGTTCTTCCTAGTAACAGTCCTGTGGTATTTCCTAAACTAATGGTCAAACTGGCCCAGTTTCTGGCTCGTTTTTTCTTTAACATGATTTGTTAAACATACTTCTCATGTGCTGTTGAGCTAGCTTATCAGTTTTGTAATTAACACAGAAACAAATGGAGCCATCTTTTGTTGCTTTCGTCAGTAAAAGAGTACCTGTGAGACTACACCAAAAAAGAAAAATTGTGAAAGCTTAAGTCCTTTCTCAATGCATATATATGCCATTCATTCTTTTTCCCATTATTTATCGGGTTCTGGAGATCAACGACCTCCTGAAGGAGAGCCAGGACAGGAACTCCATTCATCAGAGCTTTGAAACAGCATGAGGAGAATGGATGTGCCTTTGGCCTGGAAGAAATGAAGCATTTCCAAATATTTCATTCCATTTTATAAAGAGACAGAGCTGGTTTCAGGAAAGTGGTTTGTTTTCTCTAGAGGTTATATTGAAATGTTTTCTGGCACTTCACTTAATAATGAAAATGGCAAAATAAATATGCATTAGTCTATTTTATTTGAGGCAGGATCAATGAATCCTCTGACATGCTGGGCACACCATCAGCTTACCAGCAGAGATGGTAAATGAATAAATAGGAATAGATGCAAATCAGCATACCCATCAATATGTATAATCTGGTTTCTAGGAAGCGAATTTCCAATCCCCCTTTAATTCCACTGTGTACCATTATTGGTGGACTTTGCCAGACTAAAAAAAATAAAACACAAAATATCCACACTGAACCTTGAACACATCCTCATATAAGAGTTTTCATTCCACCAGCAATAAAGCATCCTCAGAGGACCCAGAAGCCCGCATTCCTGAGGACAGTGCTTGACACTGATTGATTGCTTTCTAACATATTTTCCAAGCTACCTGGTTCAGTGTTCTGACCACAAATATAGCTAAAAAATCTCTTCAGTCCTTCTGAGTCATCCCTCATGACTACTCCCATCTGCACTCTGCACTTCACTTGCCTAATACTGCTTCACTTGACCTTCCTAATTCACCCATTTGGGTTGATGTGATGCTCTGTAAATACTCCCTCTACTTGTCCCAGGGACCCTGGATGGTGCCACTATACCTTTTGAGGATGGAGGAGTCTCCTGTATATCTTTCTACCCTTAAGACTTACAAGAGTCTGCACATAGCAGGAACACAATGACTGCAGTCAGAGGGCCTGTGGCTTCTATTCCAGGATAGCCCAGCTTGCTAAGATTGACATCATGCAGTGCAGTGCTGAGTGGGCTCCCAGGGGAGGTCCCCAGGCCTCTAACTCAGAGAGAGAAGCCCAAGCTACTCCTCAGTACTGTATGACAGCCACTGGGGGCAGTAAAAGCATTTTGCAGAATGAGGAGCTGGGCAGGGCAGTAAATAAGAAAGATCTGTCTATGCAGGGCCTAACAAGATGGCAGGTTGGGCCCCTGTTCTTCCTGGATGTTTTGGCTTTACCTTGATAGTCAGAGAGCATAATTCTGGAGAAATGAGTTGGGTTCCCATTTTTGTGTTACACCACCTTTCCGCCATCCTTCCACCTTCCTGTATGTTTTCCTTTCCTTCCTTTCTGCTTTCCTTACTCTTCTTTCCTCACCCACTCTTCTCCTTTTTCCTTTTCTGTCTTCACTATTCATGGAGAGTTTTCCACAAGGCTTTTCATGCAATGCTATGCAGATTCAAAGGTGAGCAAGACTTGATCTCTGCCTTCCAGAAATGTAAAATCTCCTTGGGGAGATGCAACCTGAACACAGGCAGGAACTCGAGGCCACAGTCAGATGGATGGAGTGTTTAATCTTTATGAAGATGTGGATAATGTTAGGGGAACTGTAGACGATGATGAAGTACCCAGCAATTAGTAATAGAGGGAAGCTATTACCATCCCTAAGCCCAAAGGGGAAAAAGAGGGGACTGGAACCCAGAGAAAGCCAGGCTGCCCAGCAGGAGCTGTGGCCTCATGTACTCCACACGAATGCCATCTTGCCCCTCACCTCACTCTGCCTCACCATTCACTCCCCTCCATCCTCTTCCCATAGCCCTACTTCAAGCCTTTATCCTCAAGTGCCTGCACTTGTCTCCACCAGAAAACTCCATCTCTATATACCTGATAGCATGGATATACAACCTGGCCTTTGTCCCTTTCCTGTATCTTAGAAGCCAGCATCTCAGGCTTTGGCCAAGTGATGATGGACAATATTTTTTCTAACTGGGAAGGTGCCAAGGGTGAGCCCCTCCACGAAGAGGGTGGAGAGTGGGAGGAAATGAACGCTGTCAATTCCAGCTCTGTCTTTCCACTAGTAAGGGTCGTGTCCAGTTTTCTCACACTTCACCACAGTAAGTGTTAATTTCCCTCCCAAGAAAAACCCAGAATAGCCTCATGTGGAGGAGTATACTATTGAGTATATTATTGAGAAATAATAATCCCAGCATCTTTGTTCTCTCTGAACCTACTTATATTGAAAACCACCATATCAACTGAACGTGGGTTTGTCTGAAGTCTCAGGGATATAGCACCAGCCCCAGATTGTTAATTTCTAACCCCCAAACATCTCTCCTGCTGGTTGGGGGTAAGAGAGAGACCCCATCCAATCTGCCCCAAACAGATGAAGGAAAAGAGAAAAGAATTGGGAAAGGAAAGAGATTTCTCCTCCTAACTGAAACTTCAGATTCTATTCCATAGTACAATGACTAAAGTAAATAATAATGTATTGTCATTTCAAAATAGCTAAAAGAGAGGCTTTTAAATGTTCTCATGACAAAGAAATGATAAATATTTCAGGTAATAGATATGCTAATTAGCCTGATTTGCTCATTCTACAATGTATACATGTATTGAAACATGATATTGTACCCCATAAATATATACAATTATTAGTCAATTAAGAATAAAACAATTTTTTTATTAAAGAAACTTTATGCTTAATATTTTAGGTGTTATTTTAAGAGAACTTGTATATTAGAATCCCTTCACTAATTTCTTTCCGCTTCTGATCCTTAAAGAAATATTGTTATGGGTTGAATTATGTATTACATACCCTCGCCCAAAATTCATATGTTGAAGTTTTAACCCTCACAATGTGACCTTGCTTGTAAATAAGGTTGTTACAGATGTAATTAGTTAAGACAAGTCATCCCAGAATTGGGCAGACCCTAATTCAATATGACTAGTGTCCTTATGAAAAAGAGAAATTTGGACACAGACATACACAGGGATAACACCATGTGAGGGAGAAGGAAGAGATGGATGTGATATGATTCTATAAGCCAAAGAACACCAAAGATTGCCAACAAACCTCCAAAAGCTAGAGGTGAGATCTGAGACAGGCTCCCACTTCACAGCCGTCAGAAGCAACCAACCCTGCCAACTCCTTGATCTTGGATTTCTCGCCTGCAGAACTGGGAGACACTATATTTCTGAGATTTAAGTCACCAGGTTGGTGGTACTTTGTTATGATGGCTATAGAAAACTAATACAATTGGAAACCTGATGCTTTAAATACAACTATAAGCATCTGGGCTGTAGGACTGTGGCTGAGCCTAATACAGGAGTGGCTTACTCCTGTAATCCCAGCACTTTGAGAAGTGGAGGTGGAAGGATCACTTGAGCCAAGGAGCTCGAGATCAGCCTGCACAACACAGTGAAACCCTGTCTCTACAAAAAAAATGCAAAAATTAGCTGGATGTGGTGGCACACCCCTGTGGTCCCAGCTACTCTGGAGGCTGAGGTGGGATGATTGATTGAGCCTGAGGGCAGAGGCTGCAGTGCACTGAGACTGCACCACTGCACTCCAGCCTGGGTGACAGAGTGAGATCTTATTTCAAAAAAGAAAGAAAGAAAAAAATTAAAGAACAAAGGGCAAGGAAAGCCCAGAGCAGAAACAGTAACTTTAAAGTGGGAGGCAAATTAACACCAATAAATCAAAAAAGATATGACAAGTCAGGTTTTAAGGGACCCTAGATGCTTATTGAATTCATGTCGAACGTGACTTCTATCTTCCAAGAAACTCATCTGTAAAATGGTTCATGTCAACTGCATTTGGATGTGACCAGCATGGGAACAATAAAAAGCACACAAATCAAAATTGAACTGTTTCCTAAACATGCTATGTTGTAAATTTTAATTACATTTAATTACATTGCTATATTTAATTACATTGAGTTTTGACCAACGCAGAATTTCATCAAAACGTCTTTGAGTAATTTCATGGGAAGTACATTTAACAGAAACTATTTGGCTGATTCTGAAGGAAACATTCTCCAAGCCTGTTTGCCCAACTCAACTCATCAGAATGGGGCTGTTGCCCAGAGCACAGTGTGGGGCTGGGTGAAATCAGTGATGGCATTGGCAGGTGATCAGTCAGACTTGTACAGAATATTTCAAATAACTGCTTATATATTACTTTATAAGCTTCTGCAGTTTGGGCTTTAATAGACTCTTAATATTTTAAACACGTTTAAAGTCCACATGCTTTTAGTTTTTACACAGAGGCTGAAAATGAATCCAAGATTTTTTTGTCCTGCTATTGCAATGAGAAGATGGGAGATTTGTCTTCAGTTCATCACTGGACAGCAAGCTCTGTGACCCGTCTTCCTGGGCCCTCACTGCATAGGCACTGCATGACCCAGAGGTTTGCCACATCTGGTCATTTGACTCTGGAATGCTCTAAGGACTCCACTGACATTACTACTTTTTGAACACAGACCCCAGAGACCAAGTCTCTGCTTCTCCTTTGAAGATGTAAAGATTTAACATAATAAAGGAGCTGGTCAAGGTCACAGGTGCCCCTGTAGAATTCAAATTCTAGGCTCTTTTCTAGTAGCAGACAGATAACGCTGACACTTTAAACATACCACTAATTAAATGTCCAGATGCAAAGAACATTGTCTGAGGTCTATCTAAACAATAGTGCATATTTTAGTAAGTCTTTAACTAAATATCTTATTTACAGGAAAAGATAGGAGGAAAAAAGTGTGGTCAATATGCTTGCTTTCAGTTATTAGAAATGTAATAACCAGAAGTCATGTTATCTATTATGTAACAATAGGGTTAATGATGTCTTGGTTTAGGTTTCTTCATGAACCCAAGGGATTAATTTGATCAGGTCTGCCTGTTTTGCTTGCTTTGGGTTGCTTGTTTCTTGTTTTGCTTTGCTGTGCTTTTTCTATGAAGCTGAAGGTTGTGGTAGCTGAAGGCTATGCCCCTAAATGCTGAAACTTAATCTTCACTGGCCACTTTATAGATGACATTCATAAGTCGCCATTGTGGCAGTCATTTCACCTTGTTTTTCAGGGACTTGGGCCAGCTCCTACCCAGTTCAAACCATTGAAACCACCAACCCTTCACATGGGTCTGTGCAAGTGCCTAAGAGGTGGCCTTTTCATGTCAGAGGGCCAAAACCTCCACCCTTAGATCATGCTAATGCCGCCATTTTCTGTACATGTCCTATGAAATGCCATGAACCCTGACTAAGCTTGCACAGAATAAACCTGTCACTTCATTTTTCTCCACTGCCAATCAGCTTTCCCCATGCCTTAAACCACCCAACTTCCCTAACCCATAGATATCCCTAAGCCTTATTTTTGGGAAGTGGAATTGAGAGCTGTTCTCCCATATCTCAATTCCGCAAGAACTCTGTGGCCTTGTGAAGAAATCTTTTCTTTTTTGCAAAACCCATGTGACTGTGAGTGATTGATTTACTGCACATGGGCAGAATGGACCTAGACCTGGAGCTGGCTGATCATATTTATAGAAGACGTGGTTTAAGTGTGAGATTTGTAGATTAAAGGATATTGCAGGTTCTGGGAGGTTTATTTTTTTCCCCTTCTGGCTTCCCCCAGTTCGTTTAACTCTCCAGTGTTCCCCTTCTGTTGATCCCTCTCCTGTAGCCTGAAGGTCCAGGGAAATGCGATGGGCAGGCAGGAGCCCCTAAGTGGTGCACAAGCTCCATAGTACAGTGGTTTGAAAGCCCAAGCCTAATGGCCAGCCCTCAGCTGTCCGCACACCATAGCTAAATCCTGGTGGCTCAAGAGCCAAGGAGGCCACAGGTTCTCATAATTGTCCCCAGAAATCCAATATCTTTCATGAATAGGGCAGTCTCAGGGAGGAGCTGTTTCTGGGGAGAAATTTTCTGTAAGAAATTTACGGTAGTTTTAACTGAGGCCTTCATTTTCAAAGAAATGCTGAAAGGCAGTGTACAGGCTGTCCCCTTCCTGAAGACTTCTGACAGGAGGAAAGGAAGTGGGGCTTTGACCCCACTTCAATCTGTGTCTCTTCCCTGCAAGCTGGGTGCTCCACTACTTGCTGGTACAGTCACCCAAGCTCTGAATTAGCCACCCTGGTAGTGACTTGGGGCTAATCTGAGTTTTCAGGCTTTTCCTGGCCACACTGCCTTCCACCCCATTTTCCTCCTGCCTTTCTCTAGTTATACTGGCCACTTCCTTTCCCCATCACCCATTTACTCTTCTTCCTCCTGCCCATGCCTGTAACTTGCAATTCAAATTTCCACCCTAGACCCTGCCCTGGGTGGCACAACCGTATTTCCAGGGATCAGGTGGATGTCTTACTAGGTCCTCTCACAGGTACTTTAAACTGACATCTCAAACACTCTTGTTGCCACAAGCTTCCTCTTCCTCCCTGTGCCCTTTGGGTGTTTATATTATCACCCTCTTTTCAGTTACTCCTGCTGGGAGTCTCAGAGCCATCCAATGGTCCTCTTTCTCTCTTCCGTCCCAGATCCCATTTTACACCTAGTCTTGTTCATTCTACCTTCTAAATAGGCTTTCACTCCATTCCCTCATCTCCATTTTCTTTGCTACCTCCTTGGTCAGATTCCTACCATCTCTTTGTTTCTGCAAGTGCAAGAGCCTCATAACTAACAATATCTAATATTGCCCTTCCATAGTTTGCACCCTAAAATTATTTTGTTTAAAATCATTTCCTCTAATTATCAATTCATCAGATGAATGAATTTATCTAAAATTCAACCTTCTTTGAGGTTTTGCATCCACGTAAACATCAAGTTTTTGTTGATATCTTTGAGGAATTTTAAGGATTTTGTTACCATGTCCTGTCATTCAATACTTTCTTCCAAACTGATGTCATCAGACCCATAGTTAAAACTTATGTGCCAATGACTCACAGATTTATGACTCTATCCTGACCTCTTCTCTGAGTTGTTTTTGTTGTTGTTGTTGTTGTTGGTGGTGGTGGTGGTGGTGGTGGTGGTAGGGTTTTTTGGGGGTTTTTTGTTTGTTTTTTTGAGATGGAGTCTCGCTCTGTTGCCCAGGCTGGAATGCAATGGCGTGATCTTGGCTCACTGCAATCTCCACCTCCAGGGTCCAAGCAATTCTCCTGCCTCAGCCTTCTGAGTAGCTGGGATTAGAGGTGCATGCCACCACACCTGGCTAATTTTTGTATTTTTTATATCCACTACCTACTTGATGTCACCACTTAGATGTCTTTAAGGCCCTGCAAACTCAGTATGTACAACACTGAACTAAGATTTCCCTCTACTCACCACCTCACAAAAGCCCTGGTCTTCTTTCAATGTTTCTTATCTCCATGAATGCATAACACAAATCTAGTTGCACACTCCAGTGGGACTACTGGAGTCCCACTCTGCCACATGGAATTCATTAACAATCCCTGTTGATTTTGCCTCTTAAATATCTCCTAAGTAGCTCTCATATCCATCCTTCTCTAGGACCAACACCACAAGGCAGTCAGTTGCCATATTTCACCTTCACCGCAGCACAAAAGGTCTCCTCATGACCAGTTTATTCCCCTTCTCCCCTGTTCTCCTCACCACAATTAGAGTGATCTCTGACAAAATGCAATTCTAATGAAATCATCTCACATTAACACATTCAATGGTGCCCTGTGGTTCTTACAATAAACATCATAGACCCTAACTTGCTCCTCAATGCCCTTCATAGTCTGGTTCCTCCCTATACACTGTGCAGCCCTCAGATCTCAGATTAAATATGATTTCTTTCAAATCCCTGAATTATATAGGCTATCATAGTTGCAATTTTAAATTTGTGTGCTTGTTTGATTACTTAACTTTAATGTTAACTAAGGTCACAAGCTGCTGCACTAGATGACATCAATGGCCTACAGAAATATGTAAATCAAAAGAAACATTCGATAAATAAACTGTCTTATATAAAATGTTCTTGACTTGATAAATATTTACTGTTTAAACTAAGTCACAACATTTTCAGGCAAGAGTCTCCCTGATGCTTCAATCTAATCTCCAAATAAGCCCCTGGTGACTTGTCCTTAATGTCTGTTCCAGCCTCATCCCATGACGCTCTCTGGCATGAACCATCCAGTCCATAGCCTGACGCTATGTATTCTTTTTATTAATACCTCTGTTCTTGTATCCTTGCTATTCCTCCACTTGAAATGCCCATTCTTTTCCATCCTGTGGGGCTCAAGTGCTATCTCCTCTAGAATGTCTTCCCTCAACTTCTCAGGCACAGGGGCCATACTCTCCTCCTTTTCTCCATCATGTTCTGTACATTTAATTCAGAAATCAGTTATTGAGGAACCTCTGCATGCCAGGAATTTTGCTGAATGTTGTGGGTAGCTTAATAGAAAACACAATTCCTGCTTTCAATGAACACGTGACCTAAAGAAGGAAACATATCAGAAGTTAATTATATTGCATGTGACCACAGGAGACGGGCTTCTTAACTCCAACTCACAGTATTTGTTGTATTTATTTGCATCTGACTTCTCCACTGAGCTGTGAGTTTCTTAAAGTTGAAAACTTATTACTAGTTTACCTCTGAGTTCTTGGTACTTGTGCTCAGTGCCTAACCATGTTGCAGCCTAAGTTTTAAAAATAAAAATAGGAGTGAATTCTCATCTTAAATTTTATTTTATGTTAATGTACTCTGTAATCAGCCCCTCATCTGTATGGATTCAAAACATTCAATCAATTCTCTTAATGCAAACACATACATTAAATGAGAAAGCAAAAGGACTCAGCAAGCAGAAAACAAAGGGATTATGGGGGGTGGGGAAAGAAACAATGGGTAGCTCTTCAGTCTGAAAAATGTTGCTATATATTTTATGCCTATGGTGAAAACGTAATAGATATTTAGCTAGGAAGGTCTGGAATAACACACTCGGCATGTGTCCTATTTTCTTTTCAGGCATTCATAGTCTATATTCAGTCTTTGAATTTGAACATACATGAATTTCCTGAATATCAGATATACCTACACTCACCAAAAAACAAAAGCCAAAAGACAAATCAAATAGAATGGATTTTTTGAGCATCTGAAATGTTACTACACTTCTATAATTGCGGAAATGTTGAACACTTCCACAACTATATCCAGATTGAATACGTTAATTTTTCCCTTGGCTTTGCCTGAAATATTTGCAGTTAATATAGGAAGCAGTAATACAATAGAAAGTTGATGCTGATAAATTATAAAAATTTTTCTTACAAGATACTAAAGACAGTAGAAGATCAAATAATCCACAGCAAAAACAAATAAACCAACAGACAAATTAAGTAGAGTCAGTCAAGGCACTTGTTAATCAGAAAAAGGCCTGCAGGGCAGAATTGATGAAAGACTAAATGTGAGCAAAAATTTATTATTGCCAAAAACAAAATATAAAACAAAAATACAGAAACCCAGTATAAGTAGAATTCAACATAATCTCTATTTCCACAAATTAATGTGCCATTTAGTATAATCTTGAATGTTTTACACTGAAGTGTTTTTGGCCAAAATTATTCTGTGATGTACTGCACACTTCAACATCTTGTTAGGTAGCATACATCAAACATAATGGAATAAACTTCTTAGAGCAAGCTAGGCCTTACCAATTATTCATGCGGTCAATTTCCCCCTTTCTTCTGATGACATTCACATGTGGGACACACTCCTTCACACATTCACATGTGTCTACAAGCTATGGATATTGCACAATTTCTAGCTAGCTAACAGTGATTCTACCACCCCTTGGTGTCAAAATGTGTCAGCTAAGAACCACTCACCTAGAACAATCGCCTTATTTTACAGGCTGAGGTTAAGCAAAGCACCCAAAGACTTCCAGGTGTATAATGGCATAGACAGCCTTCTAATTCCCAATTCTTTGTTCATTTAATTTGTCACTCTGAACTGGTAATCAGGAATTATGAAGATAATAATTATACTTTATATTTTAAAAGTGTTTCTAAACAATGCATCTTCTTCAAGACCCTCAGCCATAAGAGGTAGGTATTACTATAACCATGAGCATTTTGACAAATGTCTAAAGAGAAGATATGCAAGAAAAATAAGCAGCTCTTAGGAGATAATGTCTGAACCCTTTGAATGTGCTTCCTAATAGAGGGTTTTTGTATGCCTGAGGCCTTGAGCCACACTGTATTAGTTTGATCAAATATTTTAGGCTAGCACATCTAACTTATGGTGAATATCCCATGTGCCTTTTTCCTTGACTGATTTTAATCCGGATTCTTCTGCTGTAATAAACTATAACCATGAGTATAACAGCTTTTCTTAGACCTGTGAGTCCTTGTAGTGACTCAACAAGCCTAAGAGTCATTTTGGGGAAATCCCTCCCATGCCATTTTCTATTGCTGCTATAAGAAATTACTACAAAGTTGGTGGCTTTAAACAATGCAAGTCTATTCTCTTGTAGTTCTTAAGGTCAGAAGTCTAAAATGTTTCAGCAGGTGATATGGTTTTGCTGTGTCCCCACCCAAATCTCATCTTGAAGTGTAGCTCCCATAATCCCCATGTGTCCTGGGAGGAACTCCATAGGAGGTAATTGAATCATGGGGGCAGGTTTTTCCCATGCTGCTCTCATGACAGTGAATAAGTCTCATGAGATCTGATGGTTTTATAAACAGCAGTTCCCCCGCACACAATCTCTTGCCTGCCACCATGTAAGACATGACTTTGCTCCTCATTTGCCTTCTACCATGATTATGAGGCCCCCACCAGCCATGTGGAACTGTGAGTCAATTAAACCTCTTTTCTTTATAAATTACCCACTTGGGTGTGTCTTTATTAGCAGCATGAGAACAGACTAATACAGTAGGGCTGCATTCCTTCTGGAGGCTCAAGGGAGAATCTATTTCCTTGCCTCTTCTAGAGCTTCTAGAGGCTGTTTGCGTTTGTTGGCTCATGGTCTCATCTTCAAATGCAGAAGGGTAGCATCTTCCAATCTCTCTATATCCCTACTTTGGTCACTCCATTGCCTTATATCCTTCCTCTGACCCTCCTTTCTCACCCCACTCTTACAAGTAGCCCTGTGATTACATTGGTACCACCCAGACAATCCAGGGTCTTTCCAACTCAAAATCCTTAACTTAATCATATCTACAAAGTCCCCTTTACCATGTAAGGTAACACAGTCAGAGGTTCCAGATATTGGAACTTGGACATCTTTGGGGATGAGGAGGCATTATTCACCCTACCATAGCCCCATTGGGTTCATACCACACAAAGGCCAGAATTACAGTGGCTCTCCATTCCTCCACTTCCTGGAGGCCCTATCTCTTTGCAGGACCATGAGATGATGAGGATCTATCTCACCTGTCTCCCCCTGCCCCAAAAGCTCACCCAGATATTTCTTGGAGTCTCCAGGGATATCTTCCATTTCTCACCTCCTGTTCCTCTTCTTGGATGAAGGGCAAAGGTGGAGTGTGGAGGGTAGCTCTCTAAGAACAATACAGCTAGTGTCTCCTTGGAGAACACTGATTTACTATTGCTCTCATTTTGAATTGGATTAGAAGAGATGGCATTTAAATCAGTTATTCTCAAATTGCAATTATAGGAACCACTTCCAACAGGATCACCTAGCAAATTTGTTAAGCTGAACATTCCTGGCTGTACTCTCAACCCAAGAATGAGATTCTGAGGTAACGTTTTCATGAGGTTTGAGATTCTTTGGCTTAACAAATAGTATTAGCTTTATAGAGAAAAGCAAAACATCCTCCTCCTTTTGTCTCCTGATAAGAATGTTTCATCTTCATCTTCCTAAGCATGTTTTTTTTTTTCCCCTCTGGGTGACCCTTTCCCAGGGCACACCCTGAAGCCTAAATTAAGGTAAAAGCTCTAAATCTGGTCATCACTACCACTATCTCTCTATGCGAGATACTCCCAAACTATTATTATTATTTGGCTTGAAAATGTTTCTCCCTAAAAGCACTCTAGAACATGTATTTATTCTTCCAATAAATTAAATAAAATTATTTTTAAAATGTACAACTCTAAGGCAACTGAAGATAGTGTGGAATGTTATAAAACCAAGGCAGGTAATCACCAGTTTATGCAGTGTACTCAAGACTGAGAACAAGTTTGTGTAAAGATAAAGAAGGAATCAACAGCAGGGTTGCAAACCTAATTAATCACTGCCCTGACACTGAGTTTGTTCAATTATGGGCATATCGGAAAAAGCCAAAATATGGAGTCCTTGGATTGTCCCTGATTTACCTGATTACGCCCCAAAAGAAACTTGAGAGTTATGGTTCTGCCACCCAAAGCACTGAAGACAATGTCTTTGGGGAAAGAGCCAAAAAAGGTGTGAGTCCTTTTTACCTGTGCAACACTGCCTACAGCTGGTTCCATGTAACTCACACAGGGCACAAAGGATTCAATGCTTTGGGCCATTTAAATTGTGCAGCTGGGTCACCACATGCTTAATCCTGCGAAAAGATGAAGTAAATAGTTATGATATGACCCAAAATACAAGTGGCCTATAGCCAATATTTTGAACCGCTAAAGACATAGCCATGATTTGATCTCCAAGTTAAAACACAGAAACAAACAAACAAAAAAACTACTTAAGCCCCTTCAATTGATTTGTTGTACCTTTCCAGGAATCAAGCTTTTGTGTAGGAGGTAGGCAGGATTGGGATGCACTCCAGTGTCACTTTTATAAGTGACCCTCCTTCACACCATTCGTATAAGGGAGCCCCGCCTCCAAATTACCAGGCCATCACTTTGGACAATTTTGCTGTTTTTCAAGAGCTTGCAAGAAAGAAAATTGTGCTTGTCAGTGAATAGGTCCTTGTTACGGAGGGAGGCTTTGTGCATTGAAAGGCTTGCCTTCAGAATATTCAAAATGATGGCAAATTTAGCCAAATTGGGCAAAAGTGAATCAGGTTTCACAAATTTAGGAATGTTTATTTAAATCTTTAAAACATATGTTGCCACAGCTGTGTTTACCATAGAATGATGATGAAAATAATCCTAATGAAAATGATGATGTATTTATATAATGTCTTTCATCCAACAAGCACCAAACCCGCTGCACAACTGATCTCATTAGGCCTGACTAAATCCCTTTGAGCTACAACATAAATACTAGTTCCAATTTGCAGATGAAGAAACTGGGACATGGGCAAGGTTATTTGCAGCTAAGGAGATGAAGTTACAACCTGACTCTCCCACCTGTGTAGTGAGCTGCCCTTTGAGCAGACTCTGGAAGGGGGATCCCTTCCTCCACACTTCCCCACATGGATTGCCTTGTCCTAGCCACGGCAGAAAGAAAGAAGGGATGAAGAGCAAAACACCATTGATTTTTACGCATTATTTTTTCTTGGAATTAACTGTCTGGATATATGGGTAGATAATCATCTTCTCAAAACATGCCATTGAAGGTGAGAGTTGAGAAGGTAGCAGAAAGTTTTGTATCATGGGTTTCACTGATGGGAAACCCAAGACATGAAAAGGAAGGAGCTAATTTAGAGCCCCCTCAGTGAGGGCCAAGAGTCAGCCTTGTGTCCTACCCTGCTCTCCTTACCAGTGCAACTCAACTTTCTGTCTTTTTAGCATGTTGGGGAATGGGAAGAACTTTTAAACAAAATGCCCATTGTAGACTCAAATGCTTCAGTTTAGCCTATAAAATTCTGTCTTTTCCTAAATCTACATTCTCTTGAAGTAATAGTTAACTCAAGCATTCAAGAATATTGAAGTTCAGTTCCTAAAGGAGTTCCCATACTTCCACCAGCTAATGTTCAGTTTCTGCATGTCTCCTCCTTCTACAATTAGTACATTTTTAAGGCAGCTGTGAGATCATTACCTTAGAGTGTCTGGTTCAAATACCTAATGTAAGAACCTGCATCACACCTGAACCCTAGAGACTTTACCAAAGCACTGATTTTGATTCCACTCTCAACAGCACATTTTGAATTAAAGTTTTAAAGTAGAAAAGAAAGTTTTGCCTAATCTCTTGCAATCAGTATTGATGTTAAGTATATGCTTTCCAAATTCAGTAAAAAATTGCTTTCCTTCCATTCAGAAAAATAATTCATGCAGGCATTTTTGCCAAAACCTGAATTTAAGTCTGCCCAAGAAAATATATTCTCTAGAAATAGCAGAGAAAAACAAACCCTTTTGAATGTCTTATAGACTTTATCTAAATTTGAATTCTCAGAGTCCCACAATATATTTAATTTTAGTAAAAATGTATTTACCTATGCATGGAATACGGCTTTTATTGCCAGACTTATTTTCCCAATGAGAGTGATAGAAACAGTCTGGTGGGCTGCAGATAATCTAGGCATTTCCTACAGATAGCCCTGAGCTGTTACCCTGCCTTGCTTATATATTCACTAGGGACCTAGGGAAGGCCACTCAACTTTTCTGAATTTCAGTTTTCTCATTTGTAAAATGGAAATAAAAATGAATACCTCACCAGTTGTGAAAATTAAACTTTAATCTAGAGCTTTTCCAAAGGAGACTCTGAACAAATTAAGATTTCCTTCACTACCACTTTTCTAGCCACTCTCCTCCAAATCTGTAAAGGTTACCAAAATTAGTGTATGTTTTATATACAATGTGTGTGTGGACTAGATACACCAAAATATCAACAGCAGTTATCTCTGAGAAGTAGAATAATGAACAATTTTTTTTCTATTTGCTCTTTTCTGATTTTCCAAATTTGCTATCATTTATAAGGAAGACATGGTATTTTTTTTTTTTTTTTTGAGATGGAGTCTCACTCTGTCACTGAGGCTGGAGTTCAGTGGTGCCATCTCAGCTCACTGCAACCTCCACCTCCCAGGTTCAAGCGATTCTGCTGCCTCAGCCTCCTGAGTAGCTGGGATTACAGGTGCACCACCAGGCCCGGCTAATTTTTGGTATTTTTAATAGAGACAGGGTTTCACCATGTTAGCTAGGATGGTTTTGATCTCCTGACCTCATGATCCACCTGCCTTGGCCTCCCAAAGTGCTGGGATTACAGGCGTGAGCCACCACGCCTGGCCGACACTGTATTTTTAAGAGCTGATTTTTAGAAAATCACCATTGGGAAAACAAAATCAAGTCACACACATTTAGTATTGTGACAAAGAACAGAAATGGCTAATCAAAAATCTTCTAATTTTACATAAAAGAAAATCAAGGCCCAGAGAGAATTTCATCCAAAGCCTCCTAGCTGAACCGAGGCTGGAAGTAACTTCCTAGTGTAACCAAATGGCCCAGAGCTCTCCAGCCCAGGAGAATAAAGAAGGTGGCAGTTTGACCCTAAGTGTACTGCTTAACGCTCCTCCCATCTCCTACTTGGAAAGTATCACCTTCCCTCCTTTTCTTTCTATGGACCCAACTGCTAGATGTTTGCCCTGCTCATAGATTCCACTCATTTGCAGTTTTGTACAGATAAAGCTAACTGATTTCCACATTATAGAGGCTACTAAATAATGTGGCATATAGCCTATATTAAGGTCCTTGCCCTTAATGCCATTACCACTTTTGTCTGGTGCCTAAGGGTCCCAAAGATGGGGGCTGAGAATCAGGGCCAGGACTAGGGTAAGGTCAATGAGGCACTCACCACAGAAACCAAATTTAAGGGGATCCAGAAAGCTCAGTAATCAGGATAAATAATATTTGTTTTTGTTTTCTTTTGCAGTGGCATCAGCAAGGTGAATGACTAGAGATGCCTGGAAATTTGCCCTTCTTACAAGAAAGAACCAGGGCACAGAACAAACAGCTAATATTTGAAACGAGAGTGCTAGAGTGCAACAGGAAAGTGAAGATGCAACTGTGGTGACTGGAAGTCCAAGAAAGCAGCAGAGAGGGGCCAAGCCTCTGCAGCCCTGTCTCCTCAACCTAGGTTGAATCTGCTCAGAGACAGGAGGGACTTTCTGTTGCAGGGGAAACAGAAAGAGAAGATCCCCACCAGCTCCCATTGCCACCGCAAACACCTAAGGTTCTTACTACAGGAGAATCCCACAGTCTTCACAATCCCTGAGCCCAGTTTGGAGAGATGCCAGGAATTCATGCAGCTTCATTGCCCCATATTCGAAACACAAGTTGTGCACTCCCCACCCACCCCCTGGGAGACAAGCTGTTATGGCACAGCACCATCTTGAGACCAGAGCCACCTCCTGAGTCCTCCCTACTCTGGGGACCAGCAGTCACTGCACCTCTTCAGCATTGGGACTCCATTTTTATTTCACCAAGCCCACATGAGTGGCTAAATGTCACACCCACAGCTCTGCAGAGTTGAACCCAGTATCAGCTGTGACTTCAGTCCTACACAGCAGAAAAACCAACTCCTGCCTCCATACTTTCAGATGGAGGAATAGTCTTCCAGCTCTGCCCAGTCAAATCTGCCCTTGAATTGGCCAAACTACTGAGATCGCCCCCAAATTGGAGAGGCCCCTGAGCTTCCAAGCAGCTGATACAACCCTGGGCCAACAGAGAGGCTATGGACCTGGGCTCAGGACCTGAGAAACAGCCCCACAGTACCCTGCCCCTCTGCAGACACCCCTGGCCTTCCCAATGACCCTCCACCCATAAGGGCCTGCAAAACAATCCCATAAGCTGCCTCTGATAAGCATAGTCCAAGGCTGGCTGAACAGCCAACAGCCCATGTCTCAGACCTGAAAACAGCCCTGTGGGCCACTCCTGGGGGACATATCCCAGACAAGTCAAGCAGCCACGTGCCTGCATACTGGGCCTGAGAAACAGCCCTTCAGGCGACCCCTAGTGGGCATGCCTCTGAACTGGCTGAACAGCCTCGCACCTGCATTCCAGACCTGAAAAAAAATGTAGGCTGCCCCTAGCAGACATGCACCCAAGCAAGCTTGAGAAGCTATGCACCCACATCCCAGGCTCGAGAAACAAATCTGTAGGTAGCACCTCTGGTGGGCACACCACCAGACTGAAAAAGTGGACCTGTACCTGTCCCAGGCCTACAAAGTAGCTCCATGGACTACCACCTACAGAAATGTCCCCAAGCCAGCCAAACAGTCTTGTGCCCACATCTTGAGCCTGAGAAGCAGCCCATGGGCCACCCCCAGCAGACATACCCCCCGGGCTGGCTGAGCAGCAGTGTGCCCATGTCCAAGATGGGGAAACAGCCCCATGGGCCACCCTCAGTGAACATGCACCCAAGCCAGCTGAGAAGCCATCTTATTATATCTTAGGCCTGAAAAATAGCCATGTGCTCTGCCCTTAGAAAACACACCACCAGAAAAACTGAGCAGTGTAAGCAGTGTCCTGGGCCTGAGAAACAGTGCTGCACACTGCTCCTGGCAGGCATAACTCCAAGCTGGCCAAGCAACTGTATGTCCATGCTCCTGGCCAGATAGCCCATGGCCTCAATCCCAGAGAGACAGACCCCAAGCTAGCTGACTCAACCCCAGCTAGAGAAATAGCCAGACAAGCCCACCTTTGGCTAAGCTACGCCACCATCACCACAGATTCTCTCAGCCTAGGCCACTGAGAAACTCACAAATACCACTAATGTGGATTACGGCTGAAGAAACTACACAGAGACTATATACAGCATCCACCTAAAGCCAAGATCAATGTACCCCATCAGACCAATACTGCAAGACCTATTCATACAAATACATCCCTACAGAGCCTATTCCATAAAATTACAAGAGGTGACTTTTCCCCCAGATGAATAGGAATCAATGTAGAAACATATCAACCATGAAAAAGTAAGTACATATGTTACTTCCAAAGGAGGTAACAGATCCCAATCATAAGACAATTTGTGAAATACCAGAAATAGAATTCAAAATAATAATCTTAAGTGAGATACAAGAGAATACAAATACACAATTCAATGAAACCATGAAAATAATTCCTAATTTGAATGAGAAATATAGCAAAGAGCTAGATATCATAAAATAGAACCAAACAGAAATCCTAGAGCTGAAAAATTCAATGAATGAAATTTAAAAATATAATCATGACCTTCAATGACAGACTAGATCAAGCAGGAAAAAAAAAAATTTCTGAACTTGAAGACAGCTCTTTTGAAATAATACAAGCAGGCAAGAAAAAGGAAAAGAGAATAAAAAATAATAAAGAAAGCCTATAGGATTTATGGGATACCATTAAACTAACAAATATTCATATTATGGGCCTTTCAGAGGGAGAAGAGAAGGGAAAAGGTGAGGAAAACACATTTAATGAAATAATAGTAGAAAACTTTCCAAATCTTGGGAGAGAGATGTACATCCAGGTCCAGTAAGCTTAAAGAACCTCAAATAGATTCAATTTAGACAGGTCCTCTCTGAGGCATGTTATAGTGAAATTGTCAAAAGTCAAAGACAAAGCAAGGAAAGAGCATAAAGTAACATGTAAGAGAATTCCCATTAGATTAAAAGTGGATTTCTAGGCAGAAACCAAAAGAATAAAATTTTATGTTCAAATTTCTTAAAAGAAGAAACTGCCAGACAAAAATGCTATATCCAGGAAAGCTATCCTTCAGAGAAATAAAAATCTTGCACAGATAAGCAAACACTAAGGAAATTGATCACCACTAGAACAGGTTTACAAGAAATGCTCAAGAGAATCTTACATCTAGAAGTGAAAAGACAATAACCATCTTATGAAAACATGTGAAACCATAAAATTCCCTGTATTAGGCCATTATTGCATTGCTATAAAGAAATACCTGAAACTGGGTAATTTATAAAGAAAAGAGGCTTAATTGCCTCATGGTGCTTCAGGCTTTATAGGAAGCATGGTGCTTTTCATCTGCTTGGCTTCTGGTGAAGCTCAAGAAGTTTCAATCATGGGAGAAGGTAAAAAAGGAACAGGCACATCACATGGTGAAAGCAGAGGTAAGCAAGAGAAGGGATGCAGGTGTCACACACAAACAACCAGATCGCGCAAGGCACTCACTATTGCAAAGATAGCACTAAGCCATGAGAGATCTTCCCTCATGACTAAAACACCTCCAACCAAGCCCCACCTCCAACACTGGGGATTATAATTCAACATGAGATTTGAATAGGGGCAAATATCCAAGCTACATCATTCTGTCACTGGCCTCCCCAAATTTCATGTCCTTCTCACACTGCAGAATACAATCATGCCTTTACAACACTCTTCCAAGTGTTACCAAGTGGTAACTCATTCCAGTGTTAACTCAAAAGTCCAAAGTCCCATCTGAGACAAGGCAAGTCCCTTCCACCTACAAACCTTTAAAATCAGAAACAAGTTATTTACTTCCAAGACACAATAGGGGTATATACATATATCCCCATTCTAAAAGGGAAATATTGGCCAAAAAAAAAAAAAAGAACTACAGGCCCCATGCCAGTTCAACACCCAGCAGGGCAATCATTAAATCTCAAAGCTTCAAAGTAATCTTCGTTGACTCTGTCTCCCACCATTCAGGGCACACTGGTGTGAGGAGGGGGCTCCCAAAAAGGAGCAGGGATGCAGGAAGCAGTGTCTTGAGGCTGTGCAGGGCAGCAGAACCTTGGGCATGGCCCAAAAAACTGTTTAATCCTCCTAGGCCTCAGGAAAGAGGGGGCCTTCCCTGTGATGGGAGGGGCTGCCTCAAAGGTCTCTGAAATGCCTCTAAGGCCTTTTCCTTGTTAGTCTTGGATATTAGCATTTGGCTCCCTTTTAGTTATGCAAATATCTCTAACAAGTGGTTGCTCCACAGCCTGCTTGAATTCCTCTCCTGAAAAAGCTTTTTCTTTCTTTGCCACAAGGCTAGGCTGCAAATTTTTCAAAATTTTATGCTCTGTTTCCTGTTTAAATACAAATTCCAACTTTAAGTCATTTCTTTGCTCCCACATCTGAGTATAGGTTGTTAGAAGCAACCAGTCAACTTCTTGAAAACTTTGCTACTAAGAGATTTCTTCCACCAGATCCCCTAGGTCATCACTCTCAAGTTTAAATTTCTACAGATCTCTAGGTCATGGACACAATACAGCCAAGTTCTTTGCTAAGGCATGACAAGGGTGACCTTTGCTTCAGTTCCCAAAAACTTCTTCATTTCCATATGAGGCTTCAGCAGCCTGGACTCAGTTGTCTATATCACCTGCAGAATTTTTGTCTCAAACATTTAACCAGTCGTTCCAAACTTTCCCTCATTTTCCTGTCTTCTTGTGAGCCTTCCAAACTCTTGCAACTTCTGCCCAGTATCCAGTTCTAAAGTCACCTCCACATTTTCAGGTATCTTCATAGTGTCACGCAAGTACGTGTGAAGAGAGTCCACCAACAGTCTTTGTGTGAGCAGCAAGGCTGTTTATTTCACTTGGGTGCAAGTGGGCTGAGTCCGAAAAGAGAGTCAGCAAAGGGAGATAGAGGTGGGGCAGTTTTATAGGATTTGGGTAGGTAGTGGAAAATTACAGTTAAAGGTGGTTATCTCTTGCAGGGCAGGCAGAGGCAGGGGTCACAAGGTGCAGGATGGGGAGATCATGAGACTCATTGTCCAGGGGAGGAATGTTACAAGGTCGATTGATTAGTTGGGGTGGGGCAGGAACAAATCACAATGGTGGAATATCATCTTTTGTGGTTCTTCAGTTGCTCCAGGTCCTCTGGATGTATACATGCAGGTCAGAGGGGTTATGATGGCTTAGCTTGGGCTGAGAGGCCTGACATTCCTGTCTTCTTATATTATTAAGAAAAACAAAACAAAATAGTGGTGAAGTGTTGGGGCAGCAAAAAATTTTGGGGGTGGTATGGAGAGATAATGGGTGATGTTTTTCAGGGCTGCTTCGAGTAGGATTAGGGGCAATGTGGGAACTTGAGTGGGAGAGATTAAACTGAATAAAGATTTTGCAGTAAGGGGTGATATTGTGGGGTTGTTAGAAGGAGCATTTGTCATATAGAATGATTGGTGATGGCCTGGATGCGGTTTTGTATGAATTGAGAAACTAAACGGAAGACACAAGGTCTGAATAAAAGAAAGAGAAAAACAGGTATTATAGGACTAAGAATTAGGAGGACCCAGGACATCCAATTAGAGAGTACCCAAGGGGGTTCAGCATAATTATTTGCTTGGTTGGCGAGTTTTTGGGCTCTATGCTTGAGTTTTTTTTTTTTTTTAATGTTGTTATATACCAGGCCAGATTGATTTAGGTAAAAACAACATTCTTCATTTAAAAATATACAGAGTCCTCTTTTTTTTTTTTTTTTAAGCAGTAAGTTGAGGCCTCAGTGGTTTTGGAGGAAAGAGAAATGCAAAGCCAGCAATTGTTTGTTAAAGAAAGATTAGAAACAGCTAGGAGAGAGTGAGTGAGATTGACAGTGTGGTGGAGATAGCTGGGGAGAGGTAGAGGCTGGCATAAGAACGGGAACAAGAATAAGAGTGAGTATACAAGTAAAGAATAGGACTTCATCAGGGTGAAAGTATTGGAGGGTGCCCTGTCAGCAAAGATCACCTACCCACTCCAAGAGGGAGTCAAGAATGACAGTTTGAGGTAAAACCAGGAGACATCAGTTATGATGGTTTAGAGAAAAAGCATAAACTGGCAGTGTAAACAAGGGCAGGGCATTTATGAGTAGTTGGGAATGGTGAATAAGAGTACGACTAGACACAAGATAGTAGGGATGACAAGTTTTTAGGGTGCAGTCCAAGTAGTGGGGGTGACTGTGTAAAGCCCTGTTGCAAAAAGTAGGGTAAGGATGAATAGATGTAATAGAATGAAGAGATGTATTAGGCTCATAAGTGTTCTTACTGTTCTTCAGAAATGTGAGTGAGTTTAAGGGAAGTAGGGGTGAGTACTTGCACCTTCCAGGAGGAAGAGGAGAGATCAGGCAGGCTGGCTGACAGATACAGCTTTATTCTGGAACAGTGATATGGAGGGGGACATATCACTAGAACAGGAATGGAGAGGGTCCTGCAGGCAGACAGCAGTTGGGGTACTATAGATGACTAAGTAGGGTCTGGTCCATTGAAGTTGTAGAGTTTGAGGGGTCAGATTCTTAACAAGAACTGATCGTTCAGCTAAGGTGTCTTCATATGGCTGAGAATCTGGAGTAGGCAAGAGAAGATTAGCAGCCTGGCAAATTTCCTGTCTCGTCTGCTGGAGGACTGGAAGATAGTCATCTAGAGAGCTGGTGTCTGGGATGAGGTTGGGGCTGAGCAAGAAAGTGCATCCATATAAAAGTTCAAGTGGACTGTACCCTGTAGCATCTCAAGGACAGACTAATTCTGAGAAGGGCAAGAGGTAAAGTTGGTCACTGAGCTTGATGAGGTGTGTCTTTAAAAGACCATTAGTCTGTTCTACCTTTCCTGAAGATTGAGGACGCTAAGGGGTATGAAGTTTCCACTGAATATCAAGAGCCTGAGAAACTGCTTCAGTGATTTGATTAATAAAGGCCAGTCCATTATTGAACTGTATAGAGGTGGGAAGGCCAAACCAAGGAATTATGTCTGATAGAAGGGAAAAAATGACCATGGTGGCCTTCTCAGATGCTGTAGGAAAGGCCTCTATCCATCCAGTGAAAGTATCTACTCAGACCAAGAGGTATTTTAGTTTCCTGACTCGGAGCATGTGAGTAAAGTCAATTTCCCAGTACTGGGCAGGGGCAAACCCCCGAGCTTGATGCGTAGGGAAGGGAGGGGGCCTGAACAATCCCTGAGGAGTAGTAGAATAGCAGATGGAACACTGAGAATTGATTTCCTCGAGGATAGATTTCCATGATGGAAAGGAAATGAGAGGTTCTGAGAGATGGGCTAGTGGCTTGTAACCTACATGGAAGAGGTTATGAAAGGATAACAGAATAGAATGGGCCCGTGAGGCTGGAAGGAGATATTTTCCTTGGTCCAAGAACCATTTGCCTTGAGTGGGGAGGGATTGATAGGTGGAAACTTCAGTGGGAGAAAGTAGGAATGACTGATGAGAAACAGAAAAACTGGCCATGAGTGAAAGAAGTAGGAATACTGGCTGCTTCTCTAGCTGTCTTATCAGCATGATTGTTGCCTTGAGCAATGGGGTCTGAGGCCCTTTGATGGCCTTTGCAGTGAAGGACTCCAGCTTCCTTTGGAAGTAAAGCAGCCTTGTGAAGAGTTTTTATTAAAGAGGCATTAATGATGGAGGACAATTGTGTACTGAGGAAACCTCTTTCAGCCCATATAACAGCATGGTGGTGCAGGATGTGGAAGGCATATTTAAAGTCAGTATAAATATTGACATGCAGTCATTTTGCAAGAGTGAGGGCTTCAGTTAAGGCTAGGAGTTTGGCTTGCTGAGAGGTAGTGGAGTGGGGCAGAGTGGTGGCTTCAATGATAGATGTGGAAGATACTATAGCATAGCCTGCCTTTGCTGGTGAATGGTGATTAGGCCTGGTGGTACTGCCATCAATAAACTAAGTGTGATCAGGGT
The DNA here is from genome assembly GCF_028878055.3 of Symphalangus syndactylus. Taxonomy (NCBI): domain Eukaryota; kingdom Metazoa; phylum Chordata; class Mammalia; order Primates; family Hylobatidae; genus Symphalangus; species Symphalangus syndactylus. The sequence continues at coordinate 127,389,329 of NC_072426.2, read as the reverse complement.
GGGGAACAGGAAAGAAGGAAATATGGGTAATGGAGTGAATGTCAGGTGGATCAGAGAGATACAGTCATAGGGATCAGGTGTGGTATCAGGAGTAATGTGGGAGGCTGGATTGAAGTCCGGGCCAGGAACAATGATAATTGTAGGAGACTCAACAGAGTGAGTACAGCTGAAGGAGCTGGGGGGCAGAAAGTATATGTGTCACGTGTGAGGAAGAAAATAGATTTTGAAAGTTATGAGAACTGTAGAGTGAGTTGAGCATATTTTGTGATTTTGAGGGCCTCTAAAAGTATTAGAGCAGCAGCAGCTGCCGCATGCAGACATGAGGGCCAGCCTAAAAGAGTAAGGTCAAGTTGTTTGGACAAAAAGGCTACAGGGCATGGTTCCGATCCCTGTGTAAGAATTCTGACTGCACAGCCCTGCACTTCAGCTGTGTGTAATGAAAAAGTTGGGATGAGTCAGGGAGAGCTAGTGTGGGAGGAGTCTCGAGCTGCTTTTAAGGAATGGAAAGAGGAGTGGGGAAAGGATTTAAGATCTATGGGGTCAGCTAGGTTTCCCGTTGTGAGTTTATATAACGGTTTTGTTAGGATGGCAAAACCAGGTATCCAAAGGTGAAAGTATCCAACCATGCCCAGGAAGGAAAGGATTTGTTGCCTTGTAGAAGGGGTTGGGGTTTGAGAGATCAGCCGGACACAATTGGCAGGAAGTGCACTGTGTTTTCATGAAGAATTATGCCAAGGTATGTAACAGATGAGGAAGAAATTTGAGCTTTGGAGGAGGATACACAATATCCCTTGGAGAATAAATGTTGAAGGAACAGTAGGGTGTCTTGTTGAGAAGATTCAAAGGAGGGGCTACAGAGTAGAAGGTCATCAATATATTGAATAAGGTGAGAAGCAGAGAGGTGAAAAGAAAGTAAATCATGAGAAATAGCTTGGCTGAACTAATGAGGGCTGTCCCTGAAGCCTTGTGGCAGCATAGCCCAGGTAAGCTGCTGGGATTGATGGATATCAGGGTCAGTTCAGGTAAAAGCAAAGAGAGGATGGGATAAGGGGTGCAGGGGAATAGTGAAAAAAGCATCTTTAAGATCAAGAATGGAATAGTGAATTGTGGAAGGAGGTATTGAAGATAGGAGGGTGTACAGGTTTGGCTCTATAGGATGGATAGGAAGGATGATTTGATTAATAAGGCAAAGATCCTGAACCAACTTGTAAGACTTGTCCGGTTTCTGGATGGGTAGGATAGGGGAGTTATAAGGAGAATTTGTAGGCTCTAAGAGGCCATGTTGTAACAGGCGGGTGATAACAGGCTTTAGTCCCCTTAAAGCCTGTGTGGGATGGGATACTGGCGTTGAGCGGGTAAGGGTGATCAGGTTTTAATGGGATAGTAATGGGCATGTGATCTGTTGCCAGGGAGGGAGTAGAGGTGTCCCAGACTTGTGGGTTAAGGTTGGGGGATATAAGAGGAAGACACAAAGGAGGCTTTGGGTTGGGGAGAAGGGTGGCAATGAGATGTGGCTGTAGTCCAGGAATAGTCAGGGAAGCAGATAATTTAGTTAAAATGTCTCAACCTAATAAGGGAGCTGGGCAGGTGGGGAAAACTGAAAAAGAGTGCATAAAAGAATGTTGTCCAAGTTGGCACCAGAGTGGGGGAGTTTTAAGGGGTCTAGCAGCCTGGCCATCAATACCCGCAACAGTAATGGAGGCAAGGGAAACAGGCCCTTGAAAAGAAGGTAATGTGGAGTGGGTAGCCTCTGTATTGACTAAGAAGGGGACAGACTTACCCTCCACTGTAAAAGTTACCCAAAGCTTCTGTGATGGTCCAGGAGGTTTCCAACACAATTGGGCAGTGTCAGTCTTCAGCCGCTAAGCTGAGAAGATCTGGAAAGGAGTCAGTCTGAGAGCCTTGGGCCAGAGTTCCAGGGGCTCTGGGAGTGGCTGCTGGGCAAGTTGGATAGTCCGATTTTCAGTGGGGTCCCACACAGATGGGACATGGCTTAGGAGCAATCCTGGGCTGTGGGCATTTCTTGGCCCAGTGGCCAGATTTCCAGCACTTGAAGCAAGATCCTGAGGGAGGAGGTCCTGGAGGAATGCCTGGCTGCTGCAGTTTAGGCATTTTGAAGTTCTTGTGTGCTGGAGATGTGGCTGGGGTTTCTCTCACAGCGGAGGCAAGTAATTGCAACTCAGAAATATGTTGTTGCTTGACTGCCTCTTCTCTATTATTGAACACCTTGAAGGCAAGGTTAATTAAATCCTGTTGTGGGGTTTGAGGGCTGGAATCTAATTTTTGGAGCTTTTTCTAATGTCAGGAGCAGATTGAGTAGTAAGATGCATATTGAGAATAAGATGGCCTTCTGGCCCCTCTGGGGCTAGGGCAGTAAAGCATCTAAGGGTTGTTGCCAAACGGGCCATGAATTGGGCTGGGTTTTTATATTTGATGAAAACGAACCCAAACACTAACTGATTTGGGAGAGGGTGGATAAAGAAAAGGAGCATTAACCTTGACTATGCCTTCAGCTCCAGCCACCTCTCTAAGAGGAGATTGTTGGGAGGGCTAGTTGCGGAGCAAAACTGTAAGCTGGACTGGGTGTGAGGAGGGGAGGTGATAGAAGGATTATAGGGTGGGGGAGTGGAGGCTGAGGAAGAATTGGGACTTGGCTCGGCCTGGCAAGGAGCAGCCTGGGGAGGAGGGGAGAGGTCAGATAGGTCTGTAGAAAAGGAGGATTCAAAGGACTCAGAGCTTGGGGTGGAGACTGAAGGGACAGACAGGAGAGAAAGGAGAAAGAAGAAAGATTTGGGATGAGTCACATTGGGAGCAGAGACTAGGGAGGGACCAATGTGTAAAAGAATGCCTGGACATCAGGCACCTCAGACCATTTGCCCATTTTACGACAAAAATTATCTAGATCTTGTAGGATGGAGGAATTGAAAGTGTCATTTTCTGGCCATTTAGAGCCATTGTCAAGTTTGTATTGGAGCCAAGCGGTATTGCAGAAGAAAACAAGAGGCTTAGGTTTTACGTCAGATGAGAGTTGAAGAGGTTTTAAGTTTTTTGGAACACAGGCTAAGGGAGAAGACAGAGGAATGGAGGGTGGAAGGTTGCCCATAGTAAAAGGGTAAGTTTAGAGAAAAGATAGGGTAGAGACACGGAGGGAGGGAGGTGGTACTTGCCACCCACAGGATGTGGTACTTACCACCAAGGGGAGGTGGTACTTGCCACCCAGGGGAGGTAGTACTTGCCACCAAGGTGAAGGATCAAGGCAGGGGTCGCTGCGGTGATCAGACACATCTGGAATGTGGGTGAATAATCAGGCAGGCATCCCTGCAGTGATTAGACACCAAGGGAAGACTGTCTTCCCAAGTCCATGACCAGCACCAGAGTTTTGAGTTTGTAGATAAAATGCGTCTCCTCTGTCTCTACCAGAAAGGGAAAGGAACCAAAATTGAGGAAGGGAGAGATTGAAGGGTGGAAGGATAGCGAGAAAGATTGGAGAAGAGAATAAAAAGAGGCTGCTTACCTGATTTAAAATTGGTGAGATGTTCCTTAGGCTAGTCTGAGGACCTGACATTGTAGGTGGATCTCCTCACAAAGAGAGGGTGAGGACAGGGGACCAGTCTCCTGAAGGAGTCCCCCTGTCCTGGGTTGCCAGCACCAAATGCCACACGAGTCCATGTGAAGAGACCACCAAACAGGCTTTGTGTGAGTAATAAAGCTTTTTAATCACCTAGGTGCAGGTGGGCTGAGTCCAAAAAAGGAGTCAGCAAAGGGAGACAGGGGTGGGGCACTTTTTATAGGATTTGGGTAGATAGTGGAAAATTACAGTTAAAGGTGATTATCTCTTGCAGGCAGCAGCAGGAGTCACAAGGTGCAGGATGGGGAGATCATGAGACTCATTGTCCAGGGGAGGAATGTCACAAGGTCGATTGATTAGTTGGGGTGGGGCAGGAACAAATTACAATGGTGGAATGTCATCTTTTGTGGTTCTTCAGTTGCTCCAGGCCCTCTGGATGTATACGTGCAGGTCACAGGGGTTATGATGGCTTAGCTTGGGCTCAGAGACCTGACACAACGATGTTCCACCCCTGGTACCAATTTTCTGTGTTAAGCCATTCTTGCATTGCTATAAAGAAATACCTGAGACAGTAATACCTGAGGTTTAATTGCCTCACAGTTCTGCAGACTTTACAGGAGGCATGATGCTGGCATCTGCTTAGCTTCTGATGAAGCCTCAGAGAGCTGTCAATAATAGTAGAAGGTGAAGATGGAGCAGGCACATCACATGGCAAAAGCAGGAGCAATCCAGAGAGTAGAGGGGAAGTGCCATACACTTAAACAACCAGATCTTGTGAGTACTCACTATTACAAGGACATCACCAAAACATGAGGGATCTACCCCCATGACCCAAACACCTCCCACCAGACCCCACCTTCAACACTGGAGATTACAATTCAACAAGAGATTTCAGTGGGGAAAAATATCCAAACTATATCACTCCCTGACAGAGCTGATGCATAAAGGAAAAAGAGAAAGGAATCAAAACTTGTCACTACTGAAAACCACTCAACTCAAAAATAAACAATAAGAGAGAAAGGAGCAAAGAATATACAAAATAACCAGAAAACAATCAATAAAATGGCAGAAGTCCTCACGTATCAATGATAACATTGAATGTAAATGGCTTAAATTCCCCACTTAAAAGAGATAGACTGGCTGAATGGATAAAAATACAAGATCTCCCCCCAAAAAATATGCTGCCTACAAGAAACATACCTCACCTGTAAAGACACATATAGACTGAAAAATGAAAGGATGGAAAAATATATTTTATGCAAATTGAAGCCAAAATTGAGCAAGAAGAGTTATACTTATATCAGACAAAACAGACTTCAAGTTGAAAGAAGTAAAAAGAGACAAAGAAGGACATTGTATAAATAATAACAGAATCAATTCAGCAAGGGAATATAACAATTGTAAATATATGTGCACGAAACACTGGAGCACTAAGATATATAAAACAAACATTGCTAGATCTACAGGGAGAGATAGACTTCAATATAATAATAATTGAGGACTCCAACACCCCATTTTCAGCACTGGATAGATCAGCTAGATGGAAAATGAACAAGGAAATATCAGATTTAAACTGCACCATAGATGAAATAGACCTAACAGACATTTACAGAACATTTCACCCAACAGCTGCAGAGCAGTCATTCTTTTTATCAGCACATGAAACATTATCCAAGACTGACCATTATGTTAGGACACAAAAGAAGTCTTAAAAAGCTTTAAAAAGTCAAAATCATATCAAGTGTTTCATCTGACCACCAGGGAATAAAACTAAAAATCAATAACAAAAGTAACATTTGAAACTGTACCAATACATGAAATTAAGCAACATATTCCTGAATGATCAATGGGTAATGGAAGAAATTAAGAATGAAATTTAAAAATTCCTTGAAACAAAAGAAAATAGAAACACAACATAGCAAAACCTATGGGACACAGGAAAAGCAGTAATAAGAGGCAAGTTTACAGCAAAAAAGCCTATATCAAAACTAGAAAGATTTCAAATAAACAACCTACCTAACAATGGACAAAGAGACTGGGAAAGCAAGACCAAACCAAACTCTAATTTAGTAGAGGAAAGAAATAGTAAAGTTTAAATTAAAGATTAATTTAATATTAATATCAAAGTGACAAATGCATAGCTAATATCTTACGGAAAAGCTTTCAATGTTTCCTTTAAGACTGCAACAAGACAAGGATGTCAACTCTCACCACACTTATTCAACATGGTACTGGGTATTTTAGCCAGGGCAACTAAGCAAGAGAAACAAATAACAGAAAATACACAAAGTTGAGACTAAAAATACAACAAAGATGAATGAAACAAAAAGTCAGTTTTTTGAAAAGATACACAAAATCAACAAATCATTACCTAGGTTAGTGAAGAAAAAAATAGCTAAGACTCAAATAAATAAAACCAGATGGAAAAAATAAATACAAATGATCATTAGAGACTACCATGAACAACTATATGACAATAAACTTGAAAACCTAGAGGAACTGAATAAATTCTTGGGTACATATAACCTACTAAGATTGAAACAAGAAGAAATAGAAAACCTGAACAGACTTATAAGAAGCAATGAGATTTACTCAGTAATAAAACGTCTTCCAACAAAGAAAAGTTCAGAATTGGATGGCTTCACAGCTAAATTCTTCTGATCCTTTAAAGAAGAATTAATACCAATTTTCCAAACTATTTCAAAAAATTAAAGCAGAGGGAATTTCTCCTAACTCATTCTATATGGTGAATGCAATCCTAATATCAAAACCAGACAAGGACACAACAAAAAAAGAAAACTATAGACCAAAATCTCTAATGAACGTAGATGAGAGAATCCTCAACAAAATACTATCAAATTGAATCTAACAACACATCAAAAAAGGTAATACATTATGGTCAAGCAGGATTTATCCCAGGAATGCAAGGATGGTTCAACATATACAAATCAACAAATGTCATATCACATCAATCCAATGAAGGCCAAAGCTATATGATCATGCAATAGATACAGAAAAGGTTTTGATAAAATTCAACCTTCCTCCATGATAAAAAAAAAAAAAACTCTTATTAGGAATAGAGGGAAAGTACCTCAAAATAATAAAAGTCATAAATGACAAACCCACAGCTAATATCTTACAGATTGAGGGAAAGCTTTCAGCCTTTCCTTTAAAAACTGGAACAAAACCAGGGTGTTGACTCTCACCATTCTTTTTCAACATAGTACTGGGTAGTCTAGCTACAGCAATTAAGCAAGAGAAATAACAGGCATCCCAACTGGAAAGGAGGAAGTCAAATTGTCCCTGTTTGTAGATGACATGATCTTATATACAGAAAGACCTGAAGACTTGACGAAAAAACTCTCAAAACTGACAAATTTAATAAAGTTGCAGAATACAAAATTAATATACAAAATATAATATTAATATACAAAAATTAGTAGTATTTTTATACATGAACAAGTTAGCCGAAAGAGAAATCAAGATGACAATCCTATTTATAATAGCAAAAAGAAAAAAACTAAAAATAAATTTAGCTAAGGACATAAAATCCTCCTCCCGTGCTCATGGATCAAAAGAAGTAATATTGTTAAAATGACAATACTATCCTAACCAATCTATAAAGTCATTAAAATCCCTATAAAAATAAAAACGACATTCTTCACAGAAATAGAAAAAAAAAATCCTAAAATTTGTATGGAACCATGAAAGACCCCAAGTAGCCAAAGAAATCCTGAGCAACAAGAACGAAGTGGGAGGTATGACACTACCGGACTTCAAAATATACTGCAAAGCTATAGTAACTAAAACAGCATAAAAAGATACCATAAAACAATGGAGCAGAATAGGAAACTCAGAAGATAATCCACATATCTACAGCCAACTGATTTTTTACAAAGTCACCAAGAACATGCACTGGGGAAAGGACAGTCTCTTCAATAAATAGTGCTGGGAAAACTGGATATCCATACGCAGAGAATAAACCTAGACCCCCTACCTCTAACCTTATACCAAAATTAACTCAAACTGGACCAAAGACCTAGCTGTAAGACCCAAACCTATAAAAGTACTAGAAGAAAACATAGGGGAAATGCTTCAGGACTTGAATTTTGGAAAGAATTTATGAATACAACTGGAAAACGTAGACAACCAAAGCAAAAATAAACAGATGGAATTATATCAAACTAAAAAACTTCTGCAAAGCAAAAGAAACAATCCACATATTAAAAAAAGAATCTACAGGATGGGACAAGACTTTTTCAAACTATTCACCTGACAGGGATTAATATCCAAAATATGCAAGGACTCAAACATCTCAACAGCAAAATACCCACAAACAATGCAATTAGAAAATGGATAAATGATCTGAACAGACATTTCTCAAAAGAACACATACAAACAGCCAAATAATACATGAAAAAAAAATGATGGTCATCACTAATTAGCAGGGAACTGCAAATCAAACTATGATGGGGTATCATCTCACCCTAATTGGGATGGCCATTATTGAAAAGACAAAAAAAAAATGTTGGCAAGGATGAAAATAAAAGGGATCTGTTATGCGCTGTTGGTAAGAATGGAAACTAGTGTAGTCACTATGAAAAACAGTGGGAAGGTTCCTCAAAAACTGCAGATAAAAACACCATATGATCCAGTAATCCCACTACTGGGCATTTATCCAAAGAAAAGGAAATCATTATATTGAAGAGACATTTGCACCCCCATGTTTGTTACAGAACTACTCACAATAGCCAAGATATGGAATCAATCTAGTTGTCCAATAAAATGAACAGATAAAGAAAATATGCATACACACACATAATACTATTCAGTCATAAAGAATGAAATCCTGTCATTCACAGTAACATAAATGAAACTGGAAAATATTATGTTATGTGAAATAAGCCAGGAACAGAGAGTTAAACACCACTGGTTCTTATGTGTGGAAGCTAAAAAACATTTATCCCATTGAAGTAAAAAGTAGAACAGAAAATACTAGAGGCTGGAAAGGAAAGAGGAAGTAGGGGAAAGGGAGAGATTTGTTAACGGATAAAAAATTACAGCTAGATAGGAGGAATAAACTCCAGAGTTCTTTAGCACTATAGGGTGACTATAGCTAATAGTAATATATAGTTTCAATTAAATAGCAGGAGGATATTGAATGTTCCCAACCCAAGGAAATTATCAATGTTTGAGATGATGGATATGCTCATTATCCTAATCTGATCACTATACATTGCATGTATTGAAACATCACCATGTACCCCATAAATATGTATAATTATTTCTTGTCAATTAAAATATTTTAATGTGATATTTTAAAATATCAAAAATAGTGGGAAAATATATGAAAAACTCAAAATTTTAAATAAAGATAGTGTGGCATAATAAATAATATATATTTGGCTTTTGTCTCTGCATTCCTGGCACAGAGCTTCTAAAGCCTTTGAAGTTTCCTGACTCATAGGTGCATCTTTTGTTATTCATAATGAGCCCCTTTCAACAATACTTGAGTTTATCCTAATGAGGTAAATTTTGATTGGTCCCTAAATAGTTTCAGTCTGGGGACTAGTCAGCAGAGGAAACAACTATGTGATTACAGAGTTAGAACTTTGAGCCCTATTCCCAGACCTTCAGGGTGGAGAGAGAGCCTTAAGGTTGACTTCAATTACCAGTGGCCAATAATTTTCAAGTATGTCTACAAAATGAAAACTTTATAAAAACCCACAAACGATGGGGTTTAGGGAGCTTCCAGATTAATGAAGGCATCAAGGCATTGATATGCTCTGAGAGGGCTTGGAAACTCTGTACCCTACAGCCCCCAAACCTTGCCCTATGTGTCTCTTCCATTTGGCTGTTTCTGGGTTGTATCCTTTAGAGTAAACCAGTAATAGTAAGTAAAGTGCTCTTCTGAGTTCTATGAGTCATTCTGGTGATTTAAGAAACCTGAGAAAGGAGTCATGGGGACCCCCAAATTGGCAGTTGGTGGACAGAAGTGGGAGTAGCCTGGGTGCTCTATTTGTGACTGGCATCTAAAGTGGGCGCAGCCTTGTGGGACTGAGCCCTTCACCTACGGGGTCTGCACTAACTCTAGGAGTTAGTGTCAGAATTGAATTAAATTATTGGACACCAACTGGTGTTGGAGAATTGGTGTGGAAAACTATAATTATTTGGTGTCAAAGAAAAATCACATTTGGTGTCAGAAGTGGTATAAGAAAACAACACACAAATGGGATCAGTGACACTGTTGTGCCACGCCATAGGAGAGCCAGAGGTAAGAGAAAGAACACTAATACTGACCTCAACTCTATTTACAATGCTGATATTTTGTTTATCATGCATTGGGGGTATTAATTTTTATTTAAAGAAAATATTGCATTGAAATATTTATCTTGATTACTAAGTCTTGACTAGTAAAATGAATAAAGTATCATTACAATAATCAAGGAGTCTACAATTGAAGCAAAGATTTGCCTCTGGATGTTATCTGAGAGAGTAGCCATGGAGAATGAGCTGTTCTGCAGTTAAGCAAATGCATTCTTCCAAGATCCCAGGGGTATGGGGCCTTTCTTATTTGTAGACTGTACTAGCCCCTCAAAATCCAGAACAAATAACACTACAAAATGGGAAGACTTGAGTTCTGACAAGGCATGGGATAGGGAACTGAGCTGGGCATGGGTCTGCAGGGGAGTGACAAGGAAACAGCCACCTGGGGGCAGCAAGACTAGAAAGGGAGATCAGAATTGAATCCAGAGATAACAGACCAGCTACTCCCGGGTCCCTGCAACAAGAGCAGACACCAGTGCTTGGTGACTCCAGTGATGGTGGCTCTGTTTAATTCTTTCTTAGAGCCTTGAAGTAATTAACTTAGAAAAGAATAATTCAAATTCCATCATATATATGGTTTCAGTGTCAACATTTGGTCAAAAAAAATTAAGGTATATTTCTTCACGGTGCTTTGCATAATATCTACACAGCTGTAGATTTTTGCAACTCTTAACATAACCTTGAAATCTCTTGGCAGCAACATTTGAATACCAAAGCTTTTGCTAACACCCAGAGCACTGGGCTCCAATGTGCTAGTCCAAGTTTGCTGTGTGAAATCACTGTCTTCAGGCAGTTTGGAGCAATGACTGACAGCGATGTAATTCTAGAAGCCCAAAGCTGAGGCTCTACAAGAGGATCATATTTTCTACTCAAAGCCAGTTATTTTCCCAAGCTATGAACTTTTACCACTTGAAAGATTTTTCTCCATATCCTATGCAAGAGAGGATCCCCTGAAATAGCTCACCCTGTCTACACTGCCTTCTCAGACACCTATGGCATATCAGAAGTATTATGAATCAATGGATTTTATGAGACTTGGTGACAACTTTATGTTATTGAACCTCATTTTTTCTAAACTGTCCCTACATGATTTTTTCTCCATATTTTGTGGTACTTCTTGGATGACACTGCAATTTTCAAAGATTCTTTAACCTATCTCTTTTTTGTTTGCGTTGCTGCTGCTGTTTGTTTATTGGCTTGACCTGCTTTGCTTTAGATTGGGTTTGTTGGGAGGGAAAGAATATAACAGAATTCTTCCACTCAGCTCAAAATTTTGCAGTTCTGGGCTGGGCGCAGTGGCGCACGCCTATAATCCCAGCACTTTGGAAGGCCGAGGTGGGCAGATCACCTGAGTTCAGGAATTCGAGACCAGCCTGGCCAACATAGTGAAAGCCTGTCTCTACTAAAAATACAAAAAATTAGCCAGGCATGGCCATGCACACCTGTAGTCCCAGCTACTCAGATGGCTGAGGTGGGAGAATCGCTTGAACCCAGGACGCAGAGATTGCAGTGAGTCAAGATGGTGCCACTGCACTCTAGCCTGGGCAACAGAGTGAGACTCCATCTCAAAAAAAAAAAAAAAAAAAGCTTCCTTCCTTCCTTCCTTCCTTCCTTCCTTCCTTCCTTCCTTCCTTCCTTCCTTCCTTCCTTCCTTCCTTCCTTCCTTCCTTCCTTCCTTCCTTTCTTTCTTTCTTTCTTTCTTTCCCTCTCTGGCCCAGGCTACAACCTACTCTGCTGCCCGCGCCGCCAACTGCCTGGGACTGCCGGCGCGCGCCACCGCTGCCTGCCTTTTCTCCTTTCGATGCAGGCACGCGTTCGCCATCTTGGACACGCTGCTCGCCAGCTCCTGACGCCGAGTGCTCTGCCCGCCTCAGCCTCCCGAGGTACTGCGACTACAGACGGAGTCTCGCTCACCCAGTGCTCGGTGTTGCCCGGGCTGGAGTGCAGTGGCGTGGTCTGGCCTCGCGGCAGCCTCTACCACCCGGCCGCCTGCCTTGGCCTGCCAGGGTGCTGGGATTGCAGCCCCTGCCCGGCCGCCGCCCCATCTGGAAGGTGGGGAGCACCTCTGCCCGGCCGCCCCGTCTGGGAGGTGAGGAGCACCTCTGCCCGGCCGCCCCGTCTGGGAAGTGAGGAGCGCCTCTGCCCGGCCACCCACCGTCTGGGAAGTGAGGAGCGCCTCTGCCCGGCCACCCACCGTCTGGGAAGTGAGGAGCGCCTCTGCCCGGCCACCCACCGTCTGGGAAGTGAGGAGCGCCTCTGCCCGGCCACCCACCGTCTGGGAAGTGAGGAGCGCCTCTGCCCGGCCACCCCGTCTGGGAAGTGAGGAGCGCCTCTGCCCGGCCGCCCCATCCGGGAAGAAATGAGGAGCGCCTCTGCCCAGGCGCCCCGTCCGGGAAGAAGTGAGGAGCGCCTCTGCCCGGCCGCCCCGTCCGGGAAGAAATGAGGAGCGCCTCTGCCCGGGCGCCCCATCCGGGAAGAAGTGAGGAGTGCCTCTGCCCGGCCGCCCCATCCGGGAAGAAGTGAGGAGCGCCTCTGCCCGGCCACCCATCGTCTGGGAAGTGAGGAGCGCCTCTACCCGGCCGCCCTGTCTGGGAAGTGAGGAGCGCCTCTGCCCGGCCACCCACCGTCCGGGAAGTGAGGAGCGCCTCTGCCCGGCAACCCACCGTCCGGGAAGTGAGGAGCGCCTCTGCCCGGCCACCCACCGTCCGGGAAGTGAGGAGCGCCTCTGCCCGGCCACCCACCGTCCGGGAAGTGAGGAGCGCCTCTGCCCGGCCACCCACCGTCTGGGAAGTGAGGAGCGCCTCTGCCCGGCCACCCACCGTCTGGGAAGTGAGGAGCGCCTCTGCCCGGCCGCCCCGTCTGGGAAGTGAGGAGCGCCTCTGCCCGGCCACCCATCGTCTGGGAAGTGAGGAGCACCTCTGCCCGGCCACCCATCGTCTGGGAAGTGAGGAGCACCTCTGCCCGGCCGCCCCGTCTGGGAAGTGAGGAGCGCCTCTGCCTGGCCACCCATCGTCTGGGAAGTGAGGAGCGCCTCTGCCTGGCCTCCCATCGTCTGGGAGGTGAGGAGCGCCTCTGCCCGGCCGCCCCGTCCGGGAGGAAGTGAGGAGCGCCTCTGCCCGGCCGCCCCGTCTGGGAAGTGAGGAGCGCCTCTGCCCGGCCGCCCCGTCCGGGAAGAAATGAGGAGCGCCTCTGCCCGGCCGCCCCATCCGGGAAGAAGTGAGGAGCGCCTCTGCCCGGCCACCCATTGTCTGGGAAGTGAGGAGCGCCTCTGCCCGGCCACCCACCGTCTGGGAAGTGAGGAGCGCCTCTGCCCGGCCGCCCCGTCCGGGAAGAGGTGAGGAGCGCCTCTGCCCGGCCGCCCCGTCCGGGAAGAAGTGAGGAGCGCCTCTGCCCGGCCGCCCCGTCCGGGAAGAAGTGAGGAGTGCCTCTGCCCGGCCGCCCCGTCTGGGAGGTGAGGAGCACCTCTGCCCGGCCACCCATCGTCTGGGAGGTGAGGAGCGCCTCTGCCCGGCCACCCACCGTCTGGGAGGTGAGGAGCGCCTCTGCCCGGCCACCCACCGTCTGGGAGGTGAGGAGCGCCTCTGCCCGGCCACCCACCGTCTGGGAGGTGAGGAGCGCCTCTGCCCGGCCACCCACCGTCTGGGAGGTGAGGAGCGCCTCTGCCCGGCCACCCATCGTCTGGGAAGTGGGGAGCGCCTCTGCCCGACCACCCATCGTCTGGGAAGTGAGGAGTGCCTCTGCCCGGCCACCTATCGTCTGGGAAGAAGTGAGGAGCGTCTCTGCCTGGCTGCCCCGTCTGGGAAGTGAGGAGCCCCTCTGCCCGGCCGCCCCGTGTCTGGGTAGAAGTGAGGAGCTCCTCTGCCTGGCCGCTCCGTCAGGGAGGTCTACCACGGAGGCCAGAAGCAATGTGGGGGCTGGACGTGGTGGCTCACGCCTGTGGTCCCGGCACTCTGGGGGGCGAGGCGGGTTGATCACTTCAGGCTAGGAGTTCGAGACCAGTCTGGCCAACTTGGCGAAACATGAAGTATACAACAGACAAACCAACCAACCAACTCAATGACAACAAAACAGGTCTACCCTGGAGTCATACTCTAATTTTTTCTATTTTCCTCCCTTTCTGATCCTTTATCACACTTTCTTTTTCTTCCTCTTCCTTCTCCCTCTTCTTTGTCAAATAGAGGATTGAGTTATTATCACTGATCCATATAAAGTCCCTCTCTCATTTATTTTAACTCCCACCCCCATTTCTATTCCCCGACTTCCCATGTGCAACCTTCCTAATATGTTTGATACGCATCTTTTTTTTTGTATGTATTTTTAGAAAATCTTTATTGTTTTTGTATGCAAAAATTAATAAAAAAAAAAATTAAAAAAAAAAAAAAAATAAATGATGAACAATTGGAAAAAAAAAAAAAAAAAAAAAAATTGCAATTCTGAAACCTTATGTCTTGGTCTTTCCCCCTGACAGAGGGGAGGAAATGAGGCCCCTATAATTAAGGCTCTAATCAGTGTCACTCAGCTGGTTGGTAACTGAGGCAGGAATAAGCTTCCCAGCTGCTGCTCCCCTCATTTAAATCACACAATGTTTCAACTATCAGGAAGCAAAGTTTGGTCTGCATGGCATCTACTGAATGACACAGAGGTGTAGCAGGTGTTAAAAGCTCCCCTTCCTAGAACGGTATAAGATCCCCAGCAGCTTATATAGGGCCTACAATACAGGCAAGAGACCTAGACTCTAAGTCACTGCTCTCTCTACAGGAGGCAGCTGATGAAGACTAGTTCTTCTCTGTCTGTCAATCACTGCTGCTCTGGATAACTTCTAAGACATTCCTCCCAAGTCTGCTCCATGGACCAAGGCAGGTGGAGGTCCCCCAGAGACCTTCCACATCCTGTAAAGGCATTTAGTGTCCATCCTCCTCCTGTATCCTTTGGCTGCAAAACACTGTCCACATGCACCCCACCCCATGCTCAGCCCCTCTGGGTCTCTAAGAAGATAAATCCTCTCCCCACCCCTGCAGAGCAGCAACTCCCTTCAGCCCAAAGCACCAGCCTCTATTCCCTATCAGGTTAGAATCTCCATTAAGGGGACAAAAATGCAAAAGCTGTTTCTTATATGTTGGAATCCTCAGAAGCCTCTGCATCTGAAGCTTCCCCTCACTCCACCCACCCTTTCCCCAAACCCCAGGTATAACCTCTCAGTAGATCTACAGCCCTGGGCTTTAGCAACCTCCGCTCAGCACTTACAAAAAACCCTCAGAGCAGAGCTCCTACCATCCTGACCAGCTCCATGAAATAGGGGAAAACACTGGAAGGATAAACATAGATTAATATTTACTTAAATTATCTAGTCATGCCTGGATAATATGCTTATGGGGAGAACAGATTCTTATGTATCAAAGCGGAAAATATTTGAAAGCTTTGCTCAAGAGATTTAAATTGCTTCATGTTAAATAATGTTTTAGGATTATGTATTCAAAACAATAAACACTTCAGAAGAGTTTTATGATGGGAATTTTTATACTTGCATTAAAAATAAGGTGAATTTTAAAAATGTTCTCACTTTATCAAAACAGGGGATCTGTTCCCCTCCCTCTTACTTTAGTTTCCTATGGCTTCCATAACAAATTACCCCAAATTTAGTGGCTTAAAGCAACACATACTTATTATTTTACCATTCTGGAGGTCAGCACTCATAAAATCAAGGTGTCAGCAGAGCTGTGCTTTTTTGGCTTGGGGGATCCTCAGGGAGAATCTGTTTCCTTGCCTTTTCTAGCTTCTAGAAGCCGCACACATTCTTTAGCTTCTGGCCCCTTCCTGGCATCTCTCCTCTTGCCATCTCGGCTCCCACCTTCCCATCTCCTTCTCTCACTAGATCTCTTGCCTCCTCCTTTCATTTATAAAGACACTCGTGATTATATTGGCCCACTCTGATAGTCCAGGATAATCTCCCCATCTCAAGTCCTGACCACATCAGCAAAGTCCCTTCTGCTAGGTAAGGTAACACAGTCCATGTTCTGAAGATTACAATGTGGACATCTTGGAAGTCATTATTCAGCCCACCACATCCCTTCTCCAATTTGCCCTCATTTTGGCCTCCTTGACCCTGCACTCTCTCCTCTCTTGCCACCCTGGCCTCTGGCCCTTCAGCATCTCCCAGACACTAGAGTGCTTGCCCTGGCTGCCCCCTCTGAGAGGTGGGCCATTCCCTAGTGAGCTTTGACACTCATTCCTTCGCCTCCTCCAGCCCTTTGCTCAAACATCGCCTTCTCAGGGAGCACTTTTCTGGCCACCTTATTTAAATGTTTGATTCCCTCCCTTATCCCTAGACACTTCTTGTCCCCTTCCCTAATTTATTTTTTCCCAGAGTAATTATTATCATCTAGCGTATCATATATTTTACTCATTTACTTCTTTTATTTTCCATTTCACTCATCTTAAATGTAGGCTTTATGAGGGAAAGAATTTTTCTTTTTTTTTTGAGACAAGGTCTCACTCTGTCATCCAGGCTGGAGTGCAGTGTTGTGATCACACCTCACTGCAGCCTCAACCTCCTAGGCTCAAGCGATCCTCCCACCTCACCCTCCTGAGTAACTGGGACTACATGCATGTGCCACCGCACCCGGCTAATTTTTTATTTTTTATAGAGGTGGCATCTCACTATGTTGCCCAGGCTGGTCTTGAACTCCTAGGCTCAAATGATCCTCCTGCATTGGCCTCCCAAAGTGCAGAATTTCTTTTCTCTCTATTTTTTTTCTGCTGAAACCCTTGGACTTAGAAAAATCCTTGGCACATCATAGGCTTTCAGTAAATATTAGTTAGATAAATATGGCTGGGTAATTTATTAGAGAAGCTTCAAAGTTAATATCTGTAAGTTTTATATCTCAGGCTAGTTTGACTCCCAATAAAACACTTTCCCTAACTCCGGCAGAGTGGTGAAGGCCTGGCTATCCAGTGAGTTCTGGGAATCCACTGGAAAAAGAGGGCTGAGTCCTCACTACAAAGTACACATGATTCACTTAATTCTCAATTGTGCCAGACACCCTCTGTTTTAATCTCCCCAGAGACTTCCCGTCTT
The DNA here is from genome assembly GCF_028878055.3 of Symphalangus syndactylus. Taxonomy (NCBI): domain Eukaryota; kingdom Metazoa; phylum Chordata; class Mammalia; order Primates; family Hylobatidae; genus Symphalangus; species Symphalangus syndactylus. The sequence goes on along the minus strand of NC_072426.2, from coordinate 127,372,359 downwards.
TGGTTGGATAGGAGAAGGACAGTCTTCTGGCTGAGTGTGGTGGGAGAAGGAACCCAGAGGTCAATGGCTTTTTAAACAGACTTTCAGCCAGTCTTCCATATTTTAGATGCATCTCACTCTCACTTCAGAGGTACCCTGTGTTGTCAGCTCCTGAGGCACTGGTGGACTCTGCAGTCTAGTTTTTGCTGATGCCTAGGTTTCCCTGTTACCTATTAATATTCCCTTTTCTATAAATCCTTTACCACTCACTCAATTGCTTTCCAGACTCCTAAGTTTTATTTCTGTTTTCTCCCCACTATTCTTCCCTTCCTTGTGAGCATATGCCTTTAACAAATCCTTTCACTGTTATTTAATTGAGATTTCAGGAGAGGATAGCATAAATGTGTGATTATTCCATCATCTTCACTACAGACGTCCCATGCTTACTATCATTTGGGGTCTTATGGATCAATACATTGATCCATTGTGTATTCTGTGTGTCTACTGAGTTTTTAACTTGAACTTTAGGAGAAAGTGTATTCCAAATTATACTTAAATTATGACTGGCCACATTTCCATTTATGAATAACACCTCACAATTGAAGATCGCTTTAAGTTGCATGGGCATTTTTGAATTCATCTCTTAATCCTGTGAGGTAAATGAAGATCTGAGACTCAGAAAAATTGCCACAATATACCCAAGACCAACACAGCCAGTCAGTGGTGGGCCCAGTTCTTGAACATGTCTTCTGGCTTCTGACTAAACCATGTGGTCTCTCTTTGTCATGTTGCCTTTCTTCCTACAAAGAAGACAAATTAGGAAAATGTGTTTCTTCTTATAAATGTGACACAGCACAGAAAGCTTGCTGAAAAAATAGTCACATTCCTGAAACAATCTTGGAAGCCTCCCCACTCTGGTCTTGTGCAGGGAACATGTTTTGCCAGCCCATCAGGCTGGCCACATCTCTCCAGGCTTGCTGGTCTAGAATGCAATTGTTGGTACCGCCTCTCCCACTTTGGGGCCTATTGATAATATGTCTTCAGCTGAAAATCTTTCCTCTTGATCTCTGAGGTCTTTCCTTGGTCTCAGTACCTTCTGAAATCTCACAGAGAGCTTCTCCCCCCAGTCCCCACGATGCTCTCACATCTTTGCTCCCTCAAGGAGATCTGCACATCTGTTTCCCATGATTGTGAACTATGAGAAGTTGTCAGGGCCTTTCAATCAGTATAACGGCCTATAAAACGCTCGCTGTATTTTCAGTTTTACTAAATATTTCTATAATTCAAAAATCATGGAAATGGATAATGTTTCTCTTCTTTGGGAATATATTTAACAGCTGTGTGTGCACCAGATGCAAATGAATATATAGAAATAAATTGCACATTTTACAGACTGTACTTCATATTAACTTGCTTTCCCTTCGGATACCTCAGGCCATGCTCCTGCCAGAATGCCGAAGACACTGAAGCACTTTACAGGGGACTGTCTGTTTCTTAGTTCCATGCAGAGAACAGGTAAGGTTCCATCCAAGCAATCTATGAATAAAAGCACAACTCCTCCTGCCTAAGTGTTTCTTGTCTGCCTAAGTGTTTCTTGAGCTGAGGAGCAAATTGCAAAAGGTAGGTCTGACATCAGGAATTGTGTAAAATTGGTTAAGTTACTACCTCCCCAACTGTAGTTCACAGTTAGAGAATGGAGCTATCTATCCAGCAGAGTTTACTCAAGATTAAATGTGATCACTTAGGTTCCCGGCAGATAGATCAGTAACTATGTGGTGTGCAGCGGTCATGCTTTTTTTGATTGCCCAACCTCTGAATCAGAAGTGGAAAAGCCAGTCTTTGCTCTTCCTGACATCTGGCAACTACTATGCAGACACAGGATTTGAAAAAGTGCCAATTGGTTATCTAGCCCAGGACTTTACATCTGAAGAAGTGATAAAACAAACAAGCAAACAAACAAGGGCAGTTGCAGAAATCTGTTTGGTAGAGCAGTGGCCTCCAGGGTCCTGGCCACGGGGTGGGGTCTAGTGTCCTCCAGCAGTGGCTGTGGCTCCTGACCAGCCCATCTCTACGTGCATCCCTTTGAGCTTCCTTTTCCATTTCTGAGTCACTTTAGCTGGCCTTCCCACCCTTCTGTGAACTACCCATCAGCCCCCTGATAAGTTCATTTTTGGATTAGGATAACTTAAAATAAGCAAATTCTCATTTAGGATTGAGAACACTGATTGTTAGGAAATATAATTTTACTTGCTTTCTAGAGTTTTGGGACTCCTTCCATGTGCATCACAGAACATTATAGAGACCAGAGACATAGCCTCTATGAACTGGGTACACCTTCTCCTAACCTCCCTACTGTTCTAGTCCTCATGCTCCCAATTATCCGGCTTATGAAGGCAAGATCCAGGCTGGGGAATGACCCCAAACAGTCAGGGGTCATCGTAACAATTGGGGTTGCCTGGGTCCAACTGTGACTGAGGATTTTTTAAGAATCATGTGATTAATAAAGGTTGGAGGAATACTCAGGAGACCATCGGAGGGAAAACCACAGTTCCCATGGCCGGGTGTCCTAGACAAATGGGGATACACAGAAGGGCTCCCACTATCAGCCCTGCATCATCAGCAACCACTCCAGTTCCCGAGAGAGATGAGCAAGAACTTAACTGGTGATTTCACTCTGCCAATTGCTAGAGCTATGCTTCACATGAGGAGACAATACACACTTCGGTTATACAACTGCCTTGAGTTAAATCCCAGCTCTGCCACTTACCACCAATGGGGCTTTCGGCAAGTTATTCAAAATCTCAGTGTTCTTATTTCCACATTGGTGAAATGGGGATAATAATGGCAGCTACTTCATAAAGCTGTTGTGAGGAGTAAATAAGTCAAAACATTTCAAGGTCTTAAAACAGGGCCTGGCCCAGCATAGGCAGTCAATATTTATTAATGGTAGTATTATTTTTTTAAAAAACGTTAGTTGCCAAATAAATGGTGCTTGTAGCCTAAGCAGAATGAGTAAAGTAACTGAAGTTACCTTACAAGATTACTTTAAAGTCACTGCAAGAACTACTAACTGTTGTATAATGGCCTGCATCTCACAAAGAACTTTTTTTTACAAGACTCATAGTTAAGAGTGTCAGTCATGGCATCAGATGAACTCAGGCTCAAATCCAAATCTTTTACTTCGTAGTCAGGTGAACCTGGGCAACCCCTAAGCCTCAGTTTACACATCTATGATACAAGGTTAATAATATTTATCTCTTGGGCCTATGTTGAGGACTAAATTAGATAATAGGCACAAACAGCTTTACTCAGTGTCTGACACGTGGGAAGCACCCACTAAATGATTGTCATCATTTTCACAATTCTGTGAAGCCTTAGGTTGTTAATTCTCATTTTCAGGATGAGAAACTTAAGGCTCAGAAGAGAATAGTAACTTCTCCAAGATCTTGTTGTCTGTAAAAGACGGAAAACGGGCCACGCATGGTGGCTCATGCCTGTAATTTCAGCACTTTGGAAGGTCGAGGCTGTTGGATCACTTGATGTCAGAAGTTCAAGACCAGCCATCGCCAACATGGTGAAACCTCGTCTCTACCAAAAATAGAAAAAATTAGCTGGGCATGGTAGCACATGCCTGTAGTCCCAGCTACTCAGGAGGCTGAGGCAGGAGAATCGCTTGAGCCTGGGAGGCGGAGGTTGCAGTGAGCCGAGATCGTGCCGCTGCAATCCAGCCTGGGTGATAGAGTGAGACCCTGTCTCAAAAAAAAAAAAAAAAAAAAAAAAAAAAAAAAGATGGAACAGGGACTTCAAAGCCCTGTTCATTTTTGACAGAAACATATTCAGCCCTCCTAAAAAGCTCTCTGGTCAGCATGATATTGTAATTCTCATTTTGGGTGGGTGGACTCTCAGGCACCATTTGATTTTCTCAGCTAGGCAAAGATGTTTCCGTGATCCTCAAAATTATTCCAGCTTTATTTCTATCTGTATCTGTGCCTTTTTCATGCTTAAAGTCAAGTGATCTCAACTCATAGGGCAGGTTATTGGAGTAGGGAGAACAGAAACTCGTCCCATGTCCATATCAGCCCAAGAGACAGTCTTCCTCCAAAACTGTATTTTGTTAAATTCAGGTGATTCTTCTCTCTTGCCATTGAGCCTATGAGCCCTGTGGCTTTTGAAACCTCTGACTGAGTATACCCTTGTTACCCTGTCACCCTTCGTTATGTTAAACAGCATCATCCCAAGCCTGGGAACTTGTCAGTTTCCAGAGTGAAGAGCCATAGTTTCAAAACCTTAAATTAAAAACAGGGAGAAAATGTTCCATTCCATCCATCAGAAGGAACTTCGTCTCCTTGAACTTGCTTTTTCATACTTCATCTCTGCTCTTTGTCTGAATAGACTTGACAGAAAAATTATTTGGACGTGTCATGTGCTTGTCATCTCAGACCAAGAAATTGATGGTTTAATGCAAAATGACATGACAGCCCAGGAATTTCATACGTAAACCTACCTCACACTGCTTTCAAGAACAAGTTATTCCACCTGGGAATTCTAAGTAACAGTTTGACACTGCCCTAATCTCTTGGACACTGATTTCTTAGTGGGAGCACTAGCCCTGCAATGGAAGGGGAAGCAGGAAATATAATCTTATGTCTCTAAAGATGAGTCTCTTTCCATCAAAGGAAGAAGAATCTTTATCTTCTTCAATGGAAACAAAAATCTCTTTGTGTCTCTGTCTCTGTCTCTCTCTCTCTTCCCCTCCCCACTTGCTCCCTCCCTGTCCCCACAAAAATTCTCAAAAGCGCTCACAACATCCAACAACCCAAATACAAGACCGGGAGTTGGCTTATCCTGCTTTTAGGATTACTGTGTGCCAAATGAAATGGTCCAACATTAAATAATTACAGCACAGCTGGCTGGCAGGAAGCCTCTCACCTGGGGCAGTGGGTCTAGTTCCTGACACTGTGGGTCAGTCGCCTGACTTCTCCAGGCCTCAGTTTCTTCACCTGTGAAAACGGGTGGTGTGTGGTGGGGAAGAGGTGGGCAATTTGATATTTAATGATGTGCTTCATGACCTCAGCTTGGGAAATTTTGGCTGCCTCCTGAGAACAAAGAACGAATAGAAAACTAAGTCTTTCCCAGAAAATTGATAAGTATTAGTTTATATGTAGAAACTATATTAAAACTAGAGATTTGTATACATGACATCTAAAGAGGTAACAAAATAAATAAGATTCCAAGTAAACGTAGAGCTGGAAGGGCTCACAGAGATCCTCTGAGCATTTCCTTATTCTACAGAGATGGAAGGTTAAGTCCAGAGATATCAGGAGTCAGAAACCCACATCCCCCAGCTCACCATCTCCGGCTCTTCCCACACACAGGGGGCCTGATGCTGTCTCCCAGCCACCTAGGTTAGAATTACAGTACTCAGCTTGAGAACTAATGTTCCCTGAACTTTTTGGCAAATGGAATCTTAGAAAGAGAATGATGAATGGATACCCATAACTGCCCTGGAGATGTTAGGTGGAAATCTCTCACTTATGCATTTTGATGGGTTCAAGGGGAGAAACAAGAAGACAGATCAACTGGATGTTTTTATTGGGGAAACAGCCCTGATAATTATCTGAAGATAATGAAGGCAGTGCTCTTAGGGAAAAACAAGCCAAGGGAAATTACATCTTGGGTGAAGCATTCTGCCTTTTCTAGGACTCTTGTCATTTATAAATGACATCGCTTCCTTGAAAATCAGAAAAAAAAATGTGTCTCATAGGGTCTTAGTTAATAATTATTTCTCCCATAGCAAGTGAAATTAATATGCTCAGATGTAAATATACTAATCTTTCCAGCTGCTGCTCTAACCTGATTTTGTCTTCAGGTCTGAGTGTGTCCAAAGCCTGTCATGCATCAACATTAACTGTCCTCCATTACATTTTATACATAATTGTTTATTTCACTGGTGGCTGCTTTGCTCACTAGGAGTATTTGTTTATTTAACTAGTGGCTGCTTTGCTCACTAGGAGTGCTTATATTATAAAACGAATTAAAATCAAATAACTTCACGAACAAAACAGTGATACAAACACCAATTATTGTTTTGCCAGCTTTTACATATATGGCAGCCTTAACTGTTACCTAGAGCCAGCCGTTAAATAAATCAATCATTGCACATTGACAGGCAACAAAGAACGGAAAAATTCTGTTGCAATTTGACATAAGCAGAAAACCAAATTCACAGTAGAGAATGTAAGGAAGGTGGAAAAGTCAGTGTGCTAATCCTCCCAACAGCTAACCATTCTTTTCCTATGTGTTTGGATGGGAGCCAAACTGTCAGCTAAACCGTAAGCAATATGTTTTAATCATATAAACCTTTAGACAACACAATTATGTAAGAGAACACTTGGGAGGAGAAAGATTTAGTTCTTTCTTCATTGTTTTACCAGAAAGATGTTAGCTAGTTCTAAACTCCACCCACCCCTTTTCATGCACTATTTTAATAATGACTGAATTTATCTAAGTACCTACCTTTAAAAAATGTGGTTACATGTATTTTGAAAACCAAGCCAAGAAATACAAGACCCATAAAATCCTGAAGCACATTAAATGACGGTTCCTTTTTCCTTAATCCACCACCGCAAATATCAATTAAATGTAATTATATTAAATAGGATCCCCTGAGAGCAAATAAAGATTTGCCAGAACACAAATTGCTACCCAGGTGAACCATATATAATTTTCTCGCATACACAGACAAATACAGATGGTATACTCCAGAATGTAATGCAACAAATGTGTGTTTACTATAACATATACACTGATTTTTTTTCTTCGCTACCAAAATGGCACAGGGCCAAAAAATACAAATGAAATATATGAGTTTTTCTCTTTTCTTGGATGAGAGGATAAAGATTGCATTTTATATTAATAACTGCTAATTAAAAGGCTATTAATCTGACAATAGTAAATTAATGAACTCTGCTAGAAGCAAATGCCAGAAATAAACTTGTAAGTTTTGACAAAAAAAAATATTTAAGCAACACTTTTTCTTATTAAAAGCAAATGTTTTACTGAGCTAACTATGAAAGGAAGAAATGAATCCACAAATAGGAAAATGAAAACAGGTAGGATAAGACGGACTTGTTTAACCATTTTAGGAGCTAGCTATTCCATGCCTCTGGAAGCGAAAGAACAGGAAGTGGTGAGGCAGAGGACAGGGGTGAAAAACAACTTTCCCAATTATAAAAATGAGCTGCCTGCAGATGTTTGAATTCAAAAATCCCAAGGAATATATATACGTATATATATATATATACATATATATATGTGTGTGTGTATATATATATATATACATATGGATTGGAGAGAGATTGAGAGAGAAGGTCAGCTCTGTAGCCCTAACTAGAATGCAGTGGCACAATCATGGCTCACTGCAGCCTCCACCTCCCTGGCTCAAGTTATCTCACCTCAGCCTCCCGAGTAGCTGGGACCACAAGTGCCCACCACTACGCCTAGCTAATTTTCTTCCTTTTTTTCTTCCCCCAGACTGGTCTCGAACTCCTGTACTCAAGCAATCTGCCCACCTCGGCCTCCCAAAGTGCTGGAATTACAGGCGTGAGCCGCCATGCCTGGGTGAAATATTTCTAAAGAAAATTTTCTTTTTCTCCTGCAGGAAAAAGGAACAAATGCCATGATCGTGTTCTTTTTCATTACATGATATGTCAGGTAAGAATTTCTTCTGTTGGATGTTTTTAGGAATAGAAATTTAATTCATTTCTGGTGTCGTATGGAAAACCTTGAAAAATAATCAATTTAAGATTGAATGTGCTGATATGTCAAGTATTTTTAGTGTTTGCCCTTTTAAAAGTAATAAAAATGATTTTTTATAAACAGAATCTTGGAAGCATAGGCACTTTCCTTTTCCTACTGCTCACTCCCTTCAGATTGGAATCTCCCCTCTGCCCCTCAATATTGACTTTCATAGTAAGAATATCCCAATGTCAGGTCTAGGCAATGCCAGAGGGAAACAGAAATTAGGGCTTTTGAATCTACTGATCCCCAGCTTTCTCAGCTAGAAAATGTCAGAAGTAGTCACTAACAACCCTTCTCACATTAGCGATTCTAGGATTTCTCATTAAATTGTCAAATAATATGACCTTCAGATAGGACTCCCCTTGGTGAAACAGACGCTGTCTATACATGCTGGTGTACAGAGCTGTCTGTTCCTCTCCTTGGAGCCCAGGGAAAGTTCTGCATGAAACTTGGCTTGAAGGATCTTCTTCCCTGGCAGAGATGCCCCTCAAGCTGCTTAGAAAGACTCCTGAGAAGATGGGGCATCCTGGTTCTATTGAGCTGATGCCTGGAGAGTACAAGGACCAGAAAGAGTATCATTCACCCTGACTGATGGACAGCACTGCCCTTCTCCCCAGCCCAGCTGTCCTGGAATAGGGTGGTGAGGCGGATGATTCCACAAGGACCCCTTTTCCCTTCCTCACACTGCTGCCTTCTCCACTCGCCTTCCTTCATCCTCAACACCCTTAACTCCTTATTTTCCCTAAAGTTTCTTCTTTTCTCTGTGAGGCGTACTAAACCCCAAGCTCCCTGTTCTGTCTTGTAAATCTTGACAGGCTCTTCCGCATTGGATAGTGAGTTTTAACTCTTCTCTACTGCCCTGCTCTGCAGCTGGATGGGAATGTGGGGCGGCAGCTTCCTTCCTAGGATGGCAAAGGAGAGGGAGGTTGGAGAATGGCCTTGCACACTGGGAGATGCCCTCCTTCCTTTCCACCCTTCCTGCTCCATCCACCTCCCTCCCTTCCTTTTCTAGGGAACCTCAGAAAGACTAATCACACCTTTTAGTTTATGGTGCATTCTCTATATGGATCCAAGGAAGGCTGCTCTCTTAGTCAGTTGGTTAGTTAATTAGTTAGTTATCCCTTATCCCCCATTCCCTTTTCCTTCTCCCCTACTGACCCCAGTTAACCATTCTAATGTTTAATACAAATCTTGTTATGTATGTTCTTATAAATTTCATAAGGTACTTCTCTGTACATGTCTTTTAATTTATCTGAGTGGTATTATAAACCTCATGTTACTTATAATTGTCACTCAGTGTTTCAATTTTAATACCGTGTCTGCTGCTTCTGCCAGCTGCATAGCACTTCATGGTGTGCAGGCACCACATGGCACCTGGGTGGTGATTGAGCAGTGACTGCCTCCACCTGCCTTCAGCCACACATAGCATTGCACATGTCTCTTTATGGACACCTGTGAGAATGTATTTGGAACACATCCTCAGGAGTGGAATGTAATGTAACTGAGTCCTGCCAGGTTGCTCCCTAAAAAGGCTGTGCCAAGTGATACTCCCACTTACGGCACACAACTGTTCTTCTATCTTCACCTCCCTAACCGTATCTGGTACTTGGATGCAAGTTCATTAAGAACGAATATCATATTTTATAAAATAGAAGGAACATTCTCTACATTCTTGGGTCCATTGCTTCCAAAATTCTTCCCAAATTTTAAAAACAATGATGCATATTTGAGTATATAGGAGATATTTTCTTTTTAGAAAGAATGTGATAATATTATTAAATTGCAAAAGGAATAGAATGAAAATTGCACTAGCTCAATCTAAATAGTCTCCAAATGTTCTATACTAAGAAAAAAAATAAGTGATGTGCAAGGCTCCAGAAGAAATATATTAGGGTCTCTTCTGAAGATCTAGCTTGAAGATAGTCTCACCTGTCTACCCTCTCATCCATTCCATCTTAATTCAGTTTCCTCCTGAAAGCTTTCCCTAACCCCCCAGGCTGGATAGGTGCACATCCTATGTGTCAGATCTGCCTGTTAGCTTGTCTGTCTCTCACCCTAAATTCCATTAGGCAGACTCCATGAGAGCAATGTCTCCTGTCTTGTTCATAACTGAATCCCAGTGTCCAAAATACCATCTGAAACATACTGGCAATTTAACAAATATATGTTGAATAAATGAATGCATAAATAAGTAAATTGATTTTGGATTACCACATCCTAATGCAGGGTTTGCTATAGGCCTTGAATTAAATTAATAAATGGAGGCATGAACAAATGACCAATTCTACCCCCTTTGTTCTCTCTTCCCTTCTCTCCTTTGGGCTCCCCCATCAGATCTTCCTCCTTGAGTTTTCCCACATTCCAGGTGGGAGGACAGGGCTGTCCCTAGCACAGCTTTAACTCACTTTACTGTCAGTTGCCCCTTTCTCACTCCAAGATGGGGGAACTAAAAATGGCCCATGCTCACTGAAAAGTTGTGCACTCCAGGGAAGGAGTGAGAAGGCACAGCCAAAAGGCAACGTTCCAACTTAGTGTGCATGAGTGGGTCCCTGCAGGGCAGGCCACCTAAGTGCACACACACCTTGTCTCCTTACCCTCTCTGTTTTCCTCTTCTCTCCCTTTCCCCTCCTCCCCCACAGGCTTTATTCTTCATGACTGTCTAATGAAAGGCTGGTTTAGGGATGGAGGTCCCCTGATTACACACAGATCTATACATGCACATACCAAAGAATGCATATAATCATATTTGGACAGTTTGTTTTCATATTCTATATACTTTATGATGATACAAAGTTGACAGTTTCTAGGCATCATTTTCTCTAAATAAGCCCTCTATATTTTTCCTGGATGTGAAATACTGTTTTCACAGCCAGAAGAGAGCACTTGAGAAATTCTTGGGGACTGAGTGGTGCTTTGGGCCATCTTTCTTGGTTAACAATCAGTGAATATCTCAACTTAAATTCTGCTTCTACCTAATTAAAATAAGCAAAGGAGCCTTTTGAATTAAAGCCATCCCACTTAAATTATTTGGACCAGAGAACTTGAACATTTGATAGCTCAAGCCTAAGCCAGTTGCATTCCAAATATGATAATATATTTTCTTGTGCTGCAGATAGAATCTGCTTGATGTGTTCACTGATGGTCTCTCACCTCACTATGTCAACCTCAGTATTCACGTAGATTTGCAACGGGACATTGACAGCACAGATTTCAGAGCCCTGACTTACTATTCACCTACAGAATTTTTAAAAAGAAAGCATTTATGATCCTTGAGGACATGGTCTATCGCCTACAGCTGTTAGCACAGAGTCTTACTCATATAGTAAGATATCAAGATTGGTTTTCTTATTGATATAATTTTTAACAATTGAATTAGTACTATTGTTAATGCTGGCTCTACCTTATCAGGTTGAGGACAGTTGTCCAGACCTGCATGGAGCCCCCTCTTGCCCTACCTCAGACATTATTCAAGTAAGAGAAGCCCTACCTACCCTGGTAGGGCTTCCCAAACCCTTTGGGGTCCTTAGAAGAAAGGATCCATTTAGAGGCAAACTAAATAGCCTCCATTTTCAGTAAACCAGATTACCCAGACCAGCAGAGAGCATTTTATTTAAAAAGAAAAAAAACACATTAGGCAACCAGATTTTTTAAGAAGACCTCCATCCTTGGAAAATAAATACAGTTTTATATCTCTATGCCATGGAATTTTCTCCAAGTGACTTGAACCAGAGGATAATTCTGCCTGTAATTGGTAGTATGAAAACCCTCAATAATGCCACTGTATAAGAGTGTTCAGCTTCCCAGGCGCTGCCTTCTAGATACTTAACCTCCTTGGAGAACAAAAGGATGGGTTGGTTTGGCCCAAGTGATTTGGGTACACTGGGATGAGTCATCAGATCAGTCTTCCAACTCTAGATGATTATAGGTGCCTTATGGAAATGTATCCTTTAAGACAGGATGTAAATGCCAGCTTAAATTATTTCTGGAAAAAAGTAGGGAATACATACATACATACATACTATATGTCACATGTTCATATGCTAGGCATAAAAGGAAGACGTGAAGACCCCAGAAATTCAGTCTGAAGTCTAGTCTGAAGATTAAAAATAATAGCTAGCATTTATTCAGCAGTGATCACTGTTCTGAAACACTGTTCTAAGCCCTTTACATATATTAACCCATTTAATGCTATCACTGTCCCTGTTTTACTAATGCAAAAACCAAGGCACAGAAGAATTGAGCAACTTACTCAGAGTTACATAGCTCGACCAAGGCAATTTGGTTCCAGGGCTTTCTTCTGTGTTACTTCCCTAATTCTGCCTTCTCTAAGCACTGCCCAGTTTAGAACACAGCTTTGCAGTATACACAATCTGTGCTTAATTCTGCTCAAACAAATAGACTTTTTCTGGCACTCCCCCTTGAACCCAGCACCATGTTCAGTTCCAAAGGGACCTACAGTAGGCACATAAAGCACAGCCCCTGCCTCCCAGGACCTCGTAGTCTAGAGTAGAAAATGTGGCAGATCTTCTGACCAATAAGAGTGGTGGGCACCTACCCAGGTGTCTCATCCCCCTGGAAGGAGGCAGAAGAGATTCTGGGCAGGGCCTCTGCTTTCTCTCTCAAGCCCAACCTGATTCAAGCTGATAACCTGCCCTTTTACCCCACCCAGGACTATCCCCCTGGAGGCTGAGAAGCGGTAAGCTGGCTGAGCTTCCCACCCAAGCAGGACAGGTCCACAGTGGCTGCTTTGCAGAACAGCTTCCATTCAGGAAGTATCCTAAGAAAAAATAAAGACGAGAGCTAAAATGAATTAAGGGGACATCCTAGCCTCAATAAAAGAAAGAAGCCTGGTAACAACACATCTACAGAACCCCAGAACTGAGGGCACAACCACATGGGTGTGACTCCTCAGATGAGGAGAATGCCTCAGTGGTTGTTATTCTGGCATTTCTCCACCATTCTTTTTTTTTTTTTTTTTTTTTTGAGACCAAGTCTTGCTGTTGCCCAGGCTAGAGTACAATGGCACAGTCTCAGCTCACTACAGCCTCTGCCTCCTGGGTTCAAGTGATTCATATGCCTCAGCCTCCCAAATAGCTGAGACTATAGGCATGCGCCATCACACTCAGCTAATTTTTGTATTTTTATTAGAGATGGAGTTTACCATGTGGCCAGGCTGGTCCTGAACTCCTGGGCTCAAATGATCCATTCACCTCAGCCTCCCAAAGTGCTAGGATTACAGGTGTGAGCCACCACGCCCAGCCCATCATTCTAGTAAGTAATTGCACTGACTTGAATGCCTTGATTCACAAGAGCCACACCACCTGCCTTCTCACAGCTTCAGAGAACCCAAACAACTGGCCTAAGAGCCAGGCCTGCAGCCCACTCCCTGCCTCCATAGCTTTCTCTTAAAAGCTACTCAGGAGGCTGATGCAAGACAACAGCTTGAGCCTTGGGCAATATATCAAGACTCCATCTACTTAAAAAAAAAAAAAAGCAAATTTGAGTCTTTTTCAGGAATTTTGAACTAAATGTTTTTAATCTACCAGAGATCATTTACAAATGTGAAGCTATCATTTAAAGTGCACCTGACATCATATTGCACAACTTCAAACTATACAACAGGCCTACAGTGACCAAAACAGCACTGTACTGGTACAAAAATAGAAACATAGACCAATGGAACAGAGTAGTGAACGCATAAATAAAGTCATACACCTACAACCATTTGATCTTCAACAAAGTTGACAGAAATAAGCAATGGCAAAACGATTCCTGATTCAATAGATTGTGCTGAGATAGCTGGCTAGCCATATGCAAAAGAATGAAACTGGACCCTACCTTTCACCATATATAAAAATTAACTCAAGATGGATTAAAGACTTAAATTTAAGACCAAAACTGTAAAAATCCTAAAAGAAAACCTAGAAAATATCATTCTGGACATTGACCTTGGCGAAGAATTTATGACTAAGTCCTCAAAAGCAATTGCAACAAAAACAAAACTTGACTAATGGTATTTAATTAAACTACAGGGCTCTGCACAGCCAAAGAAACTGTCAACAGAGCAAACAGACAACCTACAGAATGGGGGACAATATTTGCATATTCTACATTCAACAAAAGTCTAATATCCAGAATCTATAAGGAACTTAATTCAACAAGCCAAAAACAACCCCATTTAAAAAATGGGTGAAGGACATGAACAGACACTTCTCAAAAGGTGACATACAAGCAACCAACAAACACATCAAAAAATGCTCAACATCACTAATCATCAGAGAAATGCAAATCAAAACCACAATGAGATACCATCCCACACCAGTCAGATGGTTATTATTAAAAAGTCAAAAAAAAAATAAGATTCTGGTGAGGTTGCAGAGAAAAGGAACATTTGTACACTGTTGGTGGGGGCCGTAAATTAGTTCGTCTACTGTGGAAAGCAGTTTGGAAATTTCTCAAAGAACTTGAAAAAACTACCATTTGACCCAGCAATCCCATTACCAGGTATATAACCAAAGAAAAATAAATCGTTCCACCAAAAAGACCCGCATATGTTTACCACTGCACTATTTGCAATAGCACAGACATGGAATCAACCTAGGTGCCCATCAGTGGTGGATCAAATAAAGAAAATGTGGTACATATACACCATGGAATACTACACAGCCATAAAAAAAATAAAATTACTTCCTTTGCAGCAACATGGATGCAGCTAGAGGCCATTATCTTAAGCAAATTAATGCAGGAACAAAAAACCAAATACTGCATATTCTCTCCAATAAGTGGGAGATAAATACTGGGTATTCATGGACATAAAGATGAGGCCGGGCGCGGTGGCTCACGCTTGTAATCCCAGCACTTTGGGAGGCCGAGGCGGGTGGATCACGAGGTCAGGAGATCGAGACCACGGTGAAACCCCGTCTCTACTAAAAAATACAAAAAATTAGCCGGGCGCGGTGGCGGGCGCCTGTAGTCCCAGCTACTCGGAGGCTGAGGCAGGAGAATGGCGTGAACCCGGGAGGCGGAGCTTGCAGTGAGCCGAGATTGCGCCACTGCACTCCAGCCCGGGCGACAGAGCGAGACTCTGTCTCAAAAAAAAAAAAAAAAAAAAAAAAAAAATGACAACAATTGACACTGAAGACTACTAGATGGGGGAGGGAAGGAGAGAACTAAGGATGGAAAAACTACCTTTCAGGTACTGTGTTCACTACCTGGGTGACAGGATCAATTGTACCCCAAATCTCAGCATCACACAAACCCACACATATACCCCCTGAATCTAAAATAAAATTTGAAATAAAAAGAAGAAAAAGAGTGTGCCTGAGATAATATGTGATGAGCAAGACTTACATAAAGTATACATCAAAAGATGAATATTGACTATGAAGCAAGCTTCTTTTGTGGGTTTGAAAACACAATTCAACCTCCAACCCCATTCCTCCCTCAACCATACACACTCCATCTTGTTTCATTTTAAGTCAAGATTATTTTTCCCAAGGAAAACATTTATTATGTGTTTACTGCATATGCTTATCTGGGAGCTTATTGGCAGAAGTCTCTCCAACAACTAAAAATTTGTAGGGCTAATCCGATGTTGAACAGAAAATGGTTTTATAAACATTTGGGATCCCCATCACCTCCTTGTTCTTGGCACTCCGTGAATCACTGATCCACATCTCCCTGGGGCTTCCAATGCTGCTGACAAGAAGAAACTGCTGTTTAAATTACATCAGGGCTGAAATGAGCATCGTAAGTCAGAGCTCCAACCCACAGAGGAGTATCAGCTCCAAGGAGGCACATCAGAGCTGACAGTTACCTTAAGGTAAACAGTTTGACTGTAAAGTGCAGTTTTATGGCCCCAGTAAGTGATTTCCACTCAGCCTCACAGGTGTATGTGCATATTTTTTCTTTGTTGAGGAAATTGTAATATCTTACTCTTAGCACCACAGAATCTCCTCTCCCAGGGAGCATATTAAATGTCCCTCCAGTTTACAAGGCTTAGTTAAGAGCTTTGTAAAATCAGCTACATATTTTTACACAGGTGGTTGCTAAGCATGTTGAATGATTCTCTGCCTACAGACACTTCCAGTCAAGAACTCATTCAATTGTGTATAAAAGGGGATAAAAAGGACTTTTCTTTCTTGATTTTTTTTTTCATCACGTCTTATCTAAGGTAGTGAAAATTAGATCATCATTAGCTGGCATGTTGAGAGTATCAAGACATCTAAAATAACTTACATGTTATCCCTACCAAATGCCCAGGTCCTGATGTTTTAGGACCCTTGTTAGAAGGTGCACTTCTACCTCCAAGCATCACCTTTAGTTTACCCTCTAGAGTGTGACCAGATAAATCTCAGGTAAGGAAACAATTTCCTAGAACAATAGAAAGGCAAACACAAGAACCACAACTGCCCATGATTCAGTACTTTGGGTGTTACCCTCCACTTACTATCTTTAATGAACTGTGCTAATTCCCAGTAAATGTTCTTATTTTCTATAAAAGGGCGTATTCCTAATATCTATACTGTATACTATAGATATTCAAGATATTCAAGAAATATCGTATAAATGAATGTTTAACAACTCAGGTGGGGGGTGGAAGAGATTTTTCTTAATAATTTTTTGAAAAGCAGCCAGTCCATAAATAGGCACAGTCTTTATTATAATCAAGGCAGATGTTTGGCCCCATCTTTCTCTTCCCTTCCCCAGACATTCTGCTTAAAAGGTCTCTGTCTGATTCCCCTGTGAAGCTGCCTTCACTCTTAGGAAGAGAAAAAGCAAAATAGGAAGGACCAGATTCAAGAAGCTTCTATTCTTCAAATGCTCACAACAAATTTTCTTAACAATGACTTTTTAAATATGTAGATGCTGTCTATAATTGCTTTCTTAAAAGTCTGGTGGACAGAATTGTTCTGAAGCCTTTGCTTATTAGGGAAGATTCATTGAAAGAAAAAGAATCATCAGTCCAAATTTTCTGGATGACTTTTAAATAGATATGAGTCTATTAACCCAGGATTCCTCCTGAAGACTAAGAATGCAAATACATTTTTAAAACTAATTAAATGCTTCTGGTTGCTAGCATAGTCCTTTTAAATGAGTCTCATTTTAGACATACTAAACCTTAACTTCTCTACTTTTGACATTGCTAAGCAAAGTTTTCAACCCTCTGGTTATGGTCAGCATGTGCCTACGTTTCTGCTTATTTGAAAATGAAGATTGTGAAGTGCTGAGCCCTTCTGCTTTTAGCTCCTTGATCTTGAGCCTCAGTTTCCTCATTTGTGAGTTGCAGAGTTGGACAACCTCCTCAAGGCCTCAGGGGTGAGGTGGGGCTATAGGATAAGCACAGAAGGGCAAGCCAAGGCAGTTCTACTTTAATCGGACTTCAAACTTGTTCATTCTGTAAGATTTTCTTTGATCAAAAAAGGATTTTGACTTAAAAAAGAAAAAGTTCACAAACACCTGGATTAAATGAACAATGACTGAGGTGCCTTGAGATTCAAAGTTCCCATGGTGGAGATTAGCTTTACAAATTTACCAGTTAAGTAAAATGTGCAGTTTTGTGGTTGTTGAATCTTTGGTTTGGTTTGAAAAGCAGGTGATAGCTATGCCTTCTCCAAGGATGAGTTTTTGGTGAGGAATGCAATGCCCTCACTGACAGCGGTTCCTCTGGAAAGTTCTGGATCCATATTCAGAAGGTCTGCTTTAGATCATATAATAGTTCTATTTTTAATTTTTTAAGGAAACTTCATACTGTTTTTCAGAGTAGCTATGCCATTTTACATTCCCACCAACAGTGGGCAAGGGGGTCTAAAATCCTAACAGGTGTGAGGGGATATCTCATTTCAGTTTTGATTTGCATTTCCTTAATGATTGTTGATGTTGAGCACCTTTCCATATGCCTGTTGGCTATTTGTATCTCTTCTTTGGGAAATGTCTATTCAAATCCTTTATCCATTTTAAAAACTGGTTATCTGGATTTTAGTGGGTTTTCTCCTCTATTTTCTTTCTTGCTTGCTTGCTTGTTTTTTGTTTTTTGTTTTTTTTTTTTTTTTTTTTTTTTTTGCTATTTTGTTGGGGAAGTTCCTTATATATTTCAGAGACTAACCCCTTATCAGATATACAGTTTTCAAATATTTTCTCCCATTCTTTGGGTTTCCTTCTCAGCCTGTTGATAGTTTTCCTTGCTGTGCAGAAGCTTTTCACTCCTGGGTATATATCTCCAAAATCTGAAATCAGGATCTCAAAGAGATATTTGCACTCCTAGATTCATTGCAGCATAATTCACAATAGCCAAGATGTGGAGTCAACCCAAATGTCCATCAACAGATGAGTGAGTAAAGAATATGTGGTATATTCATAAAATGGAATATAATTTAGCCTTTAAAAAAGAAGGAAATCCTGCCATATGCTACAACGTGGATCAACCAGGAAGACCTTATGCTAAGTGAAATAAACCAGACACGAATGATGAATGCTGTATGATTCCACTGAAATGATATATCTAAAATTGTCAAACTCATAGAAGCCAAGAGTAAAATGGTTATTCAGGGGCTGAGGAAAGGGGGAAATAGGGAGTCACTGTTCAACGGGTATAAAATTTCAAGTTATGCAAAATGAATAAG
Source organism: Symphalangus syndactylus (assembly GCF_028878055.3). Taxonomy (NCBI): domain Eukaryota; kingdom Metazoa; phylum Chordata; class Mammalia; order Primates; family Hylobatidae; genus Symphalangus; species Symphalangus syndactylus. The sequence continues at coordinate 127,353,958 of NC_072426.2, read as the reverse complement.
ATCTAGAAGTCTGTTGTACAATGTAGTACCTGTAGTTAACAGTACAATTCTGTGCAATTAAAAATGTTTTAAGAGGGTAGATCTCATGTTAAGCGTTTTTACCACACACATACCCCCACATACAAAGCAAAGGGACACAAGAAAATTTTGGGAGGTGATGTATATATATATATATATATATATATATATAACTTTGATTTCAGTGACGGTATGATGGGTGTATGCATATGACCAAACTCAGCAAATTATATACATTAAATATGTGAAATATTTTTGTATATCAAATATACTCAACACTACAACATGAATGAACCTGGAGGACATTATGCTAAGTGAAATAAGCCAGACACAGAAAGACTACTACTACACGATTCTGCTTAAATAATATATCTAAAATAGTCGAAGCGAGAGGTAGAATGGCATAATAAAACAGCCTTATTTTGTGTCAAAAATCCTAGAAGGACATGGTAGAGACAAAGAACAATGGATTGTACTTCTGTGGCTGAGGGAGGAAGTGGTTGAGGGTAAGAAAACAGCAGCAAACAAAGCTCATCAATAGACGTAATGTAGAGAGAATGGCTCTGGAATGAAAGAAAGCGTGGAAGAAGAAAAAGCAGTTACTTACCTTGGGGAGAAGAGAGTTGTGAGGAGGCTTTAACTGGTAGGAGCCTACAAAACTGAAAAGAAGAAAAGAAAATGAGTGAGAAGTAGCAAAAGGAACAGAATAAGGAGGAGATGGTGACAGCTTGACATGATTTGTGAAGCTTTCTAAGGAGTGATTGCCAGTCAGAGAAATCGTGAAAATAAGAAGGTAAAGATGAACCAAATACAAAAGTTGCAGTGAAAGAGGAAATGAACAGTAGGAATGACAACACCACCACCACCACCACCAGAAAGATAATGAGGAGAAAAATAGAACATGGAGGATTCATCCAAGGAAGAGGTTGTTTTAAGCCACCTGTCCAGGAAAAGGATGAGTGATTGATAAAAACTCACAACCCTTAAGATTAGCTTCTGAGTCAAACTATCACTGAAGGTTCTTATTACTGCCTCTTAAATGGCCATATTCATTTCACAGCTCTCGAAGGGCTCAGAACACATTCTTCAAGCATCTTAGAGCTACAGTCTGAGGGCTAACCATGACCAGCTTTTATTCACAAAGCTTCTATACTTACCATCTGCACAGCACTACTCTCAACTTTGCTAAAGTCAAATGAGCAAAAAAGCTCTATGATTAAGAAGAAAAAGTCATCTTAAACAGTTTTTATTGAGCTAAGAGCCCACAACTCCTTCTCCCTGTTAGATTTTTAGCACACGTTTAAAAGTCAGCAAGGAAAAGGCAAATGAAGATTTCTACAGAGAAAGGGGGAATAAACTGCTTAAAGTAAGAAGCTCGCATTAGGATCTAGAGAACCTCATTTTGCTAATTCAAAATATTAAGCGATTTAAATATTATGACAAGTTGTTTCTGGGAAAAGAAAACCAACTCTATTTTTTATCCGTATTCACTATAAGTTCTCTGTGCCCACCAAGATAGACATAGTGAGAATCCGTGGGTTGCATGAAGCTAATTCAATGCTCCCTTGAGATCTGAATCTTTCCACAGACTTCTGCTGATGCTGTCATGAAATCTGTCACTTTCTCTCTTTTAAAATAGTGACACTAGGACCCGTTATTGATAATAATGATGATTCTTATATTTATTTGCCTTAACCAAAGGAGCAAAATAGCCACAAGAACAGAGGGCTTTCTGTATCCTGGGGTTCTTGCCTTGGTGTATCGGAAGAATCATATCACACGTGGGCTTGGAGAATGAGGGCAAGGTTTTATTGAGTGGAAGTAGCTCTCAGCAGATGGGGGAGCCAGAAGGGAGATGGTTTTCCCCTGGAGTCGGGCTGCTTGGCCACCCAGGCTCTCCTCCAGCTGCCCTGGCCAAACTCCATGTTGTTCCGCCAGTCAGTGGCCTGCTGGTGTGCCGGTGCCTGTCGGTGTGTTCCTTTCGATGTCCAGCCGCCCACGTGTGCCTCTGCTGAAATGTTCCTCTCCACGTCCAGCCTCCTGTGTGTCTGCTTGTTAGGGTCTCAGGGACTTTATAGGCACAGGATGGGGCGTGGCAGGCCAGGGTGGTCTTGGGAAATGCAACATTTGGGCAGGAAAACAAAAATGCCTGTCCTCACCTGGGTCCATGGGCACAGGCCCCGGTCTTGCCCGCTTCCATATCATTTAAAGGGACCACGCCCTTCCCTTCCCACCACTTCCCTTCCCCATTCCGCATCATTACTGAGTGGCTGCATTGTGCATTGTGATAGCTGCTGGGTGTCCACTGATCAACAAAAGACACCTGGTTGTTATCTTCATGGAGCCTGTATTTAAAGAAGTTAACACATATATATATAACAAAATACAAGTGGGTAGATTGTATAATGCGTGAGTTATATATCAATATGACCATTACAAAAATAAAGAGAGACTACAGAGAGCAGCCTTTTTAAGTAGAGTGGTCAGGGACACCTGTTTTCACTCTGTGTTCTAACTAAGCGTGCATGCACAGCAATTATCACCTGCATATCCTCACATGCTACCCTGCATGCAGTAAGTGCTTTTTAACACATCTGTGGTCCCGATGAGGAATGCTGAGGCAGGGCTGGACTTTCTTACCTGAAGATTCAGGAGAACACAAAGAGACACGAAGCATTCAGCCGCCACCTCCCATCACAGATGTTCCAGTGGCATGTTAACTTGTAACTGGATTGGCTTCTCCAGAGCCCATCCGTTTCCCCCTCTTTTTGGGGGTAACTTTAATCTCCAAGTGCTTCATTTTCCACTTTGGTGAATCACCCAGCCAGAGGTGGAGAATGTAAGTCATTACTTTCTTCATCTTTGCAGATAATTTGATACCGTCCTTTTGAATGCTTCTTCTGTATTTAAATCTTGGCAAGGGCCTGCTACATTGTTTGCAATTCTTCTATTCTCATTGCCAGCTTTTTCTGGAAAAATCAAAAAGAATACGATGCAGGACACATTAAGCCACAACCACTTGGCTCCCTGGTGATGTAGGGTTTTTCCCATTCTCCTGTCGCCCTCATTGGCTCCCAGCTCTCGCTCTTTGCTTCTGAGGACGCTTCCTGGAGACTGTCCCCGGGCACATAGGCTCTTGCTGAGGCTGCTTGAGAACATGCTAATCCCTTTCCTCTTTCACACCCCCAAAATTAAACATTCCACAAAAACTCTTCTTCGAGGTGAGACTGACTGGCTTAATCTCTGACAGGTTTTCTACTTGTGTTTTCTACTTGTGAGCGACAGAGAAAAATTAGGTGTTCTCCCACAGGCTCTCTAAGAACACAAAGAAAGGAAGCCCCTTAATCTAAACCAGCCCAGAATTCCAATGGTCCTGCACTCCACACATTGTTAGAGCTAGCTCCTCTAGTAACAAGGGGGAGTTGTTGAACTTCCAAAAGATAAATTAAGTTACCATTCGCTGCCCAGTGCTACAGTTAGGGGAGTTTTCCCAACTGATCCAAGCCAATCCTTATGAAAAATGAGAGTTATTTACCAACATTCAACAGTAACTACATTAAAATATAAGCCTTGGCCCTTGAGTCACAGTAAAATTGTTTCCTTGACATTTGGGTTTGAATGTTTTCAACATATTTAAAAAGACTCTACAGTAAAATATTGACACTGTATTTGTCAGCTTCGTGTCAGTCCCTGAAATATTTCCTCTGAATAAACAGTTTGTCACAGATTTATTTGTAGGTGGCACTAGATTTTTATTCTCCAGTGCATCCATTGAACATCAGGAAACATTTCCCAAATATAAGAGACTAATACGTTGTGAAAACAGAGAACTAAATGGGGAGTTTAGACTATCCCTAAATCAAATGCCAAACATGTAATTGAATAGCATATTTGATTCAATTACTGCAAAAGGGTTGCATCAACAATTTAGCAATTCAGTCATGGGTTTGGTAATGAACTTGAAAATGTTCAGTTTTTTTATACTGCCCAGGCATAACCAAAAGATATGTCTTTTCAGTATAGATTTATGAAGACCCAGCAGTTATGATATTAATATAAGCACAGTAGGGAGCCATATCAGGGAGTTAAGTACACAAGTGGATTTTCTTTTTCTTACCAGTTTTGGAATTTGACATAATAATCAGGTTAGGTGATTTGAACAGTTACAAGTCTGTCTCCTTGACTGTTCTTTCCAGTCCTAACCCCAGGAACATGGTGCTGCTGTAGGTAGTGACTTGACCAAAGGCTACGTGTTTTGTTGCCTAAAGGTATGCCTTATATTTTTTGAAAACCAAGTATGTAGCAGTGATCATTGAGTGAGTACAGTCTTGGTTATTGCTTTCAGTCTCAGGTCAACAGAATCTTTATCCTTGCCTCACCTACAATTCAGAGCAAGCAAAGACAAGACTAAACTGCGGGTGCCAAAATGTGAATGGAGAGCATAGCAATGGCAGTCGTTGCTCTCTGGGATTTAGGTTCTATTTTCTCTAAATAGAACTTGGGTCATATTTTTTCTCTGTTAAAATATTGGATTGTCTGAGTCAGGTGCTGTGGCTCACGCCTGTAATCCCAGCACTTTGGGAGGCTGAGGTGGGTGGATCATGAGGTCAGGAGTTCGAGACCAGCCTGACCAACATGGTGAAACCCCGTCTCTACTAAAAATACAAAAACATTAGCTGGGTGTGGTGGCACATGTCTTTAATCCCAGCTACTCAGGAGGCTGAGGCAGGAGAATTGCTTGAATCCGGGAGGTGGAGTTTGCAGTGAGCCGATATCGTGCCTCTGCACTCCACCTTGGGTGACAAAGTGAGACTCCGTCTTAAAAAAAAAAAAAAAAAAAAAAAAATATATATATATATATATATACATATATATGATTGTGTCGTGGGTTGAATTGTATTCCCTCAAAAGCTATGTTGAAGACTGAACCCCTGGTACCTGTGAATGTGACCTCATTTGAAATAGGGACTCTGCAGATGTAATCTCATTAAGGTGAGGACATACTGGATTGGGGTGGGCCTTAATCCAATGACTAGTGCTCTTATAATGAGAGGAAAATGCAGATGCACAGACATAAAAGAAAGAAGCCCACATGAAGGCAGAAGCAGACACTGGAGTGATCATCTACAAGCCAAGGAATGCCAAGGATTGTCTAAAAACATGAGAAGCAAAAAGAGGCAAGGAAGGATCCTGGAGCCTTCAGAGAGAACATGGCCCTGCCCATACCTTGAGTGTAGACTTCTAGCCGCCAGAACTGTAAGAGTATACTTCTGTTGTTGTAAGTTACCCAGTTTATGGTACTTTGTTCTGGCAGCGCTTGGAAACTAAAACATTGTGATTTTCATTTTTTCTTCCATTTCAATTACTTACTGTCTAAATTTCCCACTTTTTACTTCTACAGTGTCTGTCCACCAAGATTTGAAGGTTATATGTTTATTTCAAAATGTATTTTGGGGCCAGGTGCAGTGGCTCATGCCTGTAATCCCAGGACTTTGGGAGGCCACGGCAGGCAGACTACCTGAGGTTGGGAGTTCGAGCCCAGCCTGACCAACATGGAGAAAACCCGCCTCTACTAAAAATACAAAATTAGCTGGACGTGGTGGCACATGCCTGTAATCCCAGCTACTCGGGAGGCTAAGGCAGCAGAATCGCTTGAACCGGGAAGGCGGAGGCTGTGGTGAGCTGAGACGGCGCCATTGCACTCCAGCCTAGGCAACAAGAGCAAAACTCCGTCTCAAAGAAAAAAAAGTGTATTTGGGAAATGGCAGGATTAGTTGATGACTTTGCAGTGGAATGTTTGCACACCAAGGGAAAAGAAAAGAAATGCTTATTTATATGTTGTAATGCACTGCTCTTGCCAAAATAAAATGAATCTCCATGCATGATATGACAGTTAAATAGGGAGTAAGTCTGCAGCAGGAAACCTGCAGCAAATGAGCTCTGTATCAATGTCACTCCCATAGGTAAGTGGACATAGTTCTAATGTGCAGAAGAAGTCTCTAGGCTCCACCAGTGGGTTTCTCCATGACTTGCTTCTAGTGGGCTGCCCTGCACATAGTTAAGTGTCGATGGGTTGACAAACAGAGAGCACTGGATTTGAATCCTCTTCATAAAACGATCCTATCTCTTAGGGTGACCGAGATAATTAAACAATATTACATAATGCCTGCTATATACTGGGAGCTCGACAAAGAGAAATTGCTATTATTATTATTAACTGCCAAGATACCTAACATTGTCTTACTGTAAATCACTTTGAATCCCTTGTGAAAGGAAGCAAACTAGAAAAACATTAGTATATTTCAGGAAGTGAAATTTACTAGCTATTTTTCAAGAACACTTGAAAATCTCTTGATACCCAAAATACTCCCTCACATTCCTGTTCCCTGGGCTACAAATCAGCCCCCGCTCCAACAAATGATTACAGCTGATGTTCACCCTGACTTACACTGATTACAATATTAGCAACTGACCTGTTGACAATGATCTAGACTGTGATTCTTGTTTCTGCTTAACAAAAATAAGAGACTAATATGTTGTGAAAACATCAGAAAATCTTTTATTGCAGGGCCTAAGGCCAAACTAATATTACATTTTAGCTATGCACATTCTCTTTGATCAATAGATTAACCCCCGAATTAAGTGATTCCTGTAGGTGCTAAATTTTAAGTAAGATAATGTAATTTTGTGAAACAGCTCTTTGAATTATGGCACAAATACTGTTTAAGTGTGACTGGTTTTAGAGGCAACATCTGCAAGAATGGGTCATGTGTCCATGTGTGACATTGCCTGGTGAATGCCTGTTCGCCTTTGCCAAAACAGCACCCAGCTGGCACTGTAGATAAACACCCCTCACGTCCTCTCTGGAGAGTGTACAGCTTCTGTGGTTGCTATTGCAACCCCCTGCCATGATTTCTGTGCCTCCCCTGTCCGGGCAAGTTAGACCCAATACTTCTCAAAAGCCCACAGACCACCAGAGGGTGCCCATTGCCTCCTCTCTGCCATCTGTATTCGACACCCTGCCTGGAGCTAGGGTGTCCCTCCCCTTTCCCTCCCCTGAGCTAGGGGCCTTCTTCCTCGCTGCTGGGACTGAGAATGACCAAACCTGTCAAGGATGCTTCCTTTTGTTTTACTTATTTTTATTTTGGGAACATTTGACAAACAGTGAAAACAGACTGAGGATAATAGAATTGCAACAAAATTAAATACCTATGATTTGAGGAAATGAATCTGCACTCTGTCTATAATTGCTAAGCAGACAGAGACAAGAATAGCCAGTATGGTCATGTAGAACACAAGTATGGAATAATATTGACTTTCCCAAGTGTTTGGTGATATCAAGTTTAACCAAGTTTAAGCTTATGAATGTTTTTTGTCACTTTTTTACTTTGAAATGATGTCAAACATACAGAGAGATTACAAAAATGGTACAAGGTCTACCCAATATACCCTTTACTCTGGGAGTTATCAGTTGTTTATTTTATCCTATTTCGTCCTATTTCCACTGTCATTTTCTATCTCTCCACATATAAATATATATATGTATCTCTCCATATATAAACATACATAGTGATGTGCGTGTATACATAACTCTATGTGCGTGTATACACAGCTCTATGTATGTTTACATATGTATATATGTGCATGTATACATATCTCTATGTATGTTTATATATGTATATAGACATATGTGTGTGTATGTATTTTTTGAACCATTTGAGAGTAACTTGAAATTATTATGTGCCTTTACCCCTTAATACTTTTGTGTGTATACCTTAGAAACCAAGGACATTTCCTTATATAACTGCAACATAATTTTAAAAATCAGGATATTTAATTTTGTTGCAAATCTATTATCAAATCTACAGTCCATTTTCAATGTTTGTCAAAAGTCCCCAAAATATACTGTAGAGCCAATTGTTTTCCAGTCCAAGATTCCATCCAGGAAGACACATTGCACTTGGTGGTCATGCCTCCTTAGTCTCCTTCAATCAGAACATTTCCTTAGCCTTTGCTTTTGTTGACTTTTTCAATCTAGAAGATTACAGGCCAGTTACCTTATAGATGTTCCTCAATTTGGCCTTGACGGCTGTTTCTTCATGATTAGATTCAGATTATGCATTTTTTTGGCAGAAACGTCACAGAGTGATACCATGCCCTTCATATCAGGAGGCACATGCTACCAGTTTGCTTCATTTTGAGTGACAATTGACTTTTATCACTTGGATAAGGTGATATTTACCAGATTTCTCCACTGTAATTATTTTTCCCTGTGTAATTAATAAGTAATTTGAAAGGAGACACTGAGATCACGAATGCATCTTGTTCCTCATCAAACTTTCACTCACTTGTTTTAGCAACCATTGTTGATTTTCTAAGTCCATCATTCCTTCTATAGTTATGGCATGTTATTCTATTTTATTATTTTTATTATTACTGATTCCATAGTTATTAGTAGCATTTTATTTTCATTTATGTATATCTGTATTTTGGCGATTTAAATGCTTATTGTGATTTTCCTTTTTTTTTTTTGTCCTAACAATTGTAATTTATAAGGTAATCCAGGGATCATTTATATTGTTTTTGTTTTTCTAAGACCATTTTTTTGAGGTATGATTGCCATACAACAAGCTGTACATATTTAATGTACACAACTTAATGAGTTAGGAGTTAAGTATACACTGATGTGACCATCACCACAATCAAGGCCATAAACTTACCCACCACCTCCAAAAGTTCCTTCTGCCCCTTTATTTTGTTTAAGGTTTTTTTCTTTCATGGTAAGAGCACTGACCATAGGATCTACTCCCTTAGCAAATTTTTAAGTATACAATACAACACAGCATTGTTAACTATAGGCTTTGTAACTATAGATCTAGTAGATCTCTAAAATCTATTCCATTTTTTTTTACTTTTGCCAATAAGAATCCATAGATTTATATTTTACGTAATGTGTTATGATCCATTATGATAATTTATTATTATGCTTAAATTGACCCACATTGGCCAGTAGGAACCTCTTTAATCTGATTTATATGTCCTTTCCATCGGTCTTCACTAACTTTTGAGCACTTCCTTACTTTCTAGCAGAAAAAAAGGTTTGTGAGTATTTTTAACAAAATAATTACATGTTTGCATTAGCTATAGCCATAAAAAAATACCATTGGGGTCAGCCTCCCAATTGCATGCCCCAGCCCTAGAAAGCTTGTGGATGTGAGGGGAGGGGCTACACCAGGTAGGGAGGCTCACTCTGGCATCTCATGTCCTACAAATGATATGCATTTGATACACAGAAGCCTCTGCATGGGCTTAGTGATTTGGAGTCCCTGAGTAAAAGGAAAATGTACCTATTCCATTTATTCCTTCTTCAGGTATCTTTGAATGTCCTTTGTCATACTGTTATAACAATTTCTCTACTCCTGGCATTCAGGATTGATGTGGAAGAGAAATCAGATTCAAAAAGAATCAAGGATCCTAGACACATGTTGTCCATGCCTAGGCCACCAGTGTGCACACACTATGTTTACATCAGGCATCTCTGCACCAGGAGACAAGCCCAAGAGGCAGCAGCCAGGCACCCGAGGCAGCAACACAGTACAGGGGTGGGTTTCAGAGTAGATTGCACGTGTGGCCTCAGATACTTCTCAGTCAGCCCACAAGTGTAATGGGATGAAGAAGACCCAAACCCCAAAGAAAATGTGGAGGAAAGTGTGCATTTCAAGCTTAAAACCTAAATTCCCATTCCACCATCACAAACAGCTAAAGTGGCTAAATTAATTATTCTCCTCATAAGAAAGAATGTTAAAAGATTTATTTTAACCTCTAATTCCTCCTCAGACCTTAAGAGAAGATTTATGGTGTGAGTGGAGGATTTAATTGTATTACATTTTGTTTGTCTTAAGATCTCATTTTCCTAACAGATTACATGATTATAGTGTATTCATCATGATGCAGATGAATTACACGTTCTCTTGTTTGGAGGCAACAATACACCAGAGTGCTCAATTCTGGAAAGCTGACTTCTCCGTAATGCTTATTGAAAAGAAAAGGGAGTAGTCAGTTAGTCACAGATTCAGCTAGAAAATCATATTCTGTGAAACTGTAAACAAACTGCCTCAGGGACTTTTCATAGGTCTTAAATCTGTGTTTGCCAGATATGGACTTTATCCCTGAAAGTGGGAAAACATAATACCCCAAATCTACACACATGATGACAGACTTGGAAGAGAAATAAATTATACCCATAATAGCCTTGATTTAATCTTTAGGGCATGGTTAGGCTGAGCAAATGAAATAAGGCCAAAACATTTCCTCACCTAACTCATAAGAAAGTGAGCCTTTTTATTTTTGCAACAGACATTCATGTTATGGTTCGGTTAGGCACCATTACCCTCACCTCCACTTACAGAGGAATTTTCCCTTCACTAAAATCCAGAGAAGAAGAGTGGAGGGTGTGGGACAGGGAGACCACAAGAAAGACATAGTCCAAACTCACCACACTCTACCTTCTGCTATTTGGAAATATGGTGACTTTAAAAGCAATTTAGAAATAAATGTGTTAGCATGTGGAAAGTTAGTCTTAACAGAATATAAGGGGTCTTTGGCACACAAGAGGTGTCTGATAAAGTGTGTTCCAGACCAAAGCTCCAAATTAAGTATTTGAGAATGTCATCCAAGAGAAAAAAAAAAGCCGAATAGTTGGCAAAAACACAGCTGAATCGTGAAACTGTACACCAGGCTGCCAAGTCTCAAAGAATACTCTTAGGTACAATTTACTAAACCAACTAAATAAGAGGCAGCCATAAATTACAGATGAATGCAGATGTTGGTGGACTCTAGAGTCACCTCTAAGCCTATTAAAACTTTAAACACTCTGGTGCCTGATAGCCTGAAAGGCTGAAAATAGTGCTGTGGTGAACTGCTTATAGGAGACATGTATGTATGTGTGTGTGTGTGTAGCGTGTGTGTGTGTCTGTGAGGAGAGAGAGAAAGGGAGACAGAGGTCTGCTGCTACTGGGTGCCCACTCCTGCCCTGCTGGTCCTGAGAATGTACCTCAGAAAATACAATAAAATGTCTGCGAAAATCACCACATTGGGCCAGTGGAAAATGTAAACTGCTCCAAGACGAAAACTTCCAACAGAGCTGTTGAAGTCACGAAACTTTCACGGATTTTTAGAAACAAAATGCCCGCATCAAGGGCTTATGTGAAACACAATTCCATTAAGCTAATGTATGAAAGCAAGCAAGCATGAACTTTAGCTTAGGAAACCAGCTTCTACACTTCCACCCCAGAGATGAGGCTGTACCACGGGGCTGAGAGGGAGATGCTGTCTTCGGAGCTGGAGGACCCTCCCTCAGCTTGGGTCTCCTCAGATGGCTCCATGTCCTGGAGCAGTGCCGCTTCCCTAGGAATAGAAGATTGATTTCCTAGGAATAGAAGAATATGGTTTTGACCCATGTTTGCACTGTGCTGTACAATGTACAGAGAGCAAGCACATATGTGTAGACATTTAAAGATCCAACTCTTCTAAAATTTTGAGCATCTTTTGTTCCAAAATATGTCTTTTGGGATTCCAAGATGTAATCCTAAAATTCTGACTAAAATTTTGTCCAGTGGTAAAATCATGGGATTTTACTCACTTGTCTTGAGACAATAATCAGATTGAAAGGAAGAAATTGAGGAGTTGACAATTTGGAATATTAACTACCTTTACAATAAGCACCATTTATGTGTCATCCAATTATTTTTTTCTTTTTTATCTTAAAAAATAAATTCTTTAAGAATTGGGGCATTGCTCAAATTCCTTATATAGAGTGAAAAAAAAATCAACAAGCTAAATGCACAGAAGAATTGATGGACCCAATAACCAAATGTTGCAATTTATCACTTTTGATGTATTAAAGGATGTACTGAATGTTACTATTATAGAAATCTGAATATAATGAAATCTAATTTCAGCTGATAAACCCACTTGTTAGTCCAGCTCCCTGGAGAAAGAAGATGTCAAGATGGGATTCACATGAGAGGATTTCATCAGGGGAGACACCTGGGAGAACCATTTAGCTGGATAGAGTTCCAACCACAGTGCAGGAGAGAGAGACAGGAGGTTGGGCAGTAGCACCCTACACTACAATAGATAATGCTGGGATAAGTAGATAGCCATATGCAAAAGAATGAGGTTAGACCCCTTCCTCACACCATACACAAAAATTAACTCTAACTGAACCACAGGCTTACATATAACAGATAAAATTATTCAAATCTTAGAAGAATACACAAGAGTCAATCTCATCAGACACTTTTCTAAACTTCCTTTTAAAAGTCTAGGCTAGGCCTCACCATGGTACATTAGCCAGATGGGCAGATTCTGTCTTCTCAAAACTGACAAATGAAAACACAAAATAACCCAGCAAAAATGATATGTGAGGCAGACCAAGTATGTATTTAATCTTGTGGTTAAGAGCACAGATTCAGGAGTCACACAGAATCCCAACTGCACTACATATTGGTATTGATAATGACCTTGGACAAGTTACCTAACATCTCTGTGCCCAGTTATCACATCTGTAAAGTGGGATAATCATAAAAATACCCACCTGTATTAGTCAGGGTTCTCCAGAGAATCAGAAACAATAGGGTGTGTGTGTGTGTGTGTGTGTGTGTGTGTGTGTGTGTGTGTCTGTCTGTCTGTAAAGGGATTTAAGGAATTGGCTCATGTGATTACAGAGGTTGGCAAGTCCAAAATCTGCAGGGTGGACTGGAAGACTGGAGCCCGGGGAAGAGCTGATGCTGTGGTTCAACTCCAAAGGCCATCTCCTGGCAGAATTTCCTTTTGCCTGAGGGAAGTCAGTCTTGTGTTCTATTCAGGGTTTCAATTGACTGGATGAGGCCCACCTGCATTATGAAGGGCAATCCGCTTTGTTCAGTCTACCCAGGTAAATGTTAATCTCAACCAAAAACACCCTCACAGAAACATTCAGTAAAATGTTCGATCATGTATCTGGGCACCGTGGCAAAGTTAATTGGACACAAACAATTAACCATCACATCACTTAAAAGGACTATTGCCAAGATTAAATCAGTTGACATATAAAATGCTTAGGACTGTGACTGGCACATAATTGGTGCTGCATAAGTGTTAGCCATTGAGACAATTATTGTCATTTTTATTATGCAAGAGGCAATGGAGTGGCAAAGGGGCCATGTTGCTTACCTTCCAGAAGCAAGACCAATTCTTTAACAAAGCAGTTAGGAAGGGCCTCATTTAAAAAAGGGAATTTCTGTATATTGTGGGAATGAAGAAAGAATGACTAGAACACCAAGACACTAGGGTGTGGCTTTGGGGGGAAATGTGACTAGAAGCAGAGGGCATTGTGCAGCACTAGTAAGAAAAGGGTTAGACTTTGGAGCAAAAGATGAGACCCCGAGCCTTCTTTTGCAGAGCCACTGGAAAGCCCTCTGAGGCATGGGGATCAGGTTGAATGCACTGAGCAAACACAGGGTGTGAAATAACTTTGGCAGTAGAGTTGAAGGAAGGACTGAGTAAGAGGTGGAGGCTTTCAAGAAGAGGAGATTGTAGCACTCCACATACTGAGTGAAGAAAGGCCATTTTATCCACTGCCCCCAAGAACTACAGAAATGAAAAGTAAGGTCTATAATACAGTGGAAAATATGATAGGGTTTCTTGCTTAGAACTTTGAAAATTGCCTGTAGGTAGATTCCCATAAAGGGGATGATTGGCCTAATGGGAGAGTGGCAGAAAATTAAGCAACTTCTTTCTACAAGTGGCATTTTCAGTTTTCCCTTGCTGTGCAGCTTATCTCTCACTTTAAATAAACCTACTCCTATGAATTTATACCATTAATGAAACAGGACACTAATTTATGCTGCTCAGTCAAAAGGCTCAAACATAACACTGCATGTTAGACAATGACAAATTATGTTATCGCAGCTTAACTTCAGCAGACATTCATAATCCAAAAGAAAAAGAGAGGACAAAAATTAAGTTATGGGATCAGGGCACCAGTAAATCCTCACACGTGGGAGGTTAAGAGGGGAGTCATTCAGGACCAAGAATTAAGAATGGGTTGCAAAACCACTTGTAGTTCAAGACGAAGAAAAGTCCATCCATGAATATCATTTCCATCCCTTGTTTGCCTGCCATCTTTTGATTCAACGGAACACTTCTTCCCCTAAATGGTATATTTTTGTGGCTATAGCTAACACAACATGTAATTATGCCCTGAAACAAGACAGTGGCACAAATAGGCCAGCCAACTGAATTAAGCCAGCTCATCCTGCCAGCCATCTCCAGGTTCCTCACCTGCTCTTGTGCTTGATGTGTTTTTATCATTGTTTTTGTTTGTTTGTTTGTTTGGTTGGTTGGTTTGGTTTTTTTGGGATGGAGTCTTGTTCTGTCGCCAGGCTGGAGTGCAGTGGCCCGATCTCGGCTCACTGCAAGCTCCGCCTCCTGGGTTTACGCCATTCTCCCGCCTCAGCCTCCCCAGCAGCTGGGACTACTGGCACCCGCCACCATGCCCAGCTAATTTTTTGTATTTTTAGTAGAGACAGGGTTTCACCTTGTTAGCCAGGATGGTCTCGATCTCCTGACCTCGTGATCCACCCTCCTCGGCCTCCCAAAGTGCTGGGATTACAGGCGTGAGCCACCGCGCCCGGCCGTATTATCATTGTTTAGGCATCCCAAGTGATTCTCAGGACAGCAGGAATAGGAAGCACTGCCCAAAGGGAAGACAAATATGGAGGAACAAAAATGGAAATTTTATGCTCCATCAGCTCCTCCCATGTAGAGACCGTTCCCACACCAAAAACCGTGAGGGATCCTGCTTGACTTTTCGCTGGGACAGGGTGGTCCCCTGCAGCCCCCTAGCTTCCACATTGTGTTGGCGACAATGCCATCATCCTGGAGAGGAGTGCGGTCTGTGGAAGGAAAGGAGCGGCACTCCTAGGCCCACCGTCCCGTTTCTTTTGAACTGTTCTGATGCCCAGCTCCAGCGCAATATGTGAGAGAAAGCTTCTTGGGAACTTGGGAACGTTCCTCTTAGGGAGAAATTTAAGAGAATCCCTGACTTCTGCATTTCATTTCGGATGACAAGTTGGCTTTTCAGATCAGTCAGGGAAGGCAGGGAGGTGGGGAAGCCGTGGGAGGGAGAGGAAGCTCCGCTCTTGGAGCTAAGGCCCAGGAACTGCAGCCAGGTTATAAACATTTCCATGGCTCATCACGGCAAAAGCAGAGGATGTGACCGCAGGGCCATGAGGATTGGACATATCCTGTCCCTCAACTTTATAGCTGTTTTATTTCTTTCCAGACTCAGAAAACTTGGACTGGGGTTGAGGGAGGGTGGAGAAATCAAGATCCCCATTTACAAGAGGAACTTAGAGCCCTGAGCAGGCTGTTCGGGGAGAGGTGCTGATTCCAGTCTTCAGTGACCACATAGCCATCCGGCCATGGGCTCCGCTCCTGCGAGGGAGTCCTCAAATGGAGGCCTTGCCTGGGCAGGGAGCCCCTGCCCTTCTCCACAGAGAAGAAACCAAATGGCCGCCTTTCAACCTCCCAGGGCTTACAGGGTCTTCACAAGCTCTGTTCCCAGCATTCAGAATCAGAGCTAAATTCCCAGTGGTGATCTGGGAAGAGTGGGTGGGGGTCAATAGGAAAAAGGGGTTGGAAATTGACGGAGGTCTAGTTCCCTTGTCTTCAGATTTATGAACCAGCAGTACGGTGATTCCCAACAGGACCTGTCCTAACGTGGTGCTTTTTTCTCCTTCTGAAAGTTAGTATAGCTGAGCCAAGCTTTCTGTCTTCTCTCCCTGGAGAAAACAGAAAAAAGGGCCTGTGTCTTGCATTTGAAAAACATCTGGTGGGACTATCAGGAGAGAAAAAGCAAAGACTATAATTTAACTTACCTTTTGGGATAGTTTTTATTACATTTACTTTCTTGGATACACAGAAAAGTTTGGCATTTCCCCATTAGTTAATGGGTTCGGAATTTTATTAATCAATGTCTAAATGTTCATAAAATAATGCCACCTTTTAAAACTAGGGGCAAGGACTCCTTCCAAATGCTTCCAGTCATAAGGAATAATATTAAAATGCAGGTTGCATATGTGCCAAAACCAGTCTTCGGGGAGTGAGGCATAAGGCCTCAATTATCCCAGTCACCTCCAGAGCCAGAGATCAAGGGCAGAAATCCATGCCAGACCAAGGAATACACCTGAGGAATGGGCCTACCAGGCCCTTTCACAGCTCAAGTGATCTCCTCACTTTCCTCCTCCCAATCCCCACACAAAACTCACCCTATCCCAGGTCTCATGTGCCCTAAGCGCTACCAGAGCAGTTGGGTATTAATCACACATCTCCAGGGAGCGTGTTGTTGCTCAAGTTGAATGTGGTTCTCCCTGGCAGTTGCATGCTGTGCTTTAAGTACCGGGAAAGCTGAAAGTGTATCTTACATCCGCCTCTTTTTCTGAGTACTCACTCCTGCTATCAGTTGACGTGACTGCTTTTTTAGGTCAGCTTCCCCAGCTGGTTCATAACAGATTTATTCATAATAGTCCAAAACTGAAAACAACCCAAATCTTCATCAAGTAGTAGAATCGACAAGTAGAAGATAGGGTATTTGCAATGGAATAGTACTCCCAAAAAAAGGAATATTAAAAAAAAGCTACAACTCTACTCAACCACACAATATTGAACAAATGAAGGCTTCCCAAAATGTGTGATTACATTCATATGAAAGTTCAAGACCAGACAGAATAAATCTATGATGATAGAAGTCAAAATAGTAGAAACTCCTGACGGGGGATGGGTGGTGGTGTATGGGTGGCCAGGTGCCAGGGGATTGACAGGGAAGGGACCAGATTGCTTGAGGAGCTGGAAGCCCTTCCTTCAGGTTGTGATGGAGTGGAGGCTGAATGTTTCCACATTGAGAATGACAACTAGTGAAGGAAAGCTACACTTTAGGGCTCTGCAGAAGACTTGGGTCCTACCAATTGCTGTATAAGAAGGAAAGCTCCATGAGAAGAGCGACTTGTCCTTGCTCATATGAATCTCAGGATTTAGAATAGTGGCCTCACACAGGAAAATGTTTTTGAATGAGACAGATTTGGAATCCCTTTGCCTGGAGATCCCTGTGACCATGGGTCTCTCCTTGATTCTTCTGTCAGCGCCCTGTCATGCTCACTGAACACTCTCCCCACATATGAGGCCCTGCTGTGCCTGCAGGCCAGTGGCTACCTCCAGTCGACATGTCTAAATTGGCACACCTCCTATTCCCACCCTCAGCAGTTCTTTCTCCTGGGCTTCCTCTTAATCTTCCACACCTTCAGCTTACCCAGACTTGACACTTGGCCATCTTTAACATCTCCCTCTCCCTTATATACCACAACTACTCTTAAACAAGAGCCCATCTGCTACCATCTCACTCCAGTTAAAATGACTATTATCAAAAAGACAAAAAAAATAAACCAATGATGGTGAGGACATGGGGAAAGGAGAATTCTTATACACTGTTGGTGGAAATGTAAATTAATACAGTCATTACAGAAAACAGTATAGCGTTCCCTCAAAAAATTAAGAATATAAACTACTATAAGATCCAGTAATCTGCTACTGTGTATACAGCCAAAGGAAAAGAAGTCAAATATTTTGAAGAAATATCTGCACTACCATGTTTACCACAGCACTCTTCACAATAGCCAAGATATGGAATCAACTGAAGTATCCAGCAAAGGATGAGTGGATAAAGAAGATCTCATATATATACACAATGGAATACTATTTAGCTGTAAAAAAGAACAAAATCCTGCCATTTGCAACAACATGGATAGAACTGGGGGACATTGTGTTAAGTAAAATAAGCCAAGCACAGAAAGACAAATGTCACATGTTCTCACTTATATATGGAGTCTAAATGAATGAATCACATGGACATAGCAAATAGAATGATAGTTATTAGAGGCTCAGAGGGTAGTGAGGAGGGGGAATGGGAACGAAAACACACTTAGATATTATAGAAGGAATATAATCTAGTGTTCAGTAGCATAATAGTGTGACTATAGTTAACAATAATTTACTGTATATTTTTAAATAGCTAGAAAAGAAGATTTGGAATGTTCTCACCAAAAGAAATAATAAATATTCGAAGTGATGGATATCCCAATTGTGCTGATTTGATCACTGTACATTGCATACATGTAACAAAACATCACACTATACCCCATAAATATATATAATTATTGTGTATCAAAAATAAAGCTTAAAGAGAAAAAATGTAGAAGGAAAAAAAGAAATGTAAAAAATTTTTTTTTTAAAAAAAGAGCCCATTTGTTGTCATAATCTGTTTCTGCTCACAACACCCTGACACCAAAATATGTAAGTTTTTTTCCACACCCACAACCAGTTCTCCAGCTTTCCAGACACCAACTGGGTATCCAATGATTAAATTCCATTCTGACACTAGGTACCCGGAGTTAATTCAGACCCCACAGATTACGGCCTCAGTCCCACAAGACTGTCCCACCTCAGACACCAATCACAAGTCCCAGCCACCCATACTTCTGATAAACCAGTCATAAAGTCAGAGGTTCCCACAACCCCTTCCTCAGTTTCAATGGTTTACTAGAACAGCTCACAGAACTCAGAAAACCAGTTTACTTCTCATTGCTTATGTATTATAAAAGCTAAAACTCAGGAAAAAACAAATGGAAGAGATGCATAGGGCCAGGGATGGGGGTGAGGACGGGGAGCTTCTGTGCCCTCTTCACATGTCAATGTGTTTGCTGACCAAGAAGCCCTTCAAATCCCATTGTTTGGGGATTTTATGGAGGTTTCATTACATAGGCATGACTGATTAAATCATTGGCCATTGGCGATTGACTCAATCTGTATCTCCTCTTCTTTCTTCAGAGGTTGAGGGGTGGAAGTGAGGTTGAAAGTTCCAACTCTTTTATCCTTCCTTGGTCTTCCTGGGAACCAGCCCCCAGCCAGAAGCTATCTAGAGTCCCCCAACCCCCAGCCATCTCACTAGCATCCACTCATGTGTGGTTGAAAGGGGCTTATGAATAAAAAAACACACTCCTCTCATCCCATCATTCAGGGAATTCCAAAGGTTTTAAGAGCTCTGTGTAAGGAACTAGAGCCAGGGCTGAAGACCATGGATATATTTTTGTATTATATCACAATATCGGGCTATCTTCTGCACCATTCTCTCCTGGCAGTTCTCACCACTATTATTTAAGCTCAGGCCTTGATTATTTCAGCCTGAAATAAACATTCTTCAGGAACCTCTGACCCATCGTTCCTAGCACACAGTTGGAGTCATGGCGCTTTACCGTTCACACACTTTCAAAGGCTCCCACTGCCAACCAGGTAAGACACCATCCTCCTTAGCCTGGCACTGACAGTCTTCTAAAAATAGGCCTCAAAACACCTTTTATCTTTATCTCTTGTTACTCCCCTCCACATACCCTATACTTAAGTTAAAGGGAACCATGTGAATGCCCCAAACAAACATGTCAGTTTCTCACCCCATGTCTTTGCTCCTTGCCTTCCCTCCGGCAATGCCTTCCTCTCCCTTCTTTGCCTGCCCTCTGTAACACTACAGGTTCTAGTTGAAATCATGACCATCCTTCACAAAGACTCATCCCACATGTTGGTTCCCCCAGTGGGTGCTCCCTAAACACCTCAGTTCCTGCCCTCAATTGATTTTTTCTATTTGTGCTGTTCTTATGTCACTCACTGTATGCTGCTTTATGGTGACTTCAGTTCCCTTTTAACCTGTAAGCTCATTTAGGGCAGAGTGCATGTCTTACTCCTCCTTGAACTCACATAGTATCTTGTCCTCAGATGTTCATTAAATGCATACCGATTAAAAGAATAAATGCACGAAGGAAAATAAAATCAAGCCTCAGCTAGCTGTTATATTGAATAAGACAATAAATTAATTCACACTTAGATGGAAATGACTGCTTAAATGATTATATACACAAAGAGATTTTCATTGTAATTGCAGATAATCCATTAACCAAAGAATGACACTAAATTGTGGAACCTCACAAGGGTAGTGTTGGAGTTTCCTGGTGCCACCTAAAATCAGATCACCAACTATCCTGCTTTGGGTATGAACTGCCTAAGGATTGGCTAGGCCTAGGTGTTTCAGGGTCCCCAGGATGGTCAGGTCTCTCATGTGACCAGTGCAACCTTATAATGCCACTCAGTTCAAAGTCAAACAAGGCTGACTGTCACATCCACCCTGCCATCCACTACAATATGTTACTTTGGGAAACTGACTACCTACCTGAGGCTTGGTTTCTTCGTCTGTCAAGCAAGAATGATAGTCCTGCTTTTCCAAGTTCTCATGAGGAACAGTGATCCAGGCAGGGAAGTAGAAGCTGCCAATGCAGCCGTGAGCATTCAAGTCTCTACTTGGGCCTCCAAGCACCACAGGTATGCTTGTGGTTCTGTCTGGCTCCACGTGGCTTTGGCAGGAGAAAGGGAGTCTGCCTCGCTGTCTTGCTGGACACTGCAGGAAGATGTTCTAAGCCTCCCCTCCAGTCTTTGTGGAAAGTTATCATAGGAGGCGACTGGCGGCAGGCTCCCTGATTCTTATGACTTTCTCCACCTCTGAGTTCACTGAGACCAAAGGAGCTTTTCCCAGTGAGGAGAGAAACATTCCAATCTATTGACATAAAAATGCCCATGGGAGAGTCTCCAGGGGAAACCATCAGACAGGAAGAAGATGGAAGAGATTGCGTGGCAGAGGCTTCAGGAGAACATAAGGTCTCAGGGTCAAGCATGCAAAGTGAGAGAGAGAGGGAGCGCGTGCTCCTGCCAATTCCTTCTGCTGAACATGTACCCTTAGCACAAAGAGCAAACACACACACACACACACTTTAAAAATACAAAAAACAAATGGGAAGTTTTCCCTTGGAAAAAAATAGCCTCTGGCAGAAAACCATGAAGGTAATTGCTAGAGACTGGGCCCATCTCGGCCCATCTATGCTAAAACGCGGCCTCCCCATACATGAAAGCTACTGCTCGCTGGTCAGGCCAGAACCCCAGGCCAGGCCTTCCACTCTCGCTGGCTCTCCTCAGGGAGGCTTCAATCTTACTGCCAACTGGCAGTGAATCCGGACAAATTGGCAGGGTCCCACCTTGCTTTAAGTGAATGCATGTGCACCTCTCAAGCTCACAGAGGATACTCATTAGCCTGCTCCACTGCCCCTTTGAGGGAGGTTAAAGTGGCCTGTCTACCAACACCGACAGAGCTCACCTCTCGAAACCAGTCATGCCCCCCCACCCCGCCTTGAGGAGCAGAAAGCAGGCCTTTGCTCCCCAAATCCATGTACATAGAAAGACCTTCTATTCACAGAGTTACATGCTGGCTTCTTCTCATGCACTAGTCTCCCCACACATTTCTGTGGGCTATGTGCTATGTACAAGTAGAAAGAAGTTGGTAAGCTGAAAACTCCCCAGAAAGTTAGACATTGAGCATGACTCTAAATATGCCCTAGGGAACACAGCCCAGAAAAATTTTTAATTAAATCTCAGTGGAAAACTAAGTCTGACCACAGTCATCTTGAGTTTAACACGGATCAGCTAAGAAGTAATGGAGATCCATCCTGTGGTCACGCTAGCCGGAACTTTGTCACCTCCCTGGGCAGGGAACGGAAGGTGCTGCCTGGCACCATCTGCTGAGGAGGCCTGGAATCAGGGCGGATGCACAAGACTTCAAGGGAAGGATAAAGGGAAGCCTGAGGAGTTGGAGAATTTCCATTTCGCCCCTGCCCCTTCCCCTTCTCCTCTGAGGGGCCTGCTTTTTCTACTTTGTCACATTCTCTCTCTGACCCCATTTTAGATGAACTCTTTAAAATAACGAATTTCCTATTTGATGATTCATTTATCTCTTTGATAAATGGAGAGGGCATCGATTGCCAAGAGCTGCCATCAACTGCCTGTGTGGATTGGGCTGGTCGGGTGCAGTAATTAGCAAATGTTTAAGGACAGAAGAGTCAGTGCCATAGTTCTGGTTATTCGCAATCTCTACAGTTCTTCTTATATATCCACCAATTCCACCTCTAGGAATTCCTCTTAGAGAAATATGCAATGATTTAGGACTCAAACTAGTAACAGAAATGTTATTTATAAAGGCAGAAAAAAATGTTAAAAAGTAGAAATGTACTTGAATGAGTTATAGCACAAAGGAATACTTCTAAACCAATAATAATTATACATTATTATGTATTTATCACAAAAAATGTGTTCACAATACATGAAGTAAATAAAAGGGGATCACAAGCAGTATGATCTCATTTTGGTGACATGAAATAGCGAAAAAAAATAGGAAGAGAGAAAATAAAGACAGGGGAGGGAGGGAAGGAAAGAATCTAAGGATATGTATTTTAAAATGCTTCTTGCCTGTAATCCCAGCACTTTGGGAGAATGAGGCGGGTGGATCATGAGGTCAGGAGATCAAGACCATCCTGGCTAACATGGTGAAACCCTGTCTCTACTAAAAATACAAAAAATTAGCTGGGCATGGTGGCGGGCACCTGTAGTCCCAGCTACTTGGGAGGCTGAGGCAGGAGAATGGCATCAACCCAGTAGGCAGAGGTTGCAGTGAGCCGAGATCACACCACTGCACTCCAGCCTGGGTGACAGAGCGAGACTCCGTCTCAAAAAAAAAAAAAAAAAAATTCTTCTCTATATAGTGACATTCTCTTTGTGCTTATTATATGGTATAATTTTCCTTGTAAATTTCATTTTTTTAATTAGAGAGGAAAATCATGCTATTTAAGCAAGGACATGCACGCGCACGCACACATACACACACACACACACACACACACGCACGAGTCTGTCCACTGTCCTGTCTCTGAGATGAGATGCCCGTTTGCCAGCTTCCTGCCAAGAGGCCTGGGCGGGCAGGCTCCACCACCCCATGGCTTGGAGTATGTTCTTGCAGTACTTGCCCACCATTCCACCAGGCCAGGTGGCACCTGGCAAAAGTGAGGAAGAAGGGGTGTGGAGGAGCAAGACAGTAGGATGCCTGGCTACCCAAGTTCTCCTATTATTAGCACAGGCTTGTGAACCAAACCAGAGCTCCTGTTACAGAATATTTTTGTTTTCCAAAACTAAAATACTGAATTGACAGGAAAAGGAGAATGCCCTGAAGGGCTCTGCTAAGTAGACTATTTCACTCCATGGCTTTACATTCGAGGTCAAACTAGTTTACATGTTTGCTTCCTGTTGGGGAGCAGGGTGCATGTGCTGTCCCAAAGTGGCTGCCTTGCTAAGGGTCACAGAGTATGATACTTAGTGCTCACTGACACTTAGTGCTCTACAGGAGGTGGCAGGTCCCAGCAGCAGCACCAGCTCCAACACTTTGGCATCACACTTCATTTTCCAGGCCTCAGTTTCCCCCTGTGTAGTAATGGGTACTGTGTATTCATTAATAACCAGCATAACAGTCAGTACTCTTCACGGTCTGTTAGAGGAGCTCCATGGGGAGCTTGTGGGGAGGGTGAGTAGTGGCTTAAGTGGGAGCCAAGGAAGAAGCTAAATGGGTAATGCCTTGGACCCCCAACCCCCAATATAACCAGAGCAGCTCCACCTTATCTCTTTTATATATTTAGGTTCAAGGGAAGGATTTATTGGAAAATAGATTTCTACAATTATGACTTAGCCACCAAACTAATAATGTAGCTCTCATATATATATATATATATATAGAGAGAGAGAGAGAGAGAGAGAGACAGAGAGAGAGAGTTTTTTTTTTTTTTTTTTTTTTTGAGATGGAGTCTCCCACTGTTGCCAGGCTAGAGTGCAATGGCACAATCTCGGCTCACTGCAACCTCTGCTTCCCAGCTTCAAGCGATTCTCCTGCCTCGGCCTCCCAAGTACCTGTGATTACAGGCACCCACCACCACACCCAGCTAATTTTTTGTATTTTTAGTAGAGACAGGGTTTCACTATGTTGGCCAGGCTGGTCTCGAACTCCTGACCTTGTGATCTGCCCACATCGGCCTCCCAAAGTGCTAGGATTACAGGCATGTGTCACTGCACCCAGTCCTGATATTCTTTTTAATAAAGTATTACCTCTAAACACAGTGGACTTATAATTATGTTTCAGCTGAGACAGGCATTGATTGCCTGGACTATTTTTCCTATTTTCGATGTGATTTACTCATGCAGAGGAGGGCTGCCATCTTTGGGTATAATCTCTGAAATAAGATTCAAACATTCAGCAGACAAAGATGTGTTATTAAGTCATCCTCCCATAAAAAGAGTGAGAAATCCATGAACCTGGCATCTCTACAAGGCACCTGGCACCAATTATTCCTGGCCCTGGCTAAATGGCTCTACATAAGAGTGCTCAAAAATAAAGTGGAACTATTTTGGACCCTTTGCTTGGGTTTTATTAGGTATTTTCTTTCCATATGAGGAAATGGTTCATTGCTCTCTTCTCCATGGTACCTGCTATTTAGCAATGGTGATGTCTATGTTTGTGCATATGCACCTACATGCAATGCCCTTTGGTGGTGGACATCTGCATTTTAGAAGTACTTTGAGTGAGGGAAATATATGCCAGCTTTATTTCTTAAAATAACAGCCATCTCAGTCTGTTTTCTGTTCCTATGACAGAATAACTTAGACTGGGTGATTTATAAAGAGGAATTATTTCTTCTGGTTCTGGAGGCTGGGAAGTTTAAGGTTGACATCCAGTGAGGGACTTCTCACTGCATCATAACACAGCGGAGGGCATCAGGTGGTGAAAGCAAGAATGTGCAGGTCAGCTAGGGTCTTTCTTCCTCTTCTTATAAAGCCACCCATCCCATTTTGGGGACCCCCCACCTTGATGATCTTATCTAAACCTAATTTCCTCCAGAAGGCCCAATGTCCAATCAACATATGAATTTGGGGATTAGGTTTCCAATACATTCAAACCATAGTAACAGCACGAGAGCAGAACTTTCACAACTCTCTGATTCCTGACCCCCAAAATTCCTTCCTTTCCTGGAAATAAGAAGGAGAAAGAAGAGAGGAAACAGAAAGAGGAAAAGAAGGGATGGGAAGGTAGGAGGGATGAGAAGGAAGAGTAGAAGATAAAATAAATTAAAATTCATTTTAGAGCAAGCTTTTTAATCTCAAGTAGGCTAGATTTTTGTTCTGGGTGGGCTTGGGAATTCTCAGCCTGTGCCATTTTCATGATCTTGAAAAACAAAACCATCTATGGGAAGGGCTGCCATGTGGACCTGGATTTGATTTT
The DNA here is from genome assembly GCF_028878055.3 of Symphalangus syndactylus. Lineage (NCBI taxonomy): Eukaryota > Metazoa > Chordata > Mammalia > Primates > Hylobatidae > Symphalangus > Symphalangus syndactylus. The sequence goes on along the minus strand of NC_072426.2, from coordinate 127,328,655 downwards.
ATTGCATTTTGCTCTCATCTCTTCTGGAGTGTTGGTGGGGACCGTGAGAAGCATGAGTGTCATTTTTACAGAATCCAGAGCAATCTAGCCAAAAAAAAATTCCCCTCTCTCTCTCAGGCACGCGCGCGCGCACACACACACACACACACACACGATAAAGATTGTCAACTGCTGTTAACTTCATGCTGAGCCCCCTTTCCCTGGACCACCCCACATCTGCCCAGGCAGTGATGAAGCTCTCGGTAACCTCCCTGAGAGGCGTGACTGTTGCCTGCATATTGTTGTCCATGAAAAGTTGACATTTTCTTATTCTGAAACATTTGTGTGTATGTATATATATATATATATATATATATATGAAAAGGCTTGGAAGGTTGATAAATTTTTCCACCTCTGGCATGTTTTTTTAACATAGTGCTGAAAAAAAAGGTGACTTCAAGGGTAAGTTTGAGTTTGTGTTTTAGCAGATATACTGGGAAGAGAATGTCTCTGAATTTCAAAAAACATCTGCATCCTGATGGGTGCTGGCAGTGACCATAAAACTAACATGTATTGGGTGACACCATATTCAGAATCCTGTCTGGGCCCTTCACCTGAGGTAACTCATTTAATCCTCACAACTCTCCAGTGCAATAAGTCCTGTGGTTCTCCTCATTTTAGGCAGGAGTTTGAAACTGGTCCAGCCATGCAGCTAAGAAATGCTAAGCAAGACTGGAACGCAGCCCTCTAGCACCAGAGATTGAAGAAATACACAAACAGGTGGAGGAAGGAGGGGAAAGGTAAAATCTAGGAGTAGGATTGCTAAGCCTTATGATAAGTGTATTTAACCTTATAAGAAACTTAGCAAGCTCTTTTTAAAGTTTTTATTTCAATTTCAAATTACTCATTGCTAGTATACAGAAGTACAGTCGATTTTAATATAATGAATTTGTATGCTGCAATCCAGTTAAATTCACTTATTGGATCTAATAGCATTATTCTACATTGAGATTTTCAATGTAAGCAATCATGTCATCTGAAAGAGTTTTATTGCTTACTTTCCAAATTATATTTCTTTTATTTCCTTTTCTTGCCTTGTTGCACTGACTAGACCCTCTAGGACAATGCTGAATAGAAGTGGAGAGAGACATTTACAGAAAAGTTCACCTAACAGCCACTGAATACATATTCCTCTCAATTGCCCATGGAACTTTCTCCGGGATAGATCATATGTTAGGTCACAAACTTAATCTTAACAAATTAAAGAAGATTTAAATCATACCAAAATGGTATAAAACTGGAAATCAATGACAAGAGGAAATTTGGAAAATTTACAAGTACATGGAAATGAGACAATGCACTATTGAATACCCAATGGGTAGAAGAAGAAATTAAAAGAAAAAATTTAAAATTCCCTGAGGCAAATTAAAATGGAAATGCATCATATGAAAAACTATAGGATACGGCAAAAGCAGTCCTAAGAGGGAAGTTTATAGCAACAAACACCTACATCAAGAAAGAAGAAAGATCTCAAATAAACAATCTAATACTGTACCTCAAGGAACCAGAACAAACTCAACCCAAGGTTAGTAGAAAGAAAAATTAATAAAAATCAGAGCAGAAATAGAGACTTAAAAAGCAATACAAAGATCAGTGAAACAAGGAGTTGGCTTTGTGGAAAGATAAAATTGACAAACCTTTAGCCAGACTAAGAAGACTGGCTAAAGAAAAGACTCAATAAAATCAAAGATGAAAAAGAAGACATTATAGCTGATACCACAGAAATGCAAAAAAATCATGAGACTATTATAAACAATTATACACCAACAAACTTGATAATCTAGAAGAAATTAATAAATACACATAAAATATACCAAAATTGAATCATGAAGAAATAAAAAATGTGAAAAGATCAATAGTTAGTGAGGAGATTGAACCAGTAATAATACTATAAAATGTCTTCCATCAAATGTTCCACCCAGAACCTGACTGCTGCACTGCTGGGTTCTACAAAACATGTAAAGAAGAACTAATACCAATTCTTCTTAAACTATTCCAAAAAATTGAAGAGGATGGAATACTTCCAAATTTATCCTATGAATAAGTTTGATGCCAAACCTGACAAAGATACACACTAAACGGGAAAACTGCAAATGAATACTTCTGATGAACTTAGATGCAAAAATCCTCAACAAAATCCTAACAAGCCAAATTCAATGGTACATCAAAAAGGTTTTCCACAGATCATCATGGCGGATGGGAAGCAGGACTAGATTGTAGCTCTGACTCAGACAGAGCAGCGTGCGGAGGCTCAAATCATGAATTTTAGCTCCAGAATGACTGCAAGAACAAAACAGGAATCCTGAGAGGACCCACAGACCCTCTGAAGGAAGTAGATTGCTCCTGTAGGACCCTGGAGACACCCCAACTACTGTGAGTGCCCCAAACTTTGGAATTAGGAAAGGGAGACCCTCCACTCCCAAACACACACCCCCACTGGAGAAAATAAAGGTCTAGTTTGCAGGACAAGTTTCCAACCTTACCTGAAGCTGAGTCAAATTAGAGAACTGAGCAAAACACAGGGGTAGAGAAAGCAGCAGGAAAGACCATGAAAGTTCACTGGGTCCCCAAGCAGGCCATTCCTGCCTGGTACCACAGGGACCCTTCAGGAGGACAGCCAGAGGCATGGAGAAAAATGCTACAGGAAAAAGGAAGTCACTAGCTGAACTCTGTAATAATTGGAACCAGGTGAGAAGACTCCTTGCCAGAACTTGGTAGAGGGGAGGGAGTGAATCCTGTGTGCAGACTCCACAAGTAGGGGAAGAACCAAAGTCCTGTTCCTTTGCAGTGGGAGGTGGGTAGCCTGGGGCAAGCTCTCAAGCCTGGCTCACCCACTGCCGGAAACAGACTCAGGGCTGTTATGGGGGGTACGGTGGGAGTGAGACCGGACCATCAGATTGCATGGCAGCTGGGTAAGGCCTGTAACTGCCGGCTTTCCCCAACTTCCCTGACAACTTCCATGACTCAGCAGAGGCAGCCGTAATCCTCCTAGGTACACAACTCCATTGACTTGGGAACCTCACCCCCATCCCCCACAGCAGCCACAGCAAGACCCACCCAAGGAGAGTCTGAGCTCAGACACGCCTAGCCCTGCCCCCACATGACGAGCCTTCCCTATCCACCCTGGTAGCTGAAGACAAAGGGCATATACTTTTGGGAGTTCTAGGGCCCTGCCTACCACCAGCTCCTCCCCATACTACCACAGCTGATGCTCTCTGGAAAGCACCATCTCCCAGCAGAAGGCCAACCAGCACAAAAACAGAACATTAAACCACCAAAGCTAAGAACCCTCATAGAGTCAATTTCACCCCCCTGCCACCTCCACCAGAACAGGTGTTGGTATCCATGGCTGAGAGACCCATAAATGGTTCACATCACAGGACTCTGTGCAGATGATCCCCGGTACCAGCCCAGAGCCGGGTAGACTTGCTGGATGGCTAGACCCACAAGACAGACAACAATCACTGCAGCTCGGTTCACAGGAAGCCACATCCATAGGAAAAGGGCGAGAGTACTATATCAAGGGAACACCCCATGGGACAAAAGAATCTGAACAACAGCCTTCAGCCCTAGACCTTCCCTCTGACAGAGTCTACACAAATAAGAAGGAACCACAAAACCAACTCTTGTAATATGACAAAACAAGGCTCTTTAGCACCCCCAAAAAAATCTCACTAGCTAACCAGCACTGGAACCAAGCCAAGAGGAAATCCCTGATTTACCTGAAATCAGGAGGTTAGTTATTAAGCTAATCAGGCAGGCACCAGAAGAAGGTGAAGCCCAATGCAAGGAAATCCAAAAAATGATACAAGAAGTGAAGGGAGAAATATTCAAGGAAATAGGTAGCATAAAGAAAAACCAATCAAAACTTCAGGAAATATTGGAGACACTTATAGAAATGCAAAATGATCTGGAAAGTCTTGGCAATAGAATTGAACAAGTAGAAGAAAGAAATTCAGAGCTCGAAGACATGATCTCCAAATTAACTCAACCCAATGAAGACAAAAAAAAAAAAAAAGAATAAGAAAATATGAACGAAGTCTCCAAGAAGTCTGCGATTCTGATAAATGACCAAACCTAAGAATAATTGGTGTTTCTGAGGAAGAAGAGAAGTCCAAAAGTTTGGAAAACGTATTTGGGGGAATAATTGAGGAAAATTTCCCTGGCCTGGCGAGAGACCTAGCCATCCAAATACAAGAAGCACAAAGAACACCTGGGAAATTCATTGCAAAAAAATCATCACCTAGGCACATTGTCATCAGGTTATCTAAAGTTAAGATGAAGGAAAGAATCTTAAGGGCTGTCAGACAAAAGCACCAGGTAACCTATAAAGTAAAATCTATCAGATTAACACCAGATTTCTCAGCAGAAACCCTACAAGCTAGAAAGGATTGAGACCCCATCTTCAGCCTCCTCAAACAAAACAATTATCAGCCAAGAATTTTGTATCCAGCAAAACTAAGCATCATATATGAAGGAAAGATACAGTCTTTTTCAGACAAACAAATGCTGAGAGAATTCGCCACTACCAAGCCACCACTACAAGAACTGCTAAAAGGAGCTCTAAATCTTGAAACAAATTCTGGAAATACATCAAAACAGAACCTCTTTGAAGCATAAATCTCACAGGACCTAAGAAACAAAATACAATTTAAAAAGCAGAAACAAAAAAAGCAAGGTACACAGGCAACAAATAGCATGATGAATGCAATGGTATCTCACATCTCAATACTAACGTTGAATATAAATGGTCTAAATACCCCACTTAAAAGATACAGAACTGCAGAATAGATAAGAACTCACCAACCAACAGTCTGCTGCCTTCAGGAAACTCACGTAACACATAAGCACTCACACAAACTTAAG